>NC_036245.1:7727396-7785367 GCF_002742605.1 Olea europaea var. sylvestris | reverse complement strand
GATAGTATTTCACTAAGGGAGGTTCAAAGCCAGAAGCTACCTTACCTGATGCAGTGTTTTTCCGCTTACTCTCTACAATGCATAATGCATCATCATTGCATTGCATAATACTTATGTACTCGAATTTTCATTCATGTGGGGGATTGTTGGAAATGGTGTTTATTAATAAACCAATTCAAAAATGAATGAGAAATTGTGGTTTTGGAATAGAGGCACCTATTTGGAAGGTTGCATGGTTTGGCTCAAATCATTTCATCACACCACTCCATTCTCTATATAAAGGACCCCTTGGATGACTTGGAGAGTACACCATTTGCATATTGAGCATTCATTCTTCTCAAAATTGCAATTCTCTTCTTCTTCGTCTCTTTTCATATATTATATTCCTTATAGAGGGGAAACTCTGTCAAAAGTTCGCCGGATTTGTGGTTTGAAGTGCTACTACCACAAATCGAATCCGTTGTATCTTGGGAGACAATTGCCGCCAACCGTGAGCACCGTAGTGGGGCAATATTGTCTTAAGGAGAGAGTGAATACACTTGCCTCGGATTTAATCTTCGTTTTCTACTCCTTCTTATTTTAATTTTCTTATTTGGTTTTATGGTTTTGTACTACATTTCCATTTCATAAATTTGTGATTTAAAATGCACTCACAAACAACCATCTTTACCGCTCACAAATAAGCCCGGTTCCCAACAAGGTTTACATACAAAATATTTTATTATGTTAATATATGATTAAATGGAGAAAAACAGTGATTTAATTTAGACTTTTCTAGATTTAAAATTAAAAAAAAAATCTATGTATATTTTTAAGACTACGTAGAAGTTTGCATTATTTAAAAGTCTACTCAGTTTTTTATTTTATTTTATTTTTGGTTCAATAGGTAGTTAGGATTCAACTGTATTATTCACCTAATTGGTTAACTCGTAAACTAATTTCATTTTATTATATGCATCACTAACAAAGAAGAAGAATCAAAGTTAGCTTGGAATTCCATAAGTTCGTGGAGAGAACTCAGCCACTGCACATTCGGGATGCTTCGCATAGGAAATGTTGTAGTGTCCACATTGATATGTTAATTTAATGAAATCACTCAGTGTTAGACGTAAAACAAGTGCCATGTGAGAAAAGGAGATACTCTTCTACTCCCGAAGAAGTTAGGAAGGTAATTAAAGGGATTAGCGGCACACCACCAACCTAGATTCGATGATGTTACAAAAAGGCAGTCCATTGACTATTACTGCCGTCTGACTGACATCATTGAAAAAAAAAAATAAAAACAAAAACAAAAACAAAAACAAAATTTAAGTGATTAAATTATAATATTCAACAAGCGCCAGAAATTTTGGTTTAAGCCAAAAAAAAAAAAAAAAAAAGCTGTTGAAGTGGACTATGGGTCCCACTTGTGAAACGGCCAGTCAAAAATGATGGCTGCTTTTGATTTCCAATAGGCAAAAAATCAATTTTTGGGCTCCAAAAAATCCGTGCCAGACAGGTACAGTTGAGAACGTGATGATTTATTGTATTTGTCTGACGGCCCAGTAGAATTATAAAGAGTGGAAAACGCTGTTCAGTTTGCATCAACTATAATAAAGCAAGCTTACAGCAATTGGAAATTTCAGTTCTTGAACCTAATGGCAGACCAACACCTTTCAGCAAATAATACCAGTGATATCGAACGTCCCCCAATTACAGAGGATGAAGGTGAAAATCATCATCAGTCTTTCGATGGTCACCTAATGCTGAGAGTGCCCGAAGTTTTGCGAGTCAATAAACGAAACTTAGATGATCACTACGCACCTAAGATTGTTTCCATTGGCCCTTATTACCATGGCTTGCCAGAACTTCGCAAGGCAGAAGAACTCAAGCACGAAGTCCTCGAGCTCTCTGTTTCAAGGAGCAGCAAACAATTATTGTACCGGCGGATCTCTGAAGTTATCGACCAGATTAGAAACTGTTACGTTGGGGTTTCCAGAGATCGTTATGGTGATGAAGAACTAGCAGAAATGATGCTTCTAGATGCATCTTTCGCTCTATGTCTCATAGACAGTAAAACGAGAGATGGTGAAAACGGTGAACTCGTCCATCGGAATCTTGGAATAGCTGCAATGCCATTTGTATTCAATGATCTGATTTTATTCGAGAATCAAATTCCACTTATGGTTATTAGTCTCTTGTATGAATTAACGCGTGGAGCGGCATCCAATTTAATTTATGAACTCAGACGTTTCATTGCTTTCGTGAATAACTGGCCAATAGAAAAAATTCCTGTGGAAGGCGAAAGGCTACCATTTCACCTTCTGGATGCTTTTTATCAATTATTTGTCAAAGACGTGGATGATGCAGAAGAAGAGCCTTCTAACCGACGTCAACGGCGGACATGGAGGAGAGAAAATCCAAATAAATTTTGGGACTACAATCGTCAATCTCGTTCAGTCACCGACCTCAAAGCAAAGGGCATCCACTTCAAACCAAGTTCATATTGTTTTAAGGATATTAAGTTCAAATCCTACACATTTTATGGGCAACTTCAACTACCGGTTTTATCTTTTGATGCTAATTCCAGGCTAATACTTGTGCAATCGATTGCATATGAAATGTCTCTAGGAAGGGACATTAACTTTATTGTATTATGTTATGTTAATTTCATGAAATCACTCATTGTTAAATCTGAAGATGTTAAGGAACTACGAGAAAAGAAGATACTCATAAGCGACCTCGACAGTGATGAACAGATTGTGGAAGCAATCAAAGGGATTGATACTCACAGCTTTGGAACTGACAGTATTTTTTATGAGGTGAAGAATCAAATTGCGAAGCACTGCAGCAGCGAGGCAAAAACATGGATTGCTGAACTAATTCACACTTATTTTCGCAGTCCGTGGACTTCTATTGCCTTATTCGCTGCCACTTTTCTTCTTTGCTTAACTTTTCTCCAGACCTATTACACAATCAATCCTCGCAAGTAAAGGTTTGTGCTAGATTCTGTTCTTCAAGTTTTAGTTAAGATGTGTTTCAACTCTTCCAAATAAGAGCGATTTGATGCTTTTGAATTCACTGTATTATTCTGTGTTTGTATTTTTATAATTTAAATCTATCAAAATAGTGTCATAACACTTGTTTATCTAATGATAGAGATTGAAAATATTGATCGTATGTTCTTGAATTCATATTTTGAATTTGAAGACAAATTTTACCCTCAAGATGTTATCTTAATTGCCTTGTCCAGAAGATTTCATTGACAACACCATAGTTATCAGAAAGAAAAGTAAGAGAAGGGTGGGCAAAATTATTGTTTCCCATCAATTAACTATATACATATTGGTTGTTCAAGATGAGTTGATAGATACATCGACCTCTTATGAAAGGAAAAACTAATAGTGCAAGGACTAAAGGAAATAAGACTGGGAAAGAGGTTTATTTGTTGGTAAAAGTCAGGTCTATTTCATTTTAACAACGTTTACTAAGGGCCTGTTTGGTACCCATTTTTTTCAAAATGCATTTTTCTCTCTCTTCTTTTCAACCACACATTCTTTATTAAAATAATATTACACGTAAATCAAAAACTTTTCCTTATTTTTTAACCACACATTTCCTATTAATTTATTATTCAAAAATGCATTTTCACATAAAAATCTCTACCAAACACCCTCTAAATGTTGCCAAAGGTTTCTCTTTTTGCAACGTTTAATAAACTTTGCCAAAATTTTAATATTCTGCAACGTTTAATAAATGTTGTGAAAAGAGTAACATTTTGCAAGAGTAGACGAACATTGTAAAAAAACTATATATCTAAGTATCCACAACAGTCATTGAATGTTGCTATAGAACAAATTTTTTTAACAACAGTATATGCACGTTGTGAAAAAGAAAACTTTCTGCAACACTCAATAAACGTTACAAAATGTTGACATTAGCAACTAACATTTAAAAAATATTGTCAAATCTCAATTATGTTTACCAATGGCAACATTTGCTTATTAGAATTTTGAGATAGACACATTTAACACCACTCAAATAACAAACGTTGCCTTTTATGTTTTGCAAAAGACTATTTTTGTTGGAGTGCTAATAGGTCACTGATGGAAGAAAGGGGGCATAGTCTATATTTGGCGGGGATTAAAATCAGATATATAGTAGATTTTAATAAAAGTAAATAAAATATGAGTTGAAAGTTGTGGGTCAATGCAATGTAAGGTTAAAACGAATTGTTGACTTTGACTAAAATTAGAATCTTGATTTTAATTTCTACCAAATTGGAGCATAATAACCTATCAGTACTGAGAAAATCTCACCAAATCTTGTCCACATAATCTAACACATTAATTTAGGCATAATAATTCGTCAATTGAAAAACAAATATAATAAACTATTAATATGTCACCCAAATTTGTTTTGTATTGATGTTTTAGTTTGAAAAATGAGTTCACGAGGTAAAAATACGACTAAAGGATGCTTGGGGACGAGATGGGATGCCCGAGCACCCCATTTAGGCGCCTAGGCACCAATTGGGTGTCAAGATCGTATTTGGAACAGAGATTCAGCACCTAAGTGCCAAATAAGGAGCTGTTGGTGACTGTTATGGTGAGTCTAGTGGTCCTCGTATATTTCTCGTAAAGGTCATATTTTCTTGGTGACTCTTATGGTGAATCTAGTGGTCCTTTTACCATTTCTTGTTCCAGTGACTTTTGTTGGCATTCTGTCTTGCACAAATTACTTTTATATCTATTCAATAGGTAGACTATTGTGCTTACTACCTCTGCTTAAAAAGTTTTAAATTTATTTTGGACAAAATTTATTTAATTTTTTTGGGCCAAATTGTAATTTTATCAAATTCTTGGATACTTAATGAAATCATTTTTAAATGATATTTTTTATTTCCTATCGTTGGCTTTTCCCAAGTATTTTCTAGTCTGAATCATCTATTAGAGCTAACTGTTCGGGTTTTGAAAGGCTGTCTTAATAGTGATAACTGTATTGAAAAGGCTTGAAGGGTATTCAAATGGGCGAATCTAAAATTCACACCATTTTCTTTAAAAAAATTCTTTGTTTTGAATCTCATTCCTTCTCTCATATTCTGATATTGATTTTTCAAAGTGTAAGCACTTCAATGAGTTCGTGAGAACTCTTGCAGATTGCCGTGCCGCTATCATCGAAGATGAAATTCGTTTTATCTTTGGAAATGATTGTTGTACGCCTTTAGAACTATTGAAAGAAGCAAATTCATCTTGAAGACACATTGTAAACTCGATAGGCTTGCATTAACATTTTGATCATGTTGATCATCTCATGAAGCTATTCAAATCTGCTCGGGTAAATCTATAAGTGTTTATATCTTCAAATTGTTCAAAGGAGAAATTTTTACTGCAAAAGCAACAATTTCCAGAGTAGATGAAGCATCAGTACGGTGGGAACTGGACCACGGCGCCTCCACTTGAGGTAAAGCATGATCTCTTAATTTTGCCTAAGATTATTAGTGGCATTAAAAAACAATTGTTCGATAGTTGATTTGAAATAAAATGAAGTCTTTCCCATCTGGCACACCAAATTTTCATTTTTGTGTTTGATCGAAGTACATAGAATGTATAACTAGGAAAAAAAAAATTTATTAGATTGACGACCAAGTGAAATTTGGTTAGGAGGTAAGTGACTTACAACCAGTTGTTTAATCTAGGCCATTTACATACTTCGTGATTACAGAATTAGTTAACATCTTGGCTGATAGAAATAGAAGGAAAAGTGTAAGGTATAAATTTTATAAAAAGTGAAAGAAAATTATGAGTCATAAAAAATGTGTGGATGAAAATGATATTCGATCATTCTATAAACTTAAAAAAGTTTTGCCGAATATAAATTTCACAAGCGTACGGAATCATTGACAAGTAACAGATAAAGTGAGTTTAGAGTTTTCATTTCATGAGAAATAATGTTTAATTTCAGTAAACTAGTTACTATCAAATTCGATAAAGAGTAACATCAAAAGATATTTGTTGTGATTTTCTAATCTAATTTTAACTAAGAAAAAACTTAAAAGTGGTTTTTAGCATATATGTGATGAATGTATTTAATTTCTAAATCCCCCTATTAGCGTTATTTTCAAATTTTCGACCATAAAAAGTGGTATTATTTTTCTAATGTTAATGAAAATCAATAATCCAATATCCTTTTTTCAAGAAATATCAAATCTACGTTTAACACGACTTGGTCCTATTTCTAGTCAAAATTCATATGAAAAATATGAATTTAATAATAGGATTGTTTCACGAAAATGCAAACACCATATATATTATTCTAATATCTATTTCCCGTGTATTAAATATGTAGTGTTCTATCTATTGTGAGCCTCCCAACACTGCGAATAGATAAAAAGTTATCTAAATGGTGATCAAGCATTCAAACAAAATAATGTAGAATCAAGAAACTAAAGAAATTATTAAATTAATGAGCCTTGAATTAAAAACAACTACTAATAATGTTCATCATCCATCCAACACAATAAAAAACTTAGTTTACATTCTTTATCATTAAATTACACAAGAATAATTGGAAAAACATCACCCGAAAGTAAGAATAATAGAAGAAGTAAAAGATATTCACATTCTTGGTTCAAATTTAAAACGGGGCTATGAATTTTCAAAATCCTTGCATGATTCGCTTTGAATTAATGTATTGACTTATTATTCGCCTCCAAAATATGTAGGATATGATGCAATTCAGGTCGAATTTAGGATTCCCATGTTCTGGTCGAGTTTTGGTATTTATAGAATGCATAAAAGATTCCACTGAATTGTTAACAAAAATAACGAAAATCGGATTTTTCTTATTTTTATACCAAGGTTTCTTATTTTCATATTGAGGCGTGCGCTTGGCTTGCCTGGGGCGCCTCAGATGCCCCCTGTTTTGGTTGAGGTGCACGCCCTTGGTCTCTCTGATGGGCATTTTTTAGTATTTTTTCATAAATTTCTCTCTCAATATGCAATTGAAGTGATTAAAAATGCGTTGAAAAGATAATTTAGAGGGCTACAATTCTTTTAGAATATCATGTTTCCAATTCGAATGTTTACTATACCAAAATGGTCTCAATTTGAGGTTAAAAATTCGTAGCATAATTTTTTTCAACTAAAAATTAATATTTGATTATATTTCATTATTTTGACTACTTTTCTCATTCAATTGACACCTAACACTCTCAAATTTTTATCATGAGATCCATCACAACTTTTGAGTATTTGCACTTTAGTTCTTACACTTAGAATTTCTCCATTCTTCTCTATTTTTAGCTTATTTTCTCCAATTTTTCACAAATAATAAGTTTTACTTATTAAATGCAACACATAATAAAATAGGTAATATTTCAATCTAAAAACTATGAAATGTCATTATTTATGGCCCCGAATAAAATTATAAAATATATTTATCACCAAACGTGCTCAAATTGTAGATTTTATTTTATTTTATTTTATTTTATTTAGAAAGCTTGAATGATGATTAGATGCCTCAACTATTTGGTTGTGACCAAACTCACTCCAGTGGGGAAGCTAAAATTTATTATTCATTAATTCACAGTCGAATCAATTGTAATCAGGCACACATACATGTAAGAGATATTTTCATCATTTATGATTGAAATCTTTTGTGTACAGAAACATGCTACCAGAATTTCAACAGAATACACATAATAGTTGCCTATTAAACAATGGCAAAAAAATAAATGACCGAGTGAAATTTTGGTAGCTCTGCTTCTTTATGGTATTGACATTAACAAAAATTATCGATTTTTAGTTAACTAAATTTATACCATTTCATACATTGGGTTCTGATCCCGAGCCCTATATGGACCCAAAAACAATAATAAAAATATGGTTTTTGAGTGACCTTGGACTTCGAGTTCTAAGGTGACTCAATGATTTCAGACCAATCTTTAAAATCTTCAAATCCGTATTCAATTTGATAATAATCAAAAATTGTTTTATAAAAGTGTAAAATAATAATTTTCTATCAAAACATCTTGAAATCCATAATTATGTACAAACAATCGAATATCATCGAATTCAAATGTAAAATCGATACTATGACTTACCCAAACAATTAATTTACAACATCATATTTTGGCGCTGCGTATGTTATTTAAAGTTCACAAAAGTTGGTAGATCTTATGAAATGTCTAGTGAAAATGTGGATAAAAGTTGTGGATCCAAGAAATGTATAGTTAAAGATAAAATTTTGCCAAGTTTCAAAAAACAAAAGTTATCCCAAACAAGTGAAGCGATTTTACAAAGAATAAGTTAAGGATATGCAAAATTATTTGTGGTGTAACCTTAACCGACACACAATAATGAATGAATACATTTAGAATCATATAATGTAACTCCAAAAATATCCCACTATCCTGACAAGCTTGAAAACCGTAGCACTCCATTTGACCAAGTCAAAACCAAAAACGTAATTTGTAATGTCCAAAAAAAATGAAAATGATATCCCCAAACCACTGTTGGTGAACCCAAACACAAGGCATGTGAGGTCACGAAACCTGGCTGCATTTATACGCTTAAGCACAAGACACACTAAACGCCACTTTGCTTGCTGCTAATCGTCGAGCAAGGGAGATTGCAAGTTATACCTTGTCTAGAACGACAATATGCCATCCAACCAATCTACGTACTCCATGATTCTACACATCTTGGCCAAAATGAGTGACTGGGTGAGGATTTCAAAAATAAAGGGTCTGTTCGATAGCGATTATGATAATTGATTTTTTGATCATTAGAGAGAAAGGTGAGTCTAATTTGTAACTGAAGAAGTAAAAATGACGGTTAAAACAGTAAAATAATGATCAAAAAATTTAATTTTTTGAAGTGAAAAATTGCTATCAGGGCAAAATTTCCTTTTGTGGGGTCCATATTTGATCAATTTTTAGGAGTGTGTAAAACGTTGTGCATTATTATATTATATGGAAAAAAGCTGTCAATTACTTCAATTAATTATCTAGTCTATGTCAGGTCCTGTGGGTGAAGCTGACGTACTATTTATTAATTGAACGGTCAATCAATCACTTCCAGCTCGTGATATACTTTAGCAGTTGGGGAGGGATCTTCTACACAAATTGGAATTGGAGTTTTCAATCCTTGATCGCGTTCATACAAAAAGTTGTTTGTCACCGTGTATTATAAAAGTGGAATCCCTCCCCGTATTTAGCAGAGAGAGTAAAATGTAATTGAAGGCGATGAATTCTCACCAACGTTATTAATCAATATAATATACGGTAAAAGACTGTGTTGACACATAAAAAATTCAGCCCAAATCGAACAGCCCAAGGAGTAAAGCCCAATTGGAGGATCCCCAAATCAGATATCCCAAAGAACGAAGTCCAATCGAACGAATCAAGGTGAAGGCCCAAATAAGGGGCCCAAGAGTGCGGTAACGCCATTTCCCAAGTTTGCAAGTCGCCCAGAATCTGAACGAATAGAGTGTCATACGGTCGCCCAGAGCTATTATTCTATTCTCGCCCAAACCTTCAAGTCGCCCAAGGTATCAACAAACATAACGCATTGTGGTTATCAAGAAATGTAGTTATCAAGGCAATTGTTAAAGTAGCCCTATCACGTTCCACAACTCAAGGAATTCAATCGAAAGCGGTTGAACGATGCAAGATAATGACAGCAGTTAAAAGGCAGTTTCATGACAAAATGGCCACTACAAAGAAAGTGGGTAGTTATAGGACGATCAAGCAGTTTTTAGAGTAGTTAATCACAAAGAGATCGTCTATGAGGTATAAAAGGGAGAAAGGACGTAGAAGCAAAAGACCGAATCCAAAACTCTCGAACAGAGAATATGTAACTTTCATTTCCTTAGCTTTTAGACTTAAACACTTTTTTTTCTGTAACTCGTGTGCTTGCGCCCCTTGGAGGCACGTTGTTTTTCGTTTCCAATTGTAAAGTTCATCGCCAATAAAAGAACACCCCTTTTTGGGACTTTGTCTCAAGAGGTTTCGTTCCTTACACAATCGTCTGATCCTTTTTAATTGTTAGCGAATTAACCCGCGCGAAACAATTTAGCACGCCCAGTGGGACAGTGGTGTTAGGTGTTGAAAGTACAAAAGGTGAAACAATATGCCTCAGAGATCCGACAAGGAAGGAGCAAGTCAGGGAGGAATCCAGTCTGTAATCGAGCGACATGAGGAGCAGCATGCCTCTCCACGAACAGATGGACAAAATCAGAGCAGTAACAGTCGTTACGAACCAATGACGGAGCTGAGTCCTCGAACCATGCGTGCATTGCTTGGAGAACTCACGCAAGACGTCGTTGAACAGGTAAATCTTCGAAGTATTCATAATATGGAAAGATTTACACAAAACGGAAATGTACACTATGACAATATGGCCAAATAGCTAAAGACGTTAAACGAAACAATGAATAAGTTAGTAGGCCAAATATGTCAACCGGCTATACCTCTTACAAACCACTTTCAAACCAGGACAATTGTGGGACATAATCCTTCTGTCCTAAATCCGAATCAAGGGGTAGAACCGCTTTCTGGGCCCTCCACTTCAAACCAAGGGGGTACTACAGTGCCAAATCAAAACAATGGTAGTGGCATGCCTAATTTGGGGGGGTAGTCCAAATGTGAGAGATAATGTCCTAAACAATGGACAGAATATTCCACGTGGTAATGAGGGAACAGATGTCCAGGCTAATGGTAATGGCCCTAATTATGGTAATTTTGTTACCAATCAAGGACCAAACATCAGGCCTCATGCAAATCAACCGGTTAATCAGCATGTAGGAATTCCATATGATCCCAATGTCATGTTGAGGAACCAGATTATGGAAATCGTGCAAGATCAGATGGCTTTTGAGGTGCGTCCTATCATTAGGTCGACGTACACAAAGCCATATCCTAATTGGGTAGACCAAGCATATCCATGGCCTAGAGGGTACAAAGTGCCAGAATTCTCACTGTTTACTGGTTTAGGAGAGGTGTCTACTCTAGAACACATAAGGCGATTCACGTTACAAAGTGGTGATGTAACCGATTACCATAAAATGAGACTTTTCCCTAGTTCGTTAACAGGAGTAGCTTTCTCCTGGTTCATCAATTTGCCAGTGAACTCTGTTCAAACATGGCAACAACTGGAACAGTTGTTTCATGCTCAGTTTTATAAAACTGAATCTGAAGTCACTTTGGTTGATTTGGCGAATCTACGTCAAATGTCAAATGAATGGGCAGAAATTTTTCTCCAAAGGTTCAAAACAGTTAGAAGCAAGTGTTTTGTACCTCTGCCCGAAAAAGAATTTGTCAAGATCGCACAAGGCTGCTTGAGCTTTGATTTAAAAAAGAAGTTCCAAGACAAGGAATTTCCCGACCTTTTCTAGTTGAGTGCGAATGTGATTAGGTATGAACGACTGATAAGAGAAGAAGAACAAATGAAAAATTCTAGTAAAGGGACTTATTACAGAGACCCAAATTTTGACGTTCATACCATCGATGACGAATCATACGATCAGGCCGAATTGGTAAAAGGGGATACATATACTTGTCCCATAATGGCCAAGCCTAGACCATCGGGCAAAGATGAGCCCATAAAGGATGGAAACATAAAGGCTAGAACGTTCTCGTTCGATGTGACCAAAGCTGACCTTATATTCGATAAATTATATAGGGATAAGCAAATAAAGCTGAGCGATAAGCACAAATTGCCAAACCCTGAACAAATAAAGGGTAAAAAATATTGTAAGTGGCATAATGCATGGTTACATTTGACTAACAATGCTTGGTTTTCCGTCACGTATTGCAGGATGCTATTGAATCAGGACGAATTACGTTCGATGATAAGAAAAAGAAGGCAGTGGATGATAATCCTTTCCCACAGCCACTTGGGGTAAACATGGTAACGTCTGGATTTAAGAACAAGTTTTCAAAATTCAAGTTGGTCATAGATGATGGAGAAGAGGATACTAAAACACATCCCAGTGTCTTCGAACGAATCAAAGGGAAAGAACCAAAAAAGGACGAAAACGTAATATGTGCAAGGTGTAAAAGGGAAATAAATGGAGACACGGAGAAACCAGGGACATGGCAGCATCCTCATCGCCCTGCCTTCTTCCCAAACATTCAGCCTGGTAGAGGGCGAGGTACATCATTCTATAGAGGACCGCCTTTTGAAAGGCAGTTCAGACCAGCAGATACTGGAAGAACATTTAGGCCGCAACTTCGCCGGCCAAATGTATGGCATTCATTCCAGTACAGCGCAAGAAGGGCAATACCCTTCGATGAGATGACTAGAACCCAACAAAGGCGTTTCCAGCGAAACTACGGACGGATGATGAGGCAGCAACAAGGAATGCCACACCCTAAAGCACCTCTACTACTCAAGGTAGCCAATCAAAACGTCCTCAAAGGTAGTAAAGAGACTGGTACAGATGAATCAATGAAAGAACTGCCAGAAACCTCTTCTAGGAGATCAAGGTTTGAGAGGGACAAAAGGGATGAAGAAGATCCAGATCAACCCCTTGCTATCCAATTCGGTACGTTGCCTCCTGTCGTGACCAATAATTACCTACTGGCCAATGAATTCAAGAATAAGGAAAAGGAAGAAGAGAGGGAGGACAACGAAGGAGAAGCCTGCGTGCTGGTATGTGAAGAAGGCCAGACTTCTGGAGAGGCCTACAATGATGAAGAGGACGATGGGATGACAGACATTGAAGAAGAAATCGACCTAGAAGCAGAAAGGAAAAAGAGAGAAGTATCGCGCAATACTCTATTTAAGCAACTACATCAAGAGGGAGTTCGCGAAGTAGACTTATTGGGGGAGCCATCTGGGCGTCCTTTCGATTTCTACGTACTATACGGGACACCCAAAAGGAAGAAAAGAGTGCCTCGCTCTGAGAAGTATGGGTCACCTCCAAGAATAATGCCCTCTCCCACAGGTTGGATAACTGATGAGGAAGCATTAGAAAAAAGTAAGAAGGAAATTCAGGAGACAGAGAATCAGCGTGACATACTGCACGTCGACCTATCACAAGGGGATAATTCGACAGAAAACAAGCAAGAGGTAGAAATAGAGGCTGCCGAAAAGGTTGTTTTTAAACGGCTAGCCATGAAATTGACAAAACACCTGAGGCCATTATACGTTAAAGCTCTAGTTAACGGCGTCCCAGTGGCAAAAGTGCTTATCGACAATGGAGCAGCTATAAACACCATTCCATCCAGAATGATGAGAAAGTTCACAAAGACAGAGGGTGATATGATTCCTACAGAAGTCATCCTCACTAGCTTCAATGGAGGAGCAACTTCAGCTAAGGGAGTTATGCCATTAGACATAACTATAGGTACGACTATCAGGACCACTGTCTTCTTTGTAATAGATGGTCCTACTAGTTACAACGTGCTCCTAGGAAGAGATTGGATACAAGGAAGTCGCTGTATACCCTCGTCGCTCCATCAATGCCTGATTTTTTAGAATGACAAAGGCGAAGCAGAGGTGGTACGGGCTGATCATAGGCGTTTGTCGCAGAAGCAAACTCGGTGGAGAAGTTTATGTACGAAGGAAACTATGGACCTGTCAGAGTAGTGCAAGACGGGGAAGAAACTCAGGTCGTCGCACAAAGCGAAGAACCATTCTCAGTGGATGCACTCACTGAAATGTTCAAACAAATGCGGCCAAATATAGTGGCCCTGGAAGAGCCAGTGATTGGCAAAAGGATAATTAAGGAGTCTTGAATGGACTTTAAATTACGAAAACAAACAGCCGATATTCGGGCCTTCAAAGCCAGACTGATGGCTTTCAACAAGGAATGCAATGACAAAGCAAAGGAAGAGACTGCCCTAAAAGCGTTGAAGGACAAGTTGGCAGTGTTCGAGTTAGAACAAAGTATTGGTCGAGAAGTCAACAAGGTGGATTGTTTGGAAGAGGAAATACTTACAAAAGAACTGGACGACGAAGTGATGCGGATTGCCAAACCTGGATACGCTCAAGCACAAGACCCTCTGATCAAAGTAAATATTGGCGATGAAGGAGAAAATCACCCAACGTTCATCAGCCAGATGCTCGACCAAGAGGTTAGTAATGAATTAATCGCTTTGTTAAAAGAGTACAAAGATTGTTTTGCTTGGGAATATGAACAAATGCCTGGTTTAGATAGAAACTTGGTGGAACATAGGTTACTGACTAAGCCTAATTTTAAACCTCATAGGCAACCTCCTAGTCGTTTTGCTCCTAATGTACTCCCTGAGATTAAGAAAGAGATAGAGCGATTATTGAAAGCAGGTTTTATAAGAACAGCCAGATATGTTGAATAGTTGTCGAATATTGTGCCAGTACTAAAAAAGAATGATAAACTAAGGGTGTGTATAGAATTTAGGAATTTAAACATAGCTACACCCAAAGATGAGTATCCAATGCCCACGGTGGATTCTTTAGTAGATTCAATTATCTATTAAAGAAAAAGACCATTTCGAACAGTTAAAATGTTCGTTTGAACGAATGAGGCAATATAAGCTAAAGTTGAATCCCTTGAAGTGTGCATTTGGTGTTAATGCAGGGAATTTTCTTGATTTTTTAGTACACGAGAGAGGGATTGAACTTGATAAAAATAAAGCGAAGGCCATCTTAGAAGCCAAATCACCTAGCAATAAAAAGGAGTTGCAAAGGTTTCTAGGCCAAATAAATTTTCTAAGACGCTTCATCTCTAACTGTGCAGGGCGAACTAAAGTTTTTTCGCCGCTATTAAAGCTGAAAAATCAGGACGAATTCGTCTAGAAAGAAGAACATCAAAAGGCTTTTGAAAGCCTGAAGACATATCTATCAAGTCCACCAGTGTTGGTGTCACCAATCCAGGGACGGCCAATGAAAGTGTATGTATCGGCTGAAAAAGAATCAATAGCTGGAATGGTTGCACAGGAAGACCAATTTGGTGAAGAAAGGGCAATTTATTATTTAAGTAGACGGTTAATGAAATGTGAATGTAATGTGAATGTAATTACTCTGCTGTTGAAAAATTGCGTCTAGCACTGTATTTCACATGTACAAAATTAAGGGCTTATTTACGGCCCGTAACCGTTTATTTAATTTCTAAAGTAAATTTAGTCAAATATATGTTCTCGCGCCCTATTTTACACCAAATGGTAGGCCTTTGGACACTAGCTTTATCAGAGTTCGAAATACAATATATACCTCAAAAGGCAGTCAAAAATCAAGTTTTGGCTAACTTTCTAGCCGATCATCCATGCCTTGACATGCCTGAAGAAATCGAATTAGAAACCAATTCGTTCGAATTAAAACCTTGGGTACTGTATTTCGATGGGTCAAAAACCTCTAAAGGTGCAGGAGTAGGAGTAGCATTAATTAATCCTTTAGGGATTTGCTACAAGTTTGCATTCACCTTAGACAGAATGTGCACCAACAATCAGGCCGAATATGAAGCCTTGATTGTAGGCCTAGAACTAATGATAGATATGGGAGTAAGAAACGTGATCGTTAAGGGCGATTCTCAATTGGTGATACATCAATTGATCGGTGATTTTAAATGCCAAAGTGATTCCATTATAAGTCAATATGAGATCGCCCAAGAATTATTAGAGGAATTCGATCAAGTAGAACTTCAATACGTTAATGGAATCATATTGCCCGTAACTCAAAGGAGGGCGAGAAAAATTGAACTTCACTGTATACAAGATGGAGATACAGTGGATTGGCGAATAGAGATTAAAGGGTTCCTTAAAGAACCTAATGGAGGGATTAGTAGGAAAACGAAGCTATGTTCGCTGAATTACACACTAATAGATGAAGAGTTATTTAAGAAACGCTCTGATGGTGTATTACTAAAGTGTGTAAGTTTGCAAGAAGCCAAGACGATCATGGCTAAAGTGCACGAAGGGATATGTGGAGCTCATCAAGCCGGCCAAAGGATGAGATGGTTAACTATAAGGAGTGGATATTTTTGGCCAAAGATGGGAGAACTATGTGTTAAGTATGCAAAAAGTTGTTTAGCATGCCAAAAGCATGTTCCAATACAAAGGGCGCCAGCACGAGAAATGGCACCTATTATTAAGCGTTGGCCGTTCAAACGTTGGGCGATAGATCTAATAGGGAAAATCTACCCCCCATTGTCCAAACAACATACTTTTGTTATAATTGCAACAGACTATTTCACCAAATGGGTAGAAGCGGTACCTTTGAAAGAGATCACCCAGAAGAATGTTATAGAGTTTATCTGTGATCACATTATTTATAGGTTTGGAATTTCACAAACTTTAATGGTAGATCACGGAACATCTTTGAATGGAGATCAAGTAAATAAATTTTTGGGCGAATTTGGGGTTAAATTAGTAAACTTCACACCGTACTACGCTCAATCCAACGGACAAGCAGAATCCTCTAACAAGATTCTAAAAAATATCATCAGGAAGATGATAGACGAAAACGCCAAAAATTGGCACGAATGTTTGAACAAGGCCTTATGGGCTTATAGAACATCACCTCGGTCAAGTACCAAAGTTACTCCTTTCCAACTTGTTTGTGGACAGGAGGCAGTTTTGCCTATGAAAATAAACGTGCAATCTATTCGAGTGTGCTTACAACATAAGTTGAATGATGATGAGTATGCCGAATCACTAGTTCAAAATTTATTGAGTTTAGACGAATTGAAGTTGGACGTTTTAGATAGGTTGCAAGTTCAAAAGCAAAGAATGGCTAAGTTTTATAATAAAAAAGTCATAGCCAAGTCGTTCAGCCTGGGTGAACTAGTTTGGAAAACGATACTCCCTTTGGATACCAAAGATCCAAAGTACGGGAAGTGGTCGCCCAATTGGGAAGGACCATACAAAATAAACAGTGTGTTGCCTAATGGAGCGTACCACTTGGAAGATTTAGACGGCACCAAGCACGTAAGATTCATTAACGGCAAATATTTGAAAAAATATGTTCCTTCTTTATGGGAATGCGAACAGGTAAAAACATAACCAAACATTCTGGACGATCAAAAGATAATAAAGACAGAGCGAAATACGTTCGAATAAAGTTCTTTATTACCAAACGTTCATTACAAGAATACAAAAGATACAAATAATGGACGTGTTACAAAATACAACTAAAGTAAGATGATCTCCCAGTCGATCGCTGAGTAAGCTTCACACCACCTTCCTAAATGCATCGCTGCAATGGTGGGATCGACGAGTAAGAGGGTGTACTGGCCTCACCACCTTTCTAAATGCATCGCTGCAATAGTGGGATTGACGAGTGAGAGGGTGTACTGGCCTCACCACCTTCCTAAATGCATCGCTGCAACGGCGAGCAAATAGGCTGAGAAACACTCTCAGCAGGCAAGCTGAGAAGCACTCTCAGCAAGCAAAGTGGCTCACAAGCAGCAAAAAATTGCCTTCCATCATTGACTCCTTGTGAAGAACAAAAAGACGATGGGAAGAATTTTGCAGGAAAAAACTTCGCTGCGGGCCAGAAAATATTTCCTATACCTCCCATACCAAAGGTGACATCAAGGTAAATATAAGGCGGACTGACTAAACAGTCCATTTTTGGATCAGGTTGATCGTCAGAATGCCAAGAAATGGCAGCAAATTGATTTCGAAGAAGAAAATGAAGAGATGAAGATAGAGGATGAAAAATGCGAAGCATTTATAGAGGGGTGAAGATGAAGAGACAGAATATGAACAGCCACATTTCTGTCTAATAAACGAAATTAAATGGCCCTAAATCTTGGGAACAGTAGTGGGAATATCAAAAGGGAATGGACAAGATTCTTAGTGCAAAGCAGTTAAGTGCTTAAAGAATTGATTATTAGAAAATAAACGTCAAATGAATGCACAAGAAATTAATGTTCATTAATAGTGAACAAAGTTACAAAGAGAAAAATCGAATTACAAAAGAAAAAAGGCATCGTATGTTTTAATTACAGTCTACCCCATAATGAACGAATTCGTTCCCTAAGTTTTTCCCAATCCTCGTTCTGTCGAGAGGAAGTGATGTTCAATTCAGCCACGACGTCATCATCATCAACTTCCAATTTCTTGTACTGCTCGACCAAGGACTTAGTTCGCTCAATTCCCTGGGAGGCGTTGCGCTTCTTAGCGGCCATCCTCACCCTACAATCATCCATTTTAGCTTGAAGTTCTCTCATCTGAGCAGCCAAGTTAACCATCAAAGAGTCTTCAATCATGACTTCGGAAGAGATTTCTTTCAACTCGTCCTTAGCTTTGTTGATCTCCATGCGCAAAGACTCTTTCTCAGCTACGGCTCGAAGATATTGAGTATGCTTGGCCTTTAGTTCAGCATTCTTGGCCAGCATAGAAAGGATCTCGGAGTGAATGACCTTCAACGTCGCTTTAAAGTCGACAGAAAGATTGAGCGACGGAAGTGTCAGTGCGTGCTCCAATTTCGCACTCAGGTGCTCAAGTTCATCCTTGTGTCTGGCAGCACTAGCCCTTCCAATGTCCATATCCATGAAGGATACATACTCAAATACCAACTCCTTCAAGAACTTCAAATCTTCTTCTGAAGAAGTAGCAGGACAATCAGATGGAGCAAGGCGAGGCATTTGGACCTGCCCCCAAGAAGCGAACAAGTCCTGTATAGAACGCACAATCCTGACAGCATCCTGCAAGGAAAATTACCAACATTGAAAATCCTCACTACAACGAACAAGGTGGAAATAAAAATGAAGCAAAGACTACCTCGTCAACAATCGTAGAAGATGGCGGGCCCTCAGCCAAGCTTGCCACCAATGACTCATCCATTCGTGAAGACTTCCCCTTGTCCGAGCGAGAAGATGTTGCCACAACGGGCGGACTCATAGGAGTATCTGCAAAGCTCAAGAGCAATAAATCAGAAACCAATAGCACGAGCAAAGGTAAGACATCAAAAACTAAATTACCTTCTGCTTCGATGTTTGGGGGGTTGACGCCCTGGGAAGAAGGTGGCTCATCCATGGGTTGTGATGAAGATTATGGGACTGAAGATGTCTCTTTAAGTGTGGCCCCCTCATCAACCGGTTTGGATGAAATAGCCTCAGCAGAAGATGATGGAGCAGGAGTTGTCGATGTCAAAGCCTTTAAAGGAGAGACTGAACTTTTCTGAGAAATCCAAAAGATCATCAGCACGCAGAAAAGTTTCAAGTGTTGAAAGATGTACTTGTAAGTAAGCCAATTTAATTACCTTCCTCCTGACAATAAGAGGGGCATCATCATCATCATCGACATCATCCTCCAGAATGGGAGATACTGAGGCTGGCCGTTTGCGGCTTGGAGCACTCTTGGCTGTAGTAGGCTTGGCAGGGAGGGAAGAAGATGGACGAGCAGATTGTTTAGTTCGACGAGAAGGAGAGGGGCTCCGAATAGACAAAGGAGTGACCAAAACAGGAGGAGGAGAAGAAATACTCGGTTGGTCTAATGAATGAAAGGCACGATTGGCCTCAGTCGCAAATAATCTGCGCTTCACCAATGGCCAGAGTTGTTCAAAAAGAGGGTGAGTAGCATGACAAGAATTAAAAGGGGCCAATGAAAAGTGGCTTGATAAATGGAGGTTGCGAGCGTTTATAGCCTCTGCGTCCGCCTTATTAATGGTATGAAAACGGTCAACTAAGTTCTGCGAATAGCAAAGAGGAACAGGTCAAATTTGACCAAAACCAAGCTGACGAGCAAAAAATTGGGGAGCGTAAATTTCTACTCCCGCTTTGGCATTGGTCCTAGTTAAGATATCATGGAAAAGCTCCCTCCCGGTTAAAAACTGGATCCAAATGAGCAGGGAGGTGCTCACGCTATCTATAGTAAAAGGGGGATGTACATAGTTTGGAGTCAAAAAAGGAGGAAAAGGAAAAAAGGAAAAGATTGAATCTAAAGAATAAAAGAAGGAAAAAATGTCCCTTCTGGACATATTTACAGGAGTTAAGGGCTCCATAGCTAGCCCGTAACAGCTAGCAGAAGGACGAGAAATGGATGGAGCACCAAGCGATGGAAAATAGGATCTCAACCACAGTTGAGTAAACCAAAGAGGTCCACTTCCAGTGGGAGATGCACCATTTTTCAATTGAGCTTGAAGAGAGGCCATGCCTCTATAAAGAGCAGCAAAAAACAAAGAACATAAATTCAAAGGCCTGCCACGCGCCAATTCGTGCGCTATAGGTAAATAACTCAAAGAAGGCTTTATACTTGGCACGCACAAAACATATTTACAAAGCCAAACTAAAAGGAAGGCCACTCGCTCTGTATGGGTAGGCTCAGCACTCGAATGATTGTGGAGGGTCTGCAGGCCTGAATAAGAGTCGGTATAGTTTTTACCAAACTTTGGGGCGCCACCAGAAACTAAGATACCTGGGAAAATGGTATCGCCCAAAGGTGGCAGATTCACCAGGGCCCCAACATCCCTTAACGTAATAGACATGGGGCCAAGAGGAAAAATAAAGGTGTTATACTCAGGGGACCAAAAAACTCAAAGCAATCGGAAAGAGCGCTGAATCAAAAGTAGGGGGCGAATAGAGACTTCCAACAAATCAGAAATCCTAGCGCTATCAAAAAGTGCTTTAGTAGGACCATGACCCACAAGACGAGCATGCCACCTACGAAAAGCTACGTCAGATTTAGGCCAAGTGCGAATACCTCTTTCGCAAAGTGGCCCCAGCAGCAGAGAGTTTAGAAAAGGAGGGCCATGAGTGCAAGGAAACAGCTGACCCACTGCCGCCTGTTCAACTGCCTCCGCATTGTTGAAGAAAAGACCCAAGTAAAACTCATTACGTCAAACATCGGCGGGCGCGAGAAAACTTGGGGTTATGTATGGGCGACTCAGAAGTTTCTGAAAGTCATCAAAACTAAAGGAGTCGCTAACTTGAGATTGTGAAGCAGCCATTGGAGAAGGAACGAAGTTTTTCAGGGTTACGTAACAAGAAAGCAAAAGATAAACAGTGAATCGTGAAAGAGATGCAAAAATATGAGGCGTGGTTTGGCAGCAGTGAAATGGCGTGTTTGGGGTTTATAAGGGTTTGCAAAACGACGCACTTTTTCAAGTTATAGAAGGAAACAATGATTGAAATTCTTGAGAATTTCGAACGTTGCTGGAAACATGAAGTGAATATGACAAAATTCAATAATTATTATTAATTCTGCCATATTGGGGATAATTGTTGACACATAAAAAATTCAGCCCAAATCGAACAGCTCAGGGAGTAAAGCCCAATTACAGCCCAAGGAGTAAAGCCCAATTGGAGGATCCCCAAATCAGATAGCCCAAAGAACGAAGTCCAATCGAACGAATCAAGGTGAAGGCCCAAATAAGGGGCCCAAGAGTGTGGTAACGCCATCGTCAAAGTTTGCAAGTCGCCCAGAATCTGAACGAATGGAGTGTCATACGGTCGCCCAGAGCTGTTATTCTATTCTCGCCCAAACCTTCAAGTCGCCCAAGGTATCAACAAACATAACGCATTGTGGTTATCAAGAAATGCAGTTATCAAGGCAGTTGTTAAAGTAGCCCTATCACGTTCCACAACTCAAGGAATTCAATAGAAAGCGGTTGAACGATGCAAGATAATGACAGCAGTTAAAAGGCAGTTTCATGACAAAATGGCCACTACAAAGAAAGTGGGTAGTTATAGGACGATCAAGCAGTTTTTAGAGTAGTTAATCACAAAGAGATCGTCTATGAGGTATAAAAGGGAAAAAGGATGTAGAAGTAAAAGATTGAATCCAAAACTCTCGAACAGAGAATATGTAACTTTCATTTCCTTAGCTTTTAGACTTAAACACTTTTTTTTCTGTAACTCGTGTGCTTGCGCCCCTTGGAGGCACGTTGTTTTTCGTTTCCAATTGCAAAGTTCATCGCCAATAAAAGAACACCCATTTTTGGGACTTTGTCTCAAGAGGTTTCGTCCCTTACACAATCGTCTGATCCTTTTTAATTATTAGCAATGCCTATTGGCCCTGTTTGGCCCCATTTTTATAAATGGTAATGAATGGAGTATCACTTTTTTGATAATGAGTGGTTAAAAAAAACGAAGTATTTTCAATTTACATGTAATATTATTTTATAAAACATTATGAGGAGAGTGAAAAATGAAATTTATTTTAATGTGAACCAAGCAAGACTTAGTTTTTTTGGGTACTGGTGATGGATATTCAAAAACCACCAAAAATCAGTGTAGTATAATTTTGGTTATATTTTATAATCAAAACCACTGTTAGTGAACGCAAACACAAGGCATGTGAGGTCACGAAAGGATATTGCTATTCACCTCCACAGTTTTTATATATACATCCACTTTTAATAATATATTTATATATTTTTTTTTTATCTTATGTGAATTTACCTAAATAGATATATATAAAATTAAATAAAAGCATATCATTCTAATTTGATCCACTAATATTTATTTTCATAAATTCTTAAAAACCTTTCTTTATTTTTTTAGAAATTGTGTTTAACTAAAATTCTGGTAATAATAAAATATCATCTTCATCTAAAATCATAAAATATCCTATTCAATGAAATTAAAAAGGAAAAATCAACACATTAATAGAATTATAATTCTTTCATGATATGAAAAATGGAATATTATTTTTTATATTATTTTAAGTATTAGTTTGACAAATGAAAAAATATTAGAAATTTTAAAATAAGTTTCAATATCTGTTCAAATATTCTTACATTACAAAAGGAACACAAACTTAAATTTATCAACCGAAACATAAACAACGAAAATTATGAGCTCATAAAAAAATCAAATTATTAACATATGATTTAAGAGGATTAGTTTGGTTACTTCAGCAGTAAACTATTGATAGAATCTTGTGAATTCAATAAAAGATATTTGCTAGCCTTTATAACTAAATACTAAAGTACTAACATGACACATTGACAATATTGAAAATGACAAGTAAGAACCAAATTAAATATTGATAGTGATTGGATGAATATAGTGATTTTTTTTTTTTTAATTTTTGGAGTTCTATTAGGAATGTATTTATAGTGAAATGAATATATAAAATTTGTATGGATCTATAATGTTTAAATGAATAAATTTAATAAGGTCTATATTGAAATTTGATGTGAATAAAAATAATAATTTTTTAAAACTTTAATATTTTAATAGGAATGTATAAAATGAAATGCATTTATAGAAGATGTGAATGTATAACGGTACCCTTCACGAAATGAGTGACTGGATGAGCCGATGAGGATTTGAAAAATAAAATTTCCTTCTGTGGGGTCGATATTTGATCAATTATTAGGCGTGTGCAAAGCGTTGTGCATTATTATATTGTATGAAAAAATGCTTTCAAGTGTTTTAATTAATTATCTGGTCTATGTCATGTCCTATGGGGGAAGCTGTTGTATTTATTTATTGAACGTTGAGTCAATAGAGAAAGATTAAGCCTTTGCTAAAAAAGGTTGAACCCCAAACTTAAGGTCTTTCATCATGTCTATCATGGAATATCGTGAGGGAGGTAAATCGCAGGTTATGCCTCCAAGGGTACAGGGTGGAAGGCTGCTTGTACACTTGCACTTACCCAAGAGCCAAATCCATATTTCAGGATTCGAACCCTTGAAATATGGATTTGGCTCTTGGGTAAGTACAAGTGTACAGAGCAATAAATTTGTTTGTCCCATTAAATACCCGTTTGTTTCCCATTTTTTATTAAAATAAAAAATATGATTGTTATCCATCACATCAAATCAATAAATTTGAATTTCTATCTCTTGTGTGGAATCCATAATGACTATATTTTTCATTCTCATTTTTACATTAATGTGTACCGAACGAGACCTAAATTAAATTTTATTTTTTTTCTATTTTCAAATATACAATCTTTTATAAAATAATATTATACGTAAATTAAAATTTTTCATTCTTTTTTAATCACTCATTCTTTTAAAAAAAATACTATTCCACCAACCCATTAAAATTTGAAATAACTAGGGCCACATAATCCTTGATTGCATTCACACAAAAAGTTGTTTGTCACCATGTATCATAAAATGGAACCTCTCCCCTCATTTAGCAGAGAAAGTAAAGTTGTAATTGAAGATGATGAATTCTCACCACATATGTACCGTGAAAATGGAACTCTCGACATTTAAAATGTTATTCTCGACTTATTAGATGTCTAAAATGACATTTCATTCCGAACATGACATTTCTCTACACTTGAAATGTAGTTCTCGACATCTCAGTGTCAATGAGAAAAATAACATTTATTGTGATTTAACATGTGCATTTTTGAAAAAAATATGGCAGATTATGTGTCAAAATTTTATTGGCCAATAAAATTTTAATTGAAAGAATGTCCATTTTTTTTTATCTTTGTGTGAAATTATAAATTATTAATAAGAGTATTTTGGTCTAAATTATTTTAAAATGGACATTTTTGCAAATCCAACATTTTTGATAATGGATGTGTTGAAAGTTGACATTTTTGATAATTTCCTCTTATTATCTTGTGGAAATTTTTATTAATTTCCTTTTATGGGGTCAATATTTGATAAATTTTTAGGAGTGTATAAAACGTTGTGCATTATTATATTGTATGGAAAAAAGTTGTCAATTACTTTAATTAATTATTTGGTCTATGTCATGTCCTGTAGGGGAATCTGACGTACTATTTATTAATTGAACTTTCAATCAATCACTTTTTGATATACTGGACCACATGGGAAGGGATCTTTTGAACAAATTGGAATTGGAATTTTCATTCCTTGATTGCGTTCACACAAAAAGTTGTTTGTCACTGTGCATCATAAAGATGGAATCCCTCCCCGTATTTAGCAGAGAAAGTAAAATTTTCCTTCTGCAGGGTCTATTTTTGATCAATTGTTAAGAGTGTGTAATACGTTGTGCATTATTATTTTGTATGGAAAAAAGTTGTCAATTACTTTAATTAATTATTTGGTCTATGTCATGTCCTATGGGGGAAGCTGACATACTATTTATTTATTTATTTAACGTTGAGTCAACTGAGACAGATTAAGCCTCGCATGATCCTATTAAATTAAATTTTATTTTCTTTCTATTTTCAAATCAAAAATATTATTTGTACATCACTTTTTTTACATCAATTTTCACACTCCCTCAGAAAGGTGGGGTCTACGTCTATTTTAATCGTGAACCCCACCCACTTTCATGTGTGTGTGCGCTATGAAAAAAGGTGTGAAAAAAATGTACGTGTAGAATGGTTGATTTTCAAATACACAATTTTCTATAAAATAATATTAAACGTAAATCAAAACTTTTCATTCTTTTTCAGTCACTCATTCTTAAAAAAATAAAAAATAAAAAAAAATAATATTTCATCCATTAAAATTTGAAATAATCAGGGCATACAATCCTTAATTGCGTTCATACAAAAAGTTGCTTGTCACCGTGCATCATGAAAATGGAACCTCTCCCCTCATTTGGCAGAGAAAGTAAAGTTGTAATTGAAGATGATGAATTCTCACCACATATGTACCGTGAAAATGGAACGCTATTATTAATCAGTTTGAATACACCAAAAGACTGTTTGCCTTTTTCCCCCACTGATTTTGACTTTTCAGTATGCACTATGGACCTGTTTGTCAGTATTTTCCACTGATTTTGATTGTTTTTGTGTGAAAAAATCATTGCTTATTAGTTTCCTTCCTTACAATATGCGCCTGTTTTTTCCATATTTATTGCTCATTTTTAGAGATTATTTGCCCATTGCACAGAGTAGTCCGATTTCAATTGATTGAAGGTTCTAACAATAAAGGACGGTTGCATGTGAATTTTGAAAAATCTACTTTATGTTTTTCCATTTTTACCCCATGCCTCCAACCACCCATTGTTCTCAAAAAAAGGTTAAACTCTAACTTTAAGGGTCCCCCACCACTCCTGCCTTGGAGCATCGTGAGGGAGGTAAATCGCAGATTATGCATCCAAGGGTACATGGTGGAAGGCTGCTTGTATATTTGCACTTACCCAAGAGCAAACAGTCTTTTAATATATGGTGCGAATTCATCATCTTCAATTACAACTTTACTTTCTCTGCCAAATGAGGGGAGAGGTTCCATTTTCATGATGCACGGTGACAAGCAACTTTTTGTATGAACGCAATTAAGGATTGTATGCCCTGATTATTTCAAATTTTAATGGATGAAATATTATTTTTTTTTATTTTTTATTTTTTTAAGAATGAGTGACTGAAAAAGAATGAAAAGTTTTGATTTACGTTTAATATTATTTTATAGAAAATTGTGTATTTGAAAATCAACCATTCTACACGTACATTTTTTTCACACCTTTTTTCATAGCGCACACACACATGAAAGTGGGTGGGGTTCACGATTAAAATAGACGTAGACCCCACCTTTCTGAGGGAGTGTGAAAATTGATGTAAAAAAAGTGATGTACAAATAATATTTTTGATTTGAAAATAGAAAGAAAATAAAATTTAATTTAATAGGATCATGCGAGGCTTAATCTGTCTCAGTTGACTCAACGTTAAATAAATAAATAAATAGTATGTCAGCTTCCCCCATAGGACATGACATAGACCAAATAATTAATTAAAGTAATTGACAACTTTTTTCCATACAAAATAATAATGCACAACGTATTACACACTCTTAACAATTGATCAAAAATAGACCCTGCAGAAGGAAAATTTTACTTTCTCTGCTAAATACGGGGAGGGATTCCATCTTTATGATGCACAGTGACAAACAACTTTTTGTGTGAACGCAATCAAGGAATGAAAATTCCAATTCCAATTTGTTCAAAAGATCCCTTCCCATGTGGTCCAGTATATCAAAAAGTGATTGATTGAAAGTTCAATTAATAAATAGTACGTCAGATTCCCCTACAGGACATGACATAGACCAAATAATTAATTAAAGTAATTGACAACTTTTTTCCATACAATATAATAATGCACAACGTTTTATACACTCCTAAAAATTTATCAAATATTGACCCCATAAAAGGAAATTAATAAAAATTTCCACAAGATAATAAGAGGAAATTATCAAAAATGTCAACTTTCAACACATCCATTATCAAAAATGTTGGATTTGCAAAAATGTCCATTTTAAAATAATTTAGACCAAAATACTCTTATTAATAATTTATAATTTCACACAAAGATAAAAAAAAATGGACATTCTTTCAATTAAAATTTTATTGGCCAATAAAATTTTGACACATAATCTGCCATATTTTTTTCAAAAATGCACATGTTAAATCACAATAAATGTTATTTTTCTCATTGACACTGAGATGTCGAGAACTACATTTCAAGTGTAGAGAAATGTCATGTTCGGAATGAAATGTCATTTTAGACATCTAATAAGTCGAGAATAACATTTTAAATGTCGAGAACATTTACTATTGTGGTTTGACATGTGTGTTTTTAAAATATAAACGGGGTTCAAATAGCGAGAACAACATTTGAAATGTTGAGAGCATCATTTTAATTTAACTTTTCATGGAAGTTACTTCTCGAAATTTGCTACAATTGGGAAAAAAAATAATTGCTTCATTTTTTCATCAAGGGCATAATAGATAGTTTAGTATTAAATTTGAAAAGTGAACATTTTCGAATTGACATTAATGAAATTGGATATTTTTTAAAATACCCCTTAAAGTAATTGACAGCTTTTTTCGATACAATATAATAATGCACAACGTTTTACACACTCCTAATAATTGATCAAATATCTACCCCACAAAAGGAAATTTTGCCCCTGTTCGGTAATAATTTTTCATCCCAAAAAAATTATTTTTTTTGACCATTTTTTTTACTATTCTAACCATCATTTTTTTACTTCTTTACTCATAGGTGAAATCTACTTTTTTCTCTAATTTTCAAAAAATTAATTTTCATAATTACTACTGAACAGACCCTTTATTTTTGAAATCCTCATCCAGTCACTCATTTTGGCCAAGATGTGTAGAATCATGGAGTACGTAGATTGGTTGGATGACGTATTGACGTTCTAGAGAACATCAAAATACTTTGTATAGCTAGCAATCTCCCTCTGAAATATAAGCCAAAACCTTAATCTATTGTCAACAAAAAAAATGCTTCCGACGGATCCAACTAGGGCGGCCGCTCTAGCTCGCCACTACCTAGATCCGCCACTGGCCAACAACACATTTCGCGCAAGCTGTTGAGAAACCCTACGTACTATTAAGCTTTATTTTATTTTTTTGGAAACTTAATGTGTTTTAAATTATATTTAGATAATGAAAGCAAAATTTGTTGGATTGAGAACCGAAAGAAATCTCGAGCTCTTTAAATTCCTTTAAGAATCGGGCCAATTGGGCTAGTCTTTACAGATTGTGGGTTTGATGCTCAAGCCTAGCTCAACACACACAAACTTGTGAGGGGTAACTTACAAAAAGACCCCTAAAATTAGGGGACTTTAGAAAAATCATATAAAAAGTTTTTTTGAAGTATAAAATACGAAAAGTCTATTTTTTATGTTGTATAATGTCACTTTTTAAAGTTAACATACAATGTCACTTTTATTAAAATATTTATCCCTAAAAAAAGTGACAGAAATTAAAAAATAACAATAAACATTACAAAAAGTATCGGAAAAAAGTGATAGAAACTCAAAAAAGTGACAATTAATTTGGGCATTATTAATACGAGAATTTATAACGTCTTCATTTGTTATGGAGACAAATGGGAACGAGATAACTAATATAAACTAGTCACTATCACGTGCGTTGCACGAATTTTGTATTTATCGTATTTTTATTAGTGTATGAATTTTAGTTTTTTTGGAAAGTTTTTGAAGTAATATTTAAAAATATTTTCATGATATAAGAAAATAATTGTAAATTATTTTTACAATTGCATAGCAGTATGTTATCTGAAAAAAATATGCTTGTATATTTTATGCGTGAATAAGAAATATACAATTGTAT
Source organism: Olea europaea var. sylvestris (assembly GCF_002742605.1). NCBI lineage: Eukaryota > Viridiplantae > Streptophyta > Magnoliopsida > Lamiales > Oleaceae > Olea > Olea europaea. The sequence continues at coordinate 7,756,477 of NC_036245.1, read as the reverse complement.
TCTTTGATAGTGTTAATATGATTGAATTGAATGTGAAGATTATATTTTTAAATTTTATATAATTCAATATTATAAAATTAAATCATAAGGAGTAAATGTGTATGTCACCCCTTTCCAATTCAATATGAATTTACATAGTTTACCCAATCATTTTCTTTTGCAGATGGGCAAACATTTGGATTAATTATTTTTGCTTTGAGTAAGCCCTTGCAAGCTAATCATTTTTTATTGGATTATAAGATGAAAAAAACTATATATAATTATGAAGCTAATTTCCATGTATAGGTACATCTAAGCTTTTTCTGCTAAATACTTCTTAAAAGAAGACATCCAATTTTCATACCTGAGATAAATTTTTAATTTTTAATTTCTCGTATGAATTTTGTTTTTACTCATAAATGATATTTTACTTATAATTAATTCTTTATGTATAAGATAATTTTTAACTTAAATATGAAATATTTACTTACAATAAAATTTTTAAGCTATACAATTTTTTTCTTTTTTTACGGATAAGTGAATTTTATTGTTATAAGTTAATTTTATTCAAGTAATGTTTTACATATAAGTGTATTTTTACTTATAAGTAACTTTTAAATTTTATAAGTGGATTTTTATTGTATTTTTAGTATTTTTTTTTAAGTTTATAAGCTTCTTTACATAATAGTAAATTTTTATTTTATAAGTGATTTTTTACTTATAAGTAAATTTTTAAGTAAAAAAAAATAATATATTTTTTCTTATAAGTAATTTTTTTAGTTATTGTATATTTATTTATAACCACATTTTTTTTTTTTATGTATAATTGAAGTTTTGTCTCGTAAGTAATTATATGCTTAAAAAAATACCTTGTAAGAGATGATATCCACCAGTCTTGAACAATATATATGAGTTTAAATGATTGTTTCGGAGATGGTAAAATTGAAGGAAATTTTTAAAGGTTTAATCCATTTTTAAAAAGGGACCAAAACCCCAGATTTCGGGGTGTTGTCAAATGTCAACCACCCAAAATCACTACCCAAAAGAATTAAAAAATACGGGGTTTTCAACCTTGTAATCATTGACACTCAAAAACCGTCAAAATTAGTGGAAAAAGAAAAAGACAAACAGGCCCTTTGTTTATAGTAAACTAATTAAAGAGTCAAAATCATTAAAAAAATCAACAATACTACACAAACAAGTTCAAAAATAGGGTGCACACATGTCAATACGTGATTAGACTGTTTGAAAAATAAAAATAACAAGCACTCAATCATCTGTTGTCAAGTCAGACTATTTTTCTCTATTTTTGAGCCTAAACAAACATCATTACTCAAAATAATAATAATAATAATAATAATAATAAGAAGAAGAAGAAGCAGCAGCAGCAAACATCCCTTCGCATATATTAAACAGCAAACAATCCCTTTGCGTATATTAAACTGATTAATAACGTTCCATTTTCAAGAGATATGGTAAGAATTCACATATATCTTCAATTACGATTTTACTTTCTCTACTAAGGGGCGGGCTCCATTTTCATGATATATGGTGAGAAACAACTTTTTACGAACGCAATTTAGTATTAAAAATTTAAAAAAAAAATTCCAATCCCAATTGGTTGTGGAAGTTGTAATGTATATCACGAAATGATGACTCTTTCTCAGTTGATTCAACATTGAATTAATAAATATTACGCGTAAGGACATGATAAATAGACTTCTAATTAATTGATGTATCTATTGACAGCAATTTTCTATACAATATAAAGTACCACGTTTCACACACTCCTAATAATTGTTCAAAGAGAATCAGATTTTGAATTTGAATTTTCAAATTCTCATTGACTCATTTCTTCTGTCTGCCAAGATGTTAATTAATTCTAGAAACATGGAATTTTGTAGAGACCATCCCCCTAGTTGGAAGGAATTTGTATAGTGATGGGATGAATGAGTTTAAAATCAATTGTTTAAATTGTTGCCATATAAAAAAGTGTCAAAATTGTTGTCAATCATAATATACATGTAGTATTATTGATTTCTAGATGGGGGTTAAAAGTTGATAGTCCTCAACATCAGATTGGGTGTTCTTATCCATTAAGGACCTTTCGCTAAAAAATATTTGTAAATAGACGTTATATACGTATAATGTCACGGGTCAAGGTCATCAACCTACTAGCCATGGTGGATGACGTCGTGATTAATATCATAATACTACATCAAGTCAGCTTGCTTGATAGTTAGCAACAAGCAAAATTGTTGTTAGCACGTCTTGTGCCTAAGCCTATACAGGTAGCTAGAATTCTTGACATCACATGCCTTTTTTAAGGTCTACCGACTGTAGTTTGGGATGTCGTTTTTTGGGATTATAAAGGTTGTGCTTATTTTTTTTAGTTTGGTGAAGTAGTCATAACATGGTGCAAAGATCATTGGACAATAAAACACTTGACTCCATAAATTGTATCACTCAAAAACAGTCAAAATTAATGAAAAATACTGATTAACAGCGTTCCACTTTGAAGATATATGATGAGATTCATCATCTTCCATTACAATTTTACTTTCTTTGCAAAATTTGGTGTGGTGGTGGGGGGGGGGGGTTCAATTTTCAAGATATATGGTCAGAATCAACCTTAATCAAGGATTGAAAATTCCAATTCCAATTGATGTGGAAGATCCCTTCCCGTGTGGTGACTATATCACAAAATGATGACAATATCTTTTAAGTTATTTTGATTGTAAAGATGGAATTTGAGTGGAAAAAAATGATTTTCAGGGAATTGAATCGTCTAAAAATTGTTTTATTGAAAATTGTCAATTATTGTGTTTGATTTGTATAATTTTCCACGTGAAAAATGTTGAAATAAAATTGTTTTTTGGAGTTCATTTGGCTGTGTTTACATAAAAATTGTTTAAAGGGATAAAATATACTGGTATTAGGGATAGAATTTGTTTCCATTAAAAAAAAAGAAAAAAAACCATGAAAATCATTTATCTTTTGGTATTCATTTGACTTTGTTTTATATGGAATTTGTCAATTAAAGAAAAATAATTTTTTAATAATTAGGGATAGAATTTGTTTTCATTGCCAACAAAAAAAAAAAAAATGCTGACCTAGAAAATCAACACTTTCCAAGAAAACCAAGAAAATCAATTCCATAGAAAAAATATGCTATCAAATAGCCAAAAAGTGTAAGTTCGAATTTGAATTCCATTTTTCATGGAAAATAATGGCCAATCAAACATGGCCTTAATCTTTCTCAGTTGATTTAACGTTCAATTAACAAATAGTACAAATCAGTTTCCCCACACGACATAACAGACACCGTATAATTAATTGAAGTAATTGATAGCTTTATTCCGTACAATAATAATTTACCGCTAAAAATTGATCAAGTGTCAACCCCATAGAGAGAAATTTGAATTTTCAAATCCTCAGTCAGTCACTCGTTTATGCTATCGCCAAGATGTCTTAGAATTACGGAATACGTTGATGGGTAACACATATTGATAGTCTATTAAAGATCCTTTACCACATAAAAAAAATCAGTAAAGATGCGTTAAGGTGAGGGGACCAATGTTATTAACCAACTGGCGATGGTGGATGACGATCTAGAAAATACCAAACTACTAGCACAAGAGTTAGCAATGACCACAATAGTGTTCTGGCATCGAGAATTTACAAGAAATAACTAAACAAGAGAGTGAACAATTTTATGGCTTTAGAGTGTAAAATCGCATTACCTTCAAAATGACATTGGATGTTAGATTTTACAGTGAAATAGATGATGTGGTAGCAGTTGGATGAAGAAGCATGTTGCTTTATTCTAACAGTGGAAAGTCTCATCATAGGTGTCACATCTCCCATTATAGTCCCAGCATCATTTAATTGATTTTTTCAATAAAAAATTTCTTCTTATATGGTCAACAAACAATAAGAGATTGGTCAAGGTTTCATGATCTATTTTGAAGAATAAATCCAAATTAAACTTTTAAAAAAATGCAAACCGTTGAAAACCTGTCTATTTTAATGAAACTTCGAATCAAAATGAATTTCTAGATAGAAAACAACAAAGATTATTAAACAAATTTAAACAAAACAAATAAAATCGCGTTGAACGATCGTAGATAAAAAAGGGTCAGAGCGAAATACGTTCAAATAAATTCCTTTATTATCAAACGTTCATTACAAAGTTGCAAAATACAAAATACTAAATGCTCTATAAGCTACAATTAAGAGCGAACTAATCTCCCGGTCGATCGCCGAGTAAGAAGGTGAACTGACTTTGATTGTCATCCTGATCGCACTGCTGCAAAGGCAAGCAGAGAGACTGAGAAGCACTCTCAGCAAGCAGAAGGGAAGAAGAAGCACCCTCACATCGCCTTCCTAAATGTATCGCTGCAATAACGGGCAAGGAGGCTGAGAATAACTCTCAGCAAGCAAGGTGGCTTGCAGGCATCCTCAAAAATTGTCTTTCATCATCGAGCTCCTTGTAAGGAACATGGAGACGATGAGGAGAACTTTGCTGGCCAAAGAATATTTCATATATCTCCCATACCAAAGGTGACATAAAAAAGATGGCAAAATGGGTGGATCAAATGATCCATTTCCATGGAAGACAAAGGTTTTGGATCGATTGTCAAATGCCAAACAATGACAGCAAATTGGTTTTGAAGAAGAGAATGGAAATGGAAATGAAAATAACAAGTGTGGAATATAAGTGCATTTATAGAGGCGTGAAGGTGAAGAGACAAAATATGAACAGTCACGTTCGTGCCTAGTAATTGGAATCAAATGGCCCGAAATCTTGGGAAAAGAGATAGAAATACCAAGAGAAAAGTGTACGTGAATCTTAGCATAAAGTAGTTAAATGTTTGGAGGGTTGACGATTAAAGACAACGTCAATAAATACACAAGAAGACAAATTAATCGTTCATTAATGATAATGGCTGCTGGTACGTTCAGAGTTACCAATGGACATCAGTACGAGGTTACAAGGGGAAAGTTAATACGAAGTTACAAAAAGAAAAGCTAAGGCATTATATGTCTTAATTACAATTCACCCCAGACCGAACGAATTCTTTTACTAAGTCTCCCCCAATCCTCGCTCTGCCGAGAAGAAGTGATATCCAATTCAGCTATAAAATCATCATCAACTTCCAGCTTCTTGTACTGCTCGACCAAAGACTTGGTTCGCTCAATTTCTTGGGAGGCATTACGCTTTTTAGCAGCCATTCTCGCCTTGCAGTCGTCCATCCTTGCTTGAATCTCCTTCATCTGTGCAGCCAAATTGGTCATCAAAGAGTCTTCAATCATAACTTCGGAAGAGATTTCTTTCAATTCGTCCTCAGCTTTGTTGATCTCCAGAAACAAAGACTCTCTTTCAGATACAACGCGAAGATATTGAGTACTCTTGGCCTTCAATTCAACATTTTTGGCCAGCAAGGAAAGAATCTCGGAATGGACAACTTTCAACGTCGCTTTAAAATTAGCAGAAAGATTGAGCGACGAAAGTGTCAGTGCTTGCGCCAACTTCGAACTCAAATGCTCAAGCTTATCCTTATGTTTGGCAGCAGTAGCCTGACCGATGTCCATATCCATAAAGGACACATACTCAAATATCGACTGCTTGAGAAATTCATATCTTCCTCTAAAGAAGCAGAAGGACGACCGGTTGAAGTAGAGCGAGACGTCTTGACCTGCCCCCAGGAAGTGAACAAGTTCTGGATGGAACGCACAATCTTATCAGCATCCAGCAAAGAAAATTGCCAACATTGAAGGTTTTCACTACAATGAACAAAGTGGAAGTAAAAGTGAAGCAAAGATTACCTCATCAGCAATCTTGGGAAGTGGCATATCCCCAGCCAAATCTACCACCTGTGGCTCCACCACTTGTGAGGACTTCCCCTTATCTAAGCGAGAAGACTTTGCTACAACGGGCAAACCCATGGGAGTATTTGCAGAACTCAAAAAGTAACAAATCAAAAACCAATAGCACAAGCAAAGGTAAAACATCAAAAAATGTATTACCTTCTGGTTCGACGTTTGGGGGGTTGACGCCCTGGGAAGAAGGTGGCTCATCCATTGGTTGTGATGAGGATTCCGGGACTGAAGGTTTTTCTTTAAGCGTAGTCCCTTCATCAACTGATTTGGATAAAGCAGTCTCAGCAGAGGATGATGGAGCAGGAGCTGCCAATACTAAAGCCTTCAAAGGAGAGGCTGAACTTTTCTGAGAAATCCAAATAAACCATCAACACATAGAAAAGTTTCAAGTATAGAAAGGTATGCTTGTGAGTAAACTAATTTAATTACCTTTCTCCTGATGATAAGAGGAGTGTCATCATCATCATCCTCCAAAATAGAAGATGCTGAGGCAGGCCGTTTGCGGCTTGGGGCACTCTTAGCTGTAGTGGGCTTGGCAGGAAGAGAAGTAGATGGACAAACAGATTGTTTAGCATGAGCAGGGGAGGAAGGACTCCTAATGGACACAGGGGTAACCAAAACAGGAGAAGTGGAAGAAATGTTTGGCTAATCCAGTGAATGGAAAGCACGATTGGCATCAGTTGCAAACAATCTGCGCTTTACTGATGGTCAGAATTGTTCAAAAAGGGGATGGATGACATGACTAGGATTGAAGGGGGCTAATGAAAAGTTACTCGTCAAAAGAATATTGCGAGTATCTATAGCTTCTGCCTCTGCCTTATTAATGATGTCGAAGAGATCTATCAAATTTCTTGAATAGCAAGGGAGAACAGGCCAAGTTTGGCCAAAACTAAGTTGACGAGCAAAAAATTGGGGAGCATATATTTCAACCCCAACTTTGGCATTGGTTCCAGTTAAAATATCATGAACAACTCTCTCCCGGTCAAAAACTGAACCCAAACGAGCAGAGAGGTGCTCGCACTGTCCAGGGTGGATGGGGGTTGCACTTAATCTGGAGTTAAAAAGGAAGGAAAAGGAAAGAAAGAAGGAATTGAATTCAAAGTATAAAAGAATGAAAAGATGTCATTTCTGGACATATTTACAGGGCTCAGTGGGTCAATAGTTAGCCCATAGCAGCTAGCAGAATGAAGGGAAAAGGATAGAGCACCAAGTGATGGAAAATAGGCTCTCAACCACATTTGAGTGAACCAAAGAGGCCCGCTGCTAGTAGGAGATGCACCATTCTTCAATTGGAACTGGAGAGAAGCCATGCCTCTATAGAGGGCAGCCAAAAAAAAGAACACAAATTCAGAGGCCTATCACGCACCAATTTGTGCTCTATCGGTAAATAGCTCATAGAAGGCTTCATGCTTGACACACATAGAATATATTTACAAAGCTAAATCTGAAGAAAGGCCACACGCTCAGCATGGGAAGGCTCAGCGCTCGAGTGATTATAATAGCTTTGCAGGCTTGAATAAGACTTGGTGAGTTTTCTATCAAATTTTGGGGCGACACTAGAAATCAAAATACTAGGGAAAATGGTATCGCCCAAAGGTCTCAGAAACAGTAATATTGCGATAGAGAAGCGCGAAACAATGAGGCATGATTTAGTGGTGCGATGAAATGACGTGTATTTGAGGGTTATGAGGGTTTGCAACGTCGCCCCTTTTCAGGCTATGGAAGAAAATAATGATTGAAATTCTTGAAAATTTCAAATGTTGCTTGGAAACACAAAGTGAATATGGCAAAAATTAATAATTGGTATTAATTCTGCCATATTGGGGGGGTAATTGTTGACACGCTAAAAGTGCAACCCAAATCGAATAACCCAAAGAATGAAGCTCAACTGGGCAATTCAGGATAAAGGCCCAAATATGGTTATTAATGAATGCAGTGGAAGCCCACGAATGTGATAACACCATCGCCCAAACTTGCAAGACGCCCAAGATCTGAGCTAATGAAGTGCCTTGCAGTCGCCCAGGGTTATGACCCTATTTTCGCCCAAACCTTCGAATCGCCCGGGATCTTAGTAAACATAAGATATTATAGTTATTCAAAAGTGCAGTTATCGAAACAGTTATTAAGTAATCTTATCACGTTCCACGATTCAAGGAGTTTAGTTGAAGACGGTTGAACGACAAAGAGTAATGGCAGCAGTTAGAGACAGCAGTTCCACAATAAGTTGGCCACCATGAAGAAAGTGGACAGTTATAAAACAATTAAGCAGTTTCTAAGCGGTTGATCACGAAGATATCATTAAAGGAATATAAAAGGAAGAAAAGATATAGAGCAAAGTACCCCGAATCAAACACTCTCAAACAGAGAATATGTAATTTCAATTTCTTAATTTAGACTTAAACATTTCTTTTCAGTACTCGTGTGCTTGCGCCCCATGGAGGTATTCTGTTTAGTTCCAATTGTAAAGTCATCGCCAATAAAACATCCCTTGTTGGGACTTTGTCTCAAGAGGTTTATTCCTTACACAATCGTCTGATCCTTTTTTAATTGTTAACGACTACCCGCACGAAACAACTATGATTTGTGACAGACGAAAAAGGAAAATAAGACTATCTTTATGATGGAGAGAGTAATTGAAGTAAATTGGCAACTCTTTTCTGTACACTATAAAATACTGCGTTTTACAAACTCCTAATTAATTGATCACATGGAATCAGATTTATAATTTGAATTTTCAAATCCTCAATAGCTCAAAATGTAGAGCCTGAAAACGGTGAATTCAATCACACTGCTCTATGCCAGATTTTTCAAAGCTAATGTAACGAGGGGCACAAATCCCCATACTATTACGGAGTAAAAACTAAAACGACTCGGGCAGAGCATTTCCCAAGATGTTAATTAACTCTAGAATCATGGAATTAGTAGTTGGGTAAAAGATATTGACAGTCCTCACTATCAACTTGGGTATTCTTATCTATTAAGGACCTTACACTATAATAAAATAAAATCTGTAAAGAGACGTCACATCTGTATAAAGTCAGGGGGTCAATGTTATAAATCAACAAGCCATGGTGGATGACTTTCTAGAGAGTATCATAATGCTACATCCAATCAACTCACTGGACAGTTAGCAACAAGCAAAATTGTGTTAGTGCTTCTTTTGCCTAAGCCTATAAAGGCAACGAGATTTCGTGACCTCCCAAGCCTTTTATTTGGGGTTACCAACTGTTGTTTAGGGATGTCATTTATTGAGATTATTTAGGTTGTGTTTGATTTCGACTTTTAATACCATTACACAACCCATAAATATAGTGGTGTAATTGAAATTGTTTGGGCAAGTCACTTGAGCAAACACCTATAGGGCGTTGGTAACGTCATCATAACGATTTTACCTTTAGATAAAAATAATTTTTGATTGCTTTTTAAGGAAGTATAGATTTCAAGATTTTGATTAGGTGTAGATTATTAATTATATGCTTCTACGAACATATTATCATCATCATCATCATCATCATCAAATGAAGTACTGAAAGATGTTAAAGATTGGTACAGAATTGAATGATTATCCCCCCTTAAAACTTGACATCCTACATGTCACTAAAAATATATTTTTATATTATTCATTCCGTCCTATTTATATAAGTTGATTCTGTTTTTCACACGAATTTAAAATTTTTATTTAATATTACAGAAAGAAGTTTTTGCCAAAAACTTTTTAAGCTTACCCTTATTTATATATTTTACAATTTCAAAATTAAGTGAGAAAATTTGATTTTAATTAGACAACTTAAATAACGGTATATTAGTAAATGAACAAAATAAAAATATTCTCAATGAAAAAACAAGACTATATAATTGCGGCAAAAAAAAAAAAAAAAAGTGAACAGCTGTGGGCATGTAATGTGATAATGTCCAGGAAAGGTGACTTAGTGCTGGTTTTCACATCATGTAACAGTAAATATTGTCAGTAGGTCTGATGCATAGAAGGTTGAGCTTAGCATGTTTTGTACCTTAGTTCATGTTTTCATTCTTTCTATATTCATTTCAAGATTTTATGCATTTTCCTCCGACAATATTTTACATTTCTTGCAGTTTTAGCATTTTTTCCTTCCAAAGAATTATAGGAGTTCTTTGGTGAGGTCGAGTCCACATGTTCTGTGCCTAGGCTTACCTTTGTTCATCAGTTGTATCAAATGGTTGGACTCTATATGGGATTGCTTTTTTACTAATTAATTTAATCTTTTAATTCCCTGATTGTTCAGATATTTGGGTTTGTTGATGCGCAGAAGATTGGTAAAATAACATTCAAACAGGTATCTGCATCCGCCCTCTTTCAATCTTTCATTACAATTTTTTTGTTATTTTACATGTTCATATTCTGTGAAAGGATGGATAAGCATGTATATGTGTGTCATTGTTGTATTATTTTAGACAACCAAGTTCTTGAGTTTGAAATCTTCTAGAGATGTCAAAATACCCTGAAAGAAGTGGAGTAATAAAAATGGAAAATGAAAAAAGGTGCGCTATTGTGGCCTAATTTCTTGCATGATGAAATTAAGTTCAAGTTGATCAATTGTCAAAAATCAAATTAAAAACAATTTTTTGAACAACATCTGTTTGAACAAGTGAATTGTGGTTTTGCATTCTGCTTTTCATTCATATTTGAATTGCTGAATGCTTACTCTCTTGCTTGCACTGCATTTTCTTTTTAATATAGAATTTTCACCAAGCTCTGTAGGTAGTCTTTTTGGATATTATCTTTTAATAGTAACCAGTTGAAGTTTATGTTATGATATTCCTAATAAGTTACATATTCTGCCAGTAATCCTACCTCATAGTGAAAATAAGTTACTGTTTTTTTACTTACGGGTCACAAGGAAATAGCAACCTATCCAAACTTTATCTTTGGGAACAGCAATTTACTTAACAAATATCTTTGACTTAAAATTCAGCTTACTTGCTCTTCTTTTTATCCAACAGAAGCGTATATTTTTGTGTTAATATAGTGGATGTGTCCCTTGGGCTCCCTGGTCAGATCAAACTCAGTTCTTGGAGGGTTCTGTTTGCGTTCATAAATTTAACTAAATGGTGGTGTAAACCTTTCTTATGAATAAAACGGATAAGTTTGCTGGTACTGATTTTAAGACATGGCAATCTTACCACTTTGGGCCTTGCACGTTTCCTCACCGAGGATGCCCCTGTTGTGGCTGAAAACGACACTGATATGCATAGGCGTGCGGCTTGGGATGCATGGAAAAGTGCTGATTTTTTGTGTCGCAACTATGTCTTGGATGGCCTACAGAATTCTCTGTATCACGTGTATGTGGTAAAGAAATCTGCTAAGGAGCTTTGGGAGTTAGAAAAGAAGTACAAGACCGAGGATGCTGGGTCTAAGAAATTCTTAGCCAGTCGGTGCATGGACTTCGAAATGGTTGATTCACGTTAAGTGGTGAGCCAAGTGCAAGAGTTCCAAGTGCTCTTGCAAGAAATGCATGCTGAGGGTCTGATCATGTCAGAATCTCTACAGGTGGCTACTGCTATTCACAAGCTACCTCCTCAGTGGAAGGCTTTCAAAAGCTATTTGCAGCATAAGAGGAAAGAGATGTCTTTCGAGGATTTAATTATCAAGCTGCGCATTGAGGAGGATAACAAACAGGCTGAACGTAAGTCAGGGAATTCTTACTCTGAGAAGGCCAATGTCCTAAAGCACGGCCAGAGTTCTGGTACCAAGAAAGGTCATTCTTTTAAAGCCAAACAGGGAAACGAAAATTGGAAAGATAAAAAGCAGACCAAGAAAGGGTCTCAGATGAAGCCTACCGGTGGAGTAGGAAAGAAACCCAAGTTCCAGTTCAACGGGAAATGCTTCAATTGTGACAAAATTGGGCATCGATCGGCAGACTGCCGTCAACCTCGGAGGGATAACAAGCAGCGTCCTCGGGCTAATATGGTTGGAAATGAGAGAGATCATCTCTTAGATGACATGTCTGACCTAAACCTCACGGCGGTGATTAGTGAGGTTAATCTGGTGGGGTCTAATACTAAGGAGTGGTGGCTAGACACTGGGGCCACTTGCCATGTCTGCTCCAACAGGAGCATATTCACTACTTTTGCACCAGTTACAAATGGTGAAAAGTTGTTCATGGGAAATTCTGCAACTTCTGAAGTGCTTGGCAAAGGCAAGGTAATCCTGAAGATGACCTCTGGCAGAGAGCTTAATCTGACTAATGTGTTGTACATGCCAGAGATTCGCAAGAATCTGATCTCTGGGTCTCTTCTGAGCAAGAATGGTTTCCGCATGGTCATTGAAGCGGATAAGCTGGTGATTACCAAAATAGGAGTTTATGTTGGGAAAGGCTATATGACTGATGGCCTGAATGTAATTGCTGTAACCCCAACTGTTATGAATAATGAGAAAACTCCTTCTGTTTACTTGTTTGAGTCTCCTAATCTGTGGCATGGTAGATTAGGTCACGTAAATTACAATGCATTACGTAGACTAAGCAAACTAAACTACTTGCCTAGGTTTCAAATTGATTCAAATCATAAATGTGAAACCTGCGTTGAGGCTAAGCTTACTAGGTCTTCGTTTCATAGTATTGAAAGAAGTACCGAGCCATTGGGACTAGTCCACAGTGATGTGTGTGACTTGAAATTTGTCCAAACAAGAGGCGGCAATAAGTACTTTATTACTTTTGTCGACGATAGCACGAGATATTGTTATGTGTACTTGCTTAAAAGCAAAAACGAAGCTATCGATAAATTCATTCTTTATAAGAATGAAGTTGAAAATCAACTTAGCAAGAAAATAAAGGTGCTACGAAGTGATCATGGTGGTGAATATGAATCACCATTTGGTGAATTTTGTGCTAAACATGGAATAATTCACCAAACTACTACACCTTATTCACCTCAGCAGAACGAAATTGCTGAGCGTAAGAATCGAACGTTAAAAGAAATGATGAATGCTATGTTGATTAGTTCTGGATTACCACAGAACATGTGGGGAGAAGCTATTCTTTTTGCGAATTACATTTTGAATAAAGTGTTAAGAAAGAATATGGATAAGACTCCGTATGAACTTTGGACAAGTCGGACACCTTCATATAAATACTTACGAATGTGGGGGTGTCTTGCTAAAGTTGTGGTGCCTCCTCCTAAGAAGGTCAAGATTGGACCTAAGACAGTTGATTGTGTGTTCATTGGTTATGCACAAAATAGTAGTGCATATAGATTTCTTGTACATTATTCAAATGTACCTGATATTCATCCGAACACGATTATGGAGTCTAGGAATGCACAATTCTTTGAGAATATATTTTCTTGTAAAGAGTTAACTCCTATTAAACGGACTATGGAACCGTCTGCTTCTGGCAGCAGTAAAGATCCAGTTGAAGAAGGTGAGGATGAGCCTAGACGGAGCAAAAGAACCAAAACTTCTACGACATTTGGCCCTGATTTTCTCACATATTTGATGGAGAATGATCCTCAAAGCTATAAGGAAGCTATATCTTCTCCGGATGGTAGTTTTCATTCACCACCTCCATATAGATCAATGGAGTACTTGTATCCCATCTTGTGCTTTTAGTTTATTATTGTCCTTCAATTATGTCAGTTTACACTTTTATTTCATCTTCACATTGAGGACAATCTATTATCTAAGTTTGAGGATGGGTGATATAATCTTGGACACAAACATCTTTTCATCATTTTGCCTATGTTCATCAATATCTATGTTTCATGACTGCATATTATGTGCTTGATGAGTGTTAAAAAAAATAAAAATTCTTTGCATTTTATTTAGTTTACTATATTTTCATTCTTGAATGCTTGTGTGGGCTTGATAGCCTTGCCAGCTATGATGTGATTATTGGACCGATATAAATTACAAACTTGGATATGGTGCAGAATAGATTAACAAATACTTATTGATGTAATACTTGACATTCTTTATGCACGCCACTCATACTTGACATGTTAGGCTAGTGATTGGGGTTTTGAACATAAAGTAGGAGAAGAATGATAACCCTCTACTAAATCAAATAGTAAACCACCTTAAGATGGTTTGGAGATGGTTGAGCAATCATAGAAAAGGATTGAGATAAGTGGGGCTCCGTGCATGAATTCTATTGTGTGGATTGCTTAGACCAATGAGATAAAAATTAGGTGAAAATCTTAAATTTGGGGTTCGTTTTGGAGGCCAAATGTCTAGAAAAACAACAAAGGGCATAAATCTAACTTGTGAAAATGTTACACCTTTTTTCATGCCTTTATGATTCGAGCAAGTAAGCCTGTAAGGATATTTCAAAATCTGGTGCCCCAAAACTAACTGGTTTGGGTGTCATCGGCCCAAAACTCGTTACATGGGCCATAAGGTGAATAAAAAGTCATCTGATCGAGCCTTTATAACTCGAGTGAATAAGTCTGTAAGGGTTTAAAACCTGATACCTTAAAACCAACTGGTTTGGGAGTCATTGGCCTAAAGCTCGCTACAGAGGTTATACAGAAATCAAATGAGAAGATGATGCAAAAAAAAAAAAAAAAAATTATCAAAAAATAAGTGAGAAAAGACACGATGACATCAAGAGGCCCTTGGACATTTGGTTGAAGAACTATACCTTTGATGCGAGCCTAGTACTTAGTTTAATCTTTGGTGTTAAAGCAATCAAATCTGGGAGAGCCTTCATTTGTTGACATGTGAACTCGTAATAGTGAGATCTATCCAAATTAAGAGAGTGTAAGGACTGCAGTTGCATAAAATCCTAACTTTAAAACACAACCCCGGGATAACTGATTGAAAAGAACAAGTTTGGGGATTTGTGTACCTCTCGAGCGAAGTAAGGACATATTTGACCACTCTGGTTGGGACTAACCCCATCATGAACTAAATATGTTAGCATGATTTCACACACGCACGTCGGGTATGCAATCAACAGGTAAAGGTTGATTTCATTCTTATACTAATCAAGATTTTTAGAAGTCAAATACTTAGTCCAATCTTGAGACACGGTAGGTTATTAAGCCATGTTTGTTTAGTATTGAGCCACTATCTTGTTTGAGGACAAATAATAGTTCAAGTTTAGGGAGTTTGATAAGTGTATTTTTACATACTTATTTAGTTCACAAACACGAATTAATTATGATCAACGAGTTTAAATTATGGCTTAATTCTATGTAATTATGTTTTGTAGGACTATATTGATGAATGTGGTGGAATTCAAGAAAAAAGAAACGAAAAAGAACTAAAAAGGAAGGAAAACAAAAATATG
Organism: Olea europaea var. sylvestris; assembly: GCF_002742605.1. Taxonomy (NCBI): domain Eukaryota; kingdom Viridiplantae; phylum Streptophyta; class Magnoliopsida; order Lamiales; family Oleaceae; genus Olea; species Olea europaea. Next base: position 7,741,349 of record NC_036245.1, on the reverse strand, counting down.
AGGACTAAATTACAACATTTCAATAGTTGATTCGGATCACAAAATGAAGATTAAAGATGTTGCGGGTTCAATTGGATACAAGTGAAAGTCAAAGAGTTGAAATTACAAGAGAAAGTGCTTGAAAGAATTAAAAATGGACTTCGAGGGCTAAAATGCAACATATGGACGAAATTTTGCCCGGGCGACAACCCAGTTATAAAAACCGGGCGATCGCCTCATACGTTTTTCTTATTACCGAGAAGAAAATGTTGGCTTGGGCGACAACTCGGATTTTGCCTGAGCGACAGTCCAGACCAATCGCGACGAAAATTTTCTAGTTTCCTTTTCTGATTAAAACTCTTATGGAAACAAATCTTGGGAGCCTTTTAAAGCCCTAGGGATGTCCAAAACATACACCATGCATCATACATTATTTTGGGAGGATTTGAAGAGCAAGAAGAAGGCAAGAACGAGAGGATTCATTCCAAGATTCAAGATTTCAAATCAATGGGCGATTGGGTGATGTCTTTTCTTGATTCTTGTTGTTGTGTTCTTCTTCCCATCATGCTAGGCTAGAAAATCCTATACTAGGAGATTGATGAACCTTGTAATGTGATATTTAATTCTTTGTTCCATAGTTTTGAATGATTTATGTGCATTTAATTGCTTCTATGATTATGGGCCCATAATTGTGTGAGTTTTGGTGGTTTGTTTCATCTATTCGAAAGAAGAGAAATAAATTCGACAAGGTATAAATCATCGTAGGGTTCGATAGGGGATAGAAATATGCCCCTATGCTTTGCCTGAATCTCTAAGTACTCACAAAACTACATGCATTCTCATATATTTGCATCCGTCATAGAGATATAGGCTGGTGGTGTATGAGAATAGGTTCAATTCATCTCGAGAGAGAGTGTTGGATAAATTTAGGAGTATTGATTCTTCAAAATGTCACTGTGTTGTCAAAGTGTGGAATTAAGGTTAAATTGAGCGTTGCTTAGGGATTCGTGATCCTAGTGCACTTTTATATTCATTGAGTACACCAACTTGCAATCAACATATTCACTTTGCAATTTAGTTCATTCAAATCATACATATTTGCATATTTAGTCCAAGTAAGGTTAATTTAAGTCACTACAATTCACGTTTGACAAATCAGTTTTGGTTAAGGCCAAGTTAGGTAAAATTAAATTAATCAATCTCTGTGGGACGATATTTGGACTCAATTGATCCACTTTATTACTTGTTAACGAACCGTACATTTGCAGTGATTTAAATCGAAAGAAAATATTTCATGAACATTAATATAGTACAGTTCAATACCAGATTGGATAGTGATCAATCCACCTGAACTTGCATTCTTGAAATAACCCAAATGAGATTATTTCTCATCATCCCATGAGTGGCTCCGAATCCATCACCAAGAAGCCTGATATCCATAAATGATTTAATGCTGTTTCTTGTACATTTTTCACAAATTAAATGCCTTAAAACTTCAGCATGGAACATGAAAAATTAAGAATTCCTGAAAATTCGAAAACCAAAAATTCATCACCTGAATAGAATAGAGTAGAGGAAAACAATTTTTCAAAATCAAATTATCAAACAACCAATGAGTATGGTAAAAAATTAGTATTACTAAATGAAGTGAAAGATGGCTACTTAAAAAAAAAAATAAACCACCATCTGCTTCTCTTTCAATTCACATAATATTTGTACTCCTGCTCAAAAATGAAGCACATGAATACAATTTTCTTAATCTAATAAAAATAATCATCATTAAGGAGCTTGTATCCTTATAAGAACCACCCAGCGAAAAAAATAAAAAGAAAAGGAAAAGCAAAGATGACATCAATGAATTTGATAGAACAAATCATAGGTACAAAGTTTAAATCAGAAGTTACACAGATGATCAATTAAGCACACTCCTATGCATATGCACAAATCCAGAGCTTAAATTAGGGATGTAAAGTACCTTCACACAAACTGAACTTATCCCACATTTTCCTGTGCTTATGCTTTAGTTCATCATTTCACCAACTAAAATATTATGAATTAATTGTGCAATACAGAAATTCCCTCACACTTGTATTTTCTATCCCCCTGTCATTATTAAAATCTCCATTGTTGTGCAGGCCAAAAATAATTACATTTGGAAAAAGAGTAAGAAAAATATAAATCCCCTAGGTCCTACTCAAATTTAAAAACTATTTCTTCAAAATTATCAGAGAAACCCTAGAGTTGATGCTACTTTTAATCGAATATCATTTGCATTTATATTCAATACGCCACAAAAAAAAAGTTTAAAAAAATAAAAAAAATCACAACCTGACCAACACTAAAGAAACTTAATATACTATTTAAACACCCACACAAGCACATATATATGTAAACACCTATTGGAGGGTTATGAAATTAACGATAATTTAAGGGATGAGTTTCCCGGAGTTGTGTTTTGGGCTGGGTTTCTTTCTTGATGGCAAGCATCTTGGCCACGATTTCCTCAGCCATAGACTTACTCTCTCACAACATGTCGTAGAATGCCGCTGCCATGTCCATCTTGCGCTCAGGCAGTATTTTGCCAGGTTCTACCATCTTCACTTTCACTTCAATTGCAATTCAAGTTGTTTATCTTTCTCTAGGATTTGTGGTCGAAGAGAAAATTTCTAGGTCAAAAAAGCAAAGAAGAGATGGACAAAAGTGAATGAATTAATAGACAACAGTTCGGGCCTAGTTATAATGGGCCAAGTAAATAGTAATCAAATGTTGTTCATCTATAATGCAAACCACTTTCGGTGTGAAAACAATAACACAAATAAAGAGTGAAAAGGGGATTTTTTTTTTTTCATTTTTTTTAAGTAGGCAAATCCGGTTGGGGTATTTTTTTTTTCTTTTGTTTATCGATTTTTATGGTACAACCATAAACTGGCTTGTAGAAGAAGAAAATAACAATATCTTTAATAAAATTCAGATAACTTTTATTAAAGATATTGTTATTTGTAAATATCAAAAACAACATAATTTTCCTCTTTGTCGGAAATAATATAAACTAAAAAAATTATATTACATATTAAAATGTTGTCTTTAGGTAGACGAAAAAACAAATACTTCATTACACCAAAAAATATTTAGTGTCTTACTTTGATCATATTTTTTTGGAGACAATCTTTATTATTTGTCTCACATTTTTAAATATTACGACAATTTTTATGACACCTTATTGTTATGAGTAATTACTTTTTCCACCACAATGTTTGAAAAAAGTAAACATAACAATCGTTGAACATTGCAAAAAGAATTTAAGACAACAAGCAAAAAAGTTGCAAAATACAATAAAAAGTAATGAACTAAGAATGTCGCAAGTTGCAAAATACAATAAAAAGCAACGAACTAAGAATGTCGCAAAAACTTAACAACAACGTATATTTAAGGCTTTTTGCAAAGTGCAACCTTCGTAGCCTTATCCTTCTATTCCATGACAACATTAAAGCTGCAACATACCAACGAACATTGTGAAAGACATACAGCAATGCTTTTTATCTGCTGTAAAAAATAGTTTTTTTTTGTAGCGATTTTTTCCTCCTTATATAGAATTTTTAGCAACAAATATTCCTTGTCGCAAAAACATACCCTTTTGCATCATAAACACTTTGTTGCAAGAAATAAAAAGTTTGTTGACATAGTTTCCCACCAAAAAATATTTTGGTGCCTTACTTCTCTAATGATTTTCTACGACAATCTTTATTATTTGTCATGCTTTCTCATATTTCACGATAACTTTTGATGCCACCTTATATTTTTTGGTCCTTCTAATTTTCATAACAATCTTTGCGACAAACTTTAACAATGTGTCGTGCTAAATCACTTATAGCGACAAATTTTTGTATATTGCAAATATTTTTTTTGCAAAATCACAATTTTGTTGCCATGCCATGGTCAATTGACTTGAGTTAACCGGCCTAAAGCTTGTTACAGGAGTCATTTTAGTCGTCTAATGGAGATGAACTTGCACTTAAGATAAAAAATAAGTGAGCTTGAAAAATTTGAAAAATAACAAAAATGTGAAAATTTGATGAGCTGAAAATTGAAAAATATAAATGCTCAAAGGGGGAGAAAAATTTTTAAAAAAAAATTTAATAAGTATAGGTCCTACTATACATTACATGGTTTGACTTTCATAAGTAGGAGAATACACTTATTGGTAGTGATTGGCATGTCTCTTTCTCACAAAACTAAGGATTGGAGTCCTGTTTGCAATAGATTAGTAACACTTTACACATATGAGTCTGTTGTACTACTTACTCCATTTTGGTTTGAACTGAGTATGTGGGGAGGTCTATAACTTATTGATTTTACCGTTGCATTCTATCAACTGCATTTTTTTTAGTTATTGTGTGTTATTTGCTTAGCTTGTTCTTGATATGATTCCCTTTGGCATTTGCGACAAAAAATGGGAGAGAAAGGCATAACCGAGGGGGAGAAAAATATGTAAAAGAGCATACACATAGAGGGATAGCTACTTCATTTGCATTGCTATGTCTAGAGTCGTTGGGGAAAGACATAGATACATTAATTTAGCATTGTATTACAATCCATATTACATCTATCTATTTGAGTTTTGATGTTTAGTGACATTGGTGTTTTGATTGGCATCAATATCACGTCTCAGACTAGCATGTTAACGTGTTTGTGATTAAGTGCTTTAGTGTTTGTACTTCTTGTGTCACTGCTTTTACACTAGACATATGAGTTTGTGGATTTCAGGAAATAGGTACAAGGAATGCCAGACTCAACGATTGGGTTTTCTGGGTAGAATAGTTTGTGTCTAGAGTCTTGACTTATATTTGTATAGCCCTGACTTATTGTGTAGAGTTTTGTCATAGAACCCCAAAGGGAGAGTTTGTTAGGTCAAAAAGTGTTTTTGGCAATTCTGTAAGGCTTAATTGTATGTTTGTAAAAGTCAGGGACTCAATTAAACATTGTTGTAAAAGTCAGGGGCTTGGGGTGAAATTTTGTATAGATTATGTAAATTAGTGTTTGAGTCATTGAAGGAGTCCAAGATGTCCAAGAAGATCACATAAGATTATTGGAATGCAATTGCAAGACTGAAGGATATCAAAGAGCCGCACAAATTATGTTATGGATTTTTAGTCGTAAATTGCAATGCATTTTTCACATAGAAAACATTAGAATTTGGACAAGGCTATTCTATAAGAATTTTATCCCTATGAGCTAGCTTTCCAACACATTTTGAATCACCTCAATCGGGCATCGAAAGACAAAGTTTGATGAAAATACTGATGACTGCTTAGTTGTCGCTCGCTCCTCCCTGGAGCAATTGTGTCATCCGGCCAAACCTTAGGTCATGATTTTTAGAGTATTAAATAGCCCTTGACACTTTCTTGCCCCTAACTACAAATACAGAAGTCATGGACGTGAAATTAGAGGTTGCTACATTATTCTTTCATTGCCAAAAACATGATAACATCATTGAGTGATCTAAGCTACAATTCATTGAAGAATTCACATACATAATTCTTGTGATCTGCAAACCAAGGTTTTGGGAAAAAGATCAATCTTCATAATCTGTTGAGGAAGTGACTCTCCCATTGGGGGATTGAGAGAGGTGGACTGAGGCACAGCTACAAGCACAAGAACAGGTGGTTCTTGCTGTTCCACTTGGAGAGACATTCAGTGCAGACTAGGAGGTTGTAAGAGATAGCAAATTGGGTTGCAGGAAGTAGAGTAGGAGTCTAGCAAGAGGCTAGAGAAATCTATGGCAGTAGAAAACTGAAAGAGGTAGATCTAGAGTTCTGGTGCTAGAGGTGTCTATGGAAGTAGATCGTAAGGCTGTGGCAGCGGGTCTTAACGGGTACATGATAGGTGTATCATTTTATGCTCTGAATTGTCGATAGTGGAGGTAACTGACTTGGTCCTGGAGTTTTTTGCCACGTTAGGCTTCTCCATCAACAACTTTGGTGTTCTTTATTGTTTTTACTGCTTTCCAAATTACACCCGTGGCATTTAAACTTAGGACAAATTGAATTGTATGATTAATCACCTAGACAATTAATTAAAGTGACTTGTTGCTTTAGTTAACTTAATTCTACACGTAAGGTCGAATTGGATAATTGACTAGAACTTTAACTTGCTAACGCTAAAATTTGAATTTAACATTGTATCACGTTTGACAAACTTTCTAGCGTACCGTAGCAATTCTAGGTTGACTTTTCACGATTGAATGTTAAAATTGTTTTGCCCCGAAAATGGATAAATAATAGCCTATTTCATAGTAGCTGAAGTGGGAATCAAATAATCATGTCATAATATTTCGCTATCATTGTCAACTGCCCTTGGTAAAACTGGGTGTACTTGCGGATCTTGTGATAATTGAATTTGATTTTATTTTTCTGCCATTTCTTCTGCTTCTCTATGTTATCTTTTTCTTTGTCTAAAGATCCTCTCGATGTCGAGATCCAACTATAGGCGCTCGATTTCTTCAAAATCTTATCTAAATTGCTTGAAAATCAAACAAGAGAGATCAGATGTGTAATTGATAGCCTAAAACAAACTAAAAGAATTTAAATCCTATACAAACTAATAAACTTAAATTAAATACTTTATTCCCCAGCAATGACGTCAAAAACTTGATCGGGGGATACCTACAAGCATATAGATCTTTGACAAGTAATAGATGTGATGAAAAAAGTTATTGTCCAACAAAAAAATAAATTCTAATTTAAATGTACTAGTCTTGTATTGAACACGAAATATGTACACAAAAAATATGATTTCAGTGTGATTATTCTATTAATTATGTAAATGCGTTTATTTGTATAAATGAACTAATGATTGTATTGAATTTAGAATCCTCCTATTATTATCTTTTCAATTCTCAATTATGTAATCTAGTTTTACTAATGCTTTCTCGGCATAGAAGTCTCTCGCACAGGCAAAGAAGATGCATTTCTAGTACTAGTGGTATTGGACAAGCTCTCAGGGAATAATCTATTTCTTTCTTATTTTTTCCTTTCTTTCCCATGACGACTAGGAATAAAATGCATTCAATTATACTGTTATCTAGATGATGATATTGTTATACATAATATCTATTTCCCGCACGTTAACCTTGTAGCTTTCTAAAACTTAATTTTGAACTTTCCAGCACTACAACAAGCAAAGAATTATCTAATTGACAGTCAAATGATTAAATAATTCAATGAGAATGCAAGATTTATAAAGTAATAATAATAAGAATACGAATTACTATACTTCTTGTCTTGAATAAAAATAAATAAGCAAAATAATTCATCTTCATCTAATACAAACAAGGATCCAGCCTAGCATGATTTTATGTAAATTACAAGAAAAATAACAAATAGAGGTTACCCAGAACATGAATGAATGTAAAAGATTTTGATCTTAAATTTCAAGCTCGAAATCTATAAGTTCTTGATTCAATTAGCCTTCCATTCCATGCTAGTTTGATCTTCTCTCTCAAAAGATGGGATTTCGACTCTTGTTCTTGAGGAATTTTATGACCTGAATGTGTATGAAGAGGTTGGACAGAGATCCCCTAAGTATTTTATCACGTTCTTGATTTATAAAATGTAAAATTAAGTTAAGAAACACATCCAAATTGTCTTTAAAAAGAGTCTCAATGAAATAACGAAAATTAACTCTATGTCGCCCATGGTTATGTTTCCGTATAGCCGTTATATTTTTGTCATATCTTTCTCTTCCAATATCCAACTGAGGTGATTCAAAATTTATTGAAAAGCTAACTTAAATGGCTACAAATTTTATATATATCATTTTTTGAATTCGAAAGTTTGCTATGCTAAAAAAGCCTTATTTTGAGGTTGAAAATCTGAAGCATAACTTGTGCGGTTGGAAATTGATTTGTGAAAATACTTCAACTATATTTCACTCCTTTAACTTCCAATTGCAACAAATTGATCCTTTGTAATCTTCAAACATTTTCTGTGCTCCAAATCATCTGTTGGATATTTTTACTTTGGTCCCCAAATTTTTCATTTCCTTAATTTTCCCTTTTTTCGCTTCTTTTATCTAATCCCTTCAGTTTGTATTGAGTTTCATCTAACAAGCAAAATATATAAATATTTAAGCCATAACTCATCAAAATTCATAATAATTATTCTCATTTATTGCCCAAATAAGTGTACAAAATACACATATCAATATATTAGGGTAATTAATTAGTTAAGATGCACAATTTTTCTTATTGATATTCATAATATTGAAGTATATGAAGACCTCGAAATTTCATTAGAGTAATTTAAATCGTAAGTAGAATATGTTTTCAACCTTTACATAAGTAGAATAAACTTCACCTAAAATAGGACTAAGAGTCTGAGAAGCAAATTGCACCTGAAGTAGAAGTTGTATTCTCATCGCATGACTAATGACAGATCATTGGAAGATCACTTGGCTGTCCTTAAAGAAATCATTGCTAATTTGAAGACTTCGGAGGTAAATTGTGATGAAGAAGATTTTGCCTTAATTCTTTCGCATGCATTGCTTGTTTCGTTTACAATGTTTAGGGACCTGATCTTATACCGTCATGATACTCTTACTATTGAATACGTATAATGCTTTGTTTCTAAAGGAGAAGATGAAGCATCTGGTTGGATCTGAGGCTAGAGATGTAGAATGCCTTGTTGTTCATGGTGGTCATAGAAAGTGCAGGTTAAATTCTAATTTCAGTAATCAAGTTAGTTTTTGCATGAAGAAATGACACATCAAGAGCGATTGCAACAAGTTGTAGAATAAAGGAAATTTTCTACAAATCAAAAGGTAAGGCAACCAGAAACTTTAGGTGAAGCCGATGTTGTAGAGAACTATTTGTGTGATGGATATATCTTGGCTACTTTTGACAATGACTCTAATCCTGATAAGGATTAGTTCTGGATTCAGCTTGTGCTTTTCATGTGTCCTAATCTGGATTTGTTTTCAACATATGAAATAGTTTCGGGAAGGTGTTGTGGTCATGAGAAACAATGCACTTGTCGAGTAGCTGGCATTGGTAGAGTCAAACTTAAGCTGTTGGATTGGACATTTGAAACACTTGATCATATTTGACACAATTCTGATTTGAAGAATCATCTAGTTGGCTACTCTTGATTCAAAAGAGTACGAGTTCATCGGTAAAGATGAAATTTCGAAGGTTTGCAAAAGTGTTTGGTTGTACTGAAAGGGTAGAAAAATCCAGTTATATATCTTATAAGGTTGTGCAAAATCGTTGAAGAACAATCATCAAAGGTTTAGTATCATGGTGGATATTCAGTTTGGTACAATACTGTTAGGATTTTGTTTATGGTCTGTGTTGGAGAATACAACTCAGTCGAGTTTAGAGAATATGGGTAATGCTACTTTGCCACCATCATCTATGCTGCCATCATATTTAATTGCTAGGAACATGCCTATTGGATAAATGTATGGGAAATTTGATTTTGTTGCACATGCTTTAAGTATATTTAAAAGTGTTTAGTCTAGCAAGGGGCCTTCAACAAAATCATTGCATGTTGATTGAGGATTCGAAGCTCAAATCTTTACAAAATCCAAATCCAAAATCATTGCATGTTGATTGTTGATTGAGGATTCGAAGTCTAGCAAGGGGCCTTCAACAAAATCATTGCATGTTTGATTTTTAATAGGATCATTGATTGAAAATATTAAATTTAACACTTTTTGAATTCAAATTATTAAGTGTATCTTTGATAAGGTGTATTTTTATTATTTTTCTTATTTTTTATTTTTGAGATTATAAGCTGTAAATTTTATGAGATGAGTGGATATAAAGTAGATATAAATTATAAATCCTACAAATTTTATGAATAGAAATAATGTTTGTCACTCAACAAATTAAAAGTTTTGCAAAGCATAATAAATCTAAAACTGTGAAAAAAAAATTATGCTACGTTAGAAAGCTATCAATAGTTGAATATTGGTTAGATGACTCGACGATTCGGGAATTACACCGTTAAGTCAACTGTAATGAAGCACACAAAAAGATGAGATATTCTCTTCATTTATGATTTGCCACATTGGAGTCCCTTGAGAATAGGTTTCAATTTTATTTAAATTTTACAGCTAATCACATCTAACCCAAAAACAGCAATAGATATATGTTTTGGGTGATCTTTAGGACACTGAGTTTTTAGGTATCACAATGATTTCATACCAATATTTAACATCTTTAAATCCACATCTCATTTTGTAATAATCAAAAATGTTTTATAGAAACGTAAAATTATGATATATATATATATATATATATATATATATATATAGGAGATGTTTCTTAATAGATAGGAAACGCCAAAATTGATAATTAGGACTATCAATATTTTCAACACGTCTACAAATTCGATGATTCTATAATTAATCATCATTTTCGCCATAGAAGAATTGAGTGAACGAGGAGTTGAAAATTTAAATTAAAAATCTGATTCCTTACGATCAATTGTTAGTCGTGAATGGAACGTAGTATTTTATATTGTATGGAGAAAAGCTGTCAATGATTATTCAGTAAATTATATAGACTGTATGACATGTCCTGACAATTACTGTTTGTTAATTGAACGTTGACTCAACTGAGAGAGATATATTGTCATCATTTTAGATACAGAACGCCAGATTGGATCTTCATCTTTCACACCAATTGGAATTTGAATAGGAATTTCCAACCCATGATTGCGTTCATACAAAAAGTTGTTTCTCACCATATTGTTGGATTAATTTTGTGAATAGTGACGCTGAAATAAGTATAATGATGGTGACAAAGCCGAGGCAAGAGTTGGACTCTTTGTCCTTAAGTCGAATTTGCCCCGCAACGGTGCCTACGGATTTCGGCAATCGACTCCCAAGATACAACGGCTACACTTGTGTTTGTAGCACTCCAAAACACAAGTACAACGAACCAAATTTAGGCTTATGTACTCCAAGGATGAAATGAAGGAAAATCAAAATAAATGAAATGATTTTGATTTTGGATAGAAGAGAGGATGAGAGATGTTTTGCATATCGAATTGTGAGGAATATGACACCCAAAGGGTCCTATTTATAGACCATGAAAGGGTGTGGACGAAATGGTTGAGGCCAAACCATGCATCCTTTCCAAACAATGCACCTTTATGAAAATGTGTCTATTCACTAATGGTTGAGGCCAAACCATGCACCCTTTCCAAACAATGCACCTTTATGAAAAGGTGTCTATTCACCGATTTTCGTTCTTTTTCGTAATTTCTCATTCATCCGATATTGGTTTTCGAAATGCCAAATATACCCTTCAATACATGCAGAGAAATCAAAATTCTCTTGAGTATTTGGCCGAAGTCGATACGAAGTCACTTTAATTGATTTTCAATTCTCGATTTATTTAACCAATATCCAACAATCCCCCACATGAATGGAAATTCCTCGATATGCGCAACACAATGGGAATGCAATGCAAATGAAATGCAGACTCTAACAAATGGAGTACACACGACAAGTCATAGCATCAAGATAGGTAGCTTGTGGCCTTGAACCTTCTTTAGTTGAATACAATCGGATTTACTAAGCTAGTTGGTGAACGCGATGTCTTGAACCATCCAGCCGTTCGTGTAAAACCAAACAACTGTACCAACACCATGACTCATCTAACCTATTCGGTTCTCATGGTTGAGTCCATTTTGGCCCTGGACAACTCTTGGTTTCATAAGTTCTCTAAGAGAATTAAGCCTCGAATTCTCATAGAAACGGCCCCATTTCACACTTATATAGGTGATCTCATACCTTTCTATCTCAAAGTTATGAATCATTAAAAGTATATATGTATACTTATCCTTATACACATTTTACATAGCACTTTAAATTTTAGGAATGGGAATAAGTGCTTTATTCCGAATCATTTATGACTTAGTTGTCCCATTGAACCAAGATCTTGGGATCTCCAATCTACAAGGTTGGGTTTCCGTCATAGTAATTCTATTCAATAGGCTTTAGGCCCATTCCCCTCGAAAGATGGTATACTCGATCTTTTGCAAGTCCTTTCGTCAAAGGATCAGCCAAATTTTCTTTTGACTTCACAAAGTTAATAGAGATTATACCATTCGATATTAACTGTTTAATGGTATTATGTCTCCGACGGATATGTCGAGACTTACCATTATACATACTGTTTTGTGCCCTTACTATTGCCGACTGGTTATCGCAATGTATATTAATCGCAGAAACCGGCTTTTCCCAACATGGAATTTCTTCAAGAAAATTACGAAGCCATTCTGCTTCTTCACCGGCTTTGTCTAACGCAATAAACTCAGATTCCATCGTGGATCGAGCAATACATGTTTGCTTAGACGATTTCCAGGCCACGGCTCCACCTCCAATGGTAAATACATAACCACTCGTGGATTTTGAATCCTTAGCGTCAGATATCCAATTTGCATCAGTATATCCTTCTAATACTGCAGGATATTTTGAGTAGTGTAATCCATATTCAACCGTGTGTCTTAAATATCTAAGAACTCGGTTTAATGCCTTCCAATGTACAACACTTGGATTACTAGTGAATCTACTCAACTTGTTGACTATGTATGCTATATCCGATCTTGTGCAGTTGGTAATATACATTAAACTACCAATGACACACGAATATTCCAATTGAGATACGGGCTCACCAGTATTCTTAGCTATGTAAATACCTAAGTCAACTGGTGACTTAACCGGTTTATCGTCATACGCCTTAAATTTCTTAAGTATAGTCTCAACATAATGTGATTGAGACAATGACAAACATCGGATGTCTTAGAGATTTTAATCCCTAATATTACATCCGCCACTCCCATATCCTTCATGTCAAAATGTTTTGTTAACATTTTCTTAGTCGAGGAAATGACTTTGGAGTTATTTCCCATAATTAGCATATCGTCAACATATAGGCATATGATTACATATTCATTAGGTGCGTTTTTAATGTAGACACATTTGTCACATTCATTGATTTTGAAGCCATTTGACAACATAGTTTTATCAAACTTTTCATGCCATTACTTCGGTGCTTGTTTCAATCCATAAATGATTTTACAAGTCTACACACCTTCTTTTCATTTCCTGGTGCAACAAACCCTTTAGGTTGTTCCATGTAGATTTCTTCTTCTAATTCACCATTTAGAAACGCGGTTTTGACATCCATTTGATGTATTTCAAGATTATGCAATGCTGCGATTGCAATCAAGACACGTATAGACGTAATTCTTGTAACGGGTGAATAGGTATCAAAGAAATCTAGTCCTTCTTTTTGTCTATACCCTTTGGCTACTAATCTAGCATTGTATTTATCAATTGATCCATCCGACTTCAATTTCTTTTTGAAGATCCATTTACAGCCTAAAGCTTTGTTTCCCGGAGGGAGTTCAACCAATTCCCAAGTCTGGTTACTCATGATGGATTCAATTTCATTGTGTACAGCTTCTTTCCAAAAAGGAGCTTCGGGACAGGACATTGCTTCATCAAATGTCCTAGGATCATTTTCAAGTAAATTGGTTACGAATTCTGGACCGAATGTCTTTGGAATTCGTTGCCTTTTACTACGTCTCGGTTCTTCATTTACTTGAAGATCATCATTCTTTCCATGTATGTTATCATAAGTTCGTTTATTTGAACTTACTTCCTTTTCTTTACACGGAAAACTGTCTTCAAAGAAGACCGCATTTCTTGATTCAATAATTGTCCTACGTGTACATCAAGTACTTCGGATTTGTGAACCAAGAATCGATATGCACTACTATTGATAGCATATCCAATAAAGACACAATCAATTGTCTTTGGTCCAATCCTAACTTGTTTAGGTTTGGGTATTTGTACTTTCGCTAAGCACCCCCACACTTTAAGATATTTGTAAGAAGGTTTTCGACCTTTCCATAATTCGTAAGGTGATTCAACCTTATCTTTGTGTGGTATTTTATTAAG
>NC_036245.1:7674725-7725645 GCF_002742605.1 Olea europaea var. sylvestris | reverse complement strand
CCCTTCTTGTATGGCGGGAGGATCTTCATTCAAGAATTTCGCCAAGTTGAGGGTTGTGAGATAAAACAACATTTTCTGTTGCCACCTTTTGAAATCAACCCCAACAAATTTCTCCGGCTTTTCCCCATGTGAAACGGAGTTTGAATGTACGATAGTAGGGGCACCCACAACCGGAGTAGTAGTTGTATTCACAACGGGAGGAATCACACCGGTAGGAACACTTCCTTCAGAAGTTCCCATGTTCGAAGTTTCATTCGAAGTAGTATCGGTATTAAGAACCGTATTCATTTCTGTTTACGTAAAACAGAAGATCAACCAAAAATAGAAGTGAAGAAGAAGTTAAACTTAACAAGTTTAACCAAACAAGAATGTCACTTTCACAAAAATGAAGAAAATTCGACTTAAGATTGTTGGATTAATTTTGTGAATAGTGACGCTGAAATAAGTATAATGATGGTGACAAAGCCGAGGCAAGAGTTGGACTCTTTGTCCTTAAGTCGAATTTGCCCCGCAACGGTGCCTACGGATTTCGGCAATCGACTCCCAAGATACAACGGCTACACTTGTGTTTGTAGCACTCCAAAACACAAGTACAACGAACCAAATTTAGGCTTATGTACTCCAAGGATGAAATGAAGGAAAATCAAAATAAATGAAATGATTTTGATTTTGGATAGAAGAGAGGATGAGAGATGTTTTGCATATCGAATTGTGAGGAATATGACACCCAAAGGGTCCTATTTATAGACCATGAAAGGGTGTGGACGAAATGGTTGAGGCCAAACCATGCATCCTTTCCAAACAATGCACCTTTATGAAAAGGTGTCTATTCACCGATTTTCGTTCTTTTTCGTAATTTCTCATTCATCCGATATTGATTTTCGAAATGCCAAATATACCCTTCAATACATGCAGAGAAATCAAAATTCTCTTGAGTATTTGGCCGAAGTCGATACGAAGTCACTTTAATTGATTTTCAATTCTCGATTTATTTAACCAATATCCAACACATATATCATGAAAATGGAACCCTGTCCCACCTTTAGATACAGCAGGGAAATTAATTTTGTAATTAAATATATATGATGAATTTTACCTTATATCTTTAAAATGGAACACTATTAATCAGTTTATTGTACACTAAGTGATGCTAAATAAAATGTTTAATTTAAAGCTTTATTTGTTTAGTTTTAATTCATTTAATAATCTTTTGTTGTTTTCTGTCTAGAAGTTTATTTTGATTAGATAGGTTTCAGACGTTGCATTTATATGAAAGATTAGTTAGGATTTATTGTTGAAAATAGATTAGGCCTTCATGAGTTTTTATTAATTAAGAGTTCAGTTATGATTTGCTGATCGAATAGGAAGTTAGGATTTTATTGCAGATGGTTGATTTTGAATATTGAATAAAATCTTGAAGATTTGTTTTCAGTTATCCACTAAATTCCTTATTTGTTATTGTTTGTTATTCTGCTTGCATCAGTTGGTATTAGAGACAAGTCTACGCTCCTATTTTGATGATGGATTTGGAAGACAAGTTGCAAATCGTAGTGCCAAGGTTGATAATGGGGACACTAGAGATGAACTGATACAAACCCACTCGCAGTTTCAGGCTGTGGCACAAAAGGTGGCCCATTGATTACAAAATGTACTTAAATTAGTTTAAGGAAATTCTTCGTATTTAACATAATTTACAGAGAATTGCACTATTGATTGTCAACGTGTAGCTTGAGTATCAAGGTGGTTGCCAAATTTTATAATATTGGTGCTCAACCATAAATATAAAGGGTCTAAAAATCTATATATCATTATGCAACTCTCATTGAAATGTACCCCGTCAACAGCATCAAAGAGTAGGACGTATGAGATCTTGGAGTCAATTTTTGTCATTGAGGATGGTTGTAAAATTATGATGAAAATTTGCAGAGCAACATGCTTATTTTAGAGCTTATGGACCAAATTAACGTGAGCAATAGGTTGAGACCAGTGCTGCGATTTTTCCTATTTTTATAAGTTGCTACAAGTATTTAAAAATTAAAAATAAATAATAATAATAATAATAATAATAATAATAATAATAATAATAATAATAAGTAACTCCCTTCTAGAAATGAAAATCGATTTAATTAATCTAGAGTATGAAACTTGGGACCATAGTCCAAGTTTAAAAAAATAGTGCAGCAATTTCGTGGAGACATCTCAGCATGAAATGCTCCACTTAACATGTTGCTTCTCCCAATAATTAAGGATATAAATTAATTAATCGATACAAACGGATAGTGGATGTAGTACAACGAAACTGGTGTGAAGGTCATGGTGGTGTTAATCTCAAGCCTACAATGGACAGGGTTGCAAACGAAGAACTGCCGCATAGATAGTGATTTAAATTGTTATAGGGATATTAGGATGAAGTCCGACAGATATTTTTTCTTCCTTTATTGAGAGACTGCCTATTCATAGCTCGCCTGTTTTTGTTTTGGATGTTGATTATTAAGGAAACTTTCCAATTTTTCATTTCTAAAATTATTGTGATGATTCTCTTAATATTGTGTCTAGTTTTGAAGTACGTGAGAAAAAATGTGGTAACTTAATTTTCAGAAAAGAGACGACACATGAAGATTGAAGGAATGATGATTGAGTAACCCATTGTCTAGCACCTGCACGGGTAATCCTTATATGCAACGGGTGTATTTAGCCCGTGTTTGATGGTTATTATTTAGAAAAAAATGATGTTTTAATTAGTGATCTTTTGAAGAACATGTGATTAAAAAGTATGAAAAAAATTTTGAGTTTACGTACAAAATATTTTATTGTGTTAATATATGATTAAATGGGGATAAACAGTAACTTAATTTAGACTTTTCTAGATTTAAAATGAAAAAATCTTGGTATATTTTTAAGATTGCGTAAAAGTATCGGGTATTCGCTATGGACTCATTGAAAATCTATAAAAGTCGGGGGTATAAAATCAAGACTTTTAAAAAGTCTTAAAAAATAACACAATGTTCAAATGTTGATGACTTCTATAAAATCCTCCACGTACTAATTTTTGTATAGAAAGTACAAATATAAAATTTCATAAAAAGTCTTTCATTCATCCAAAGATTTTGAAAGACTTTCATAAAAATATATCTTTCAATCTATAATATTTCTCTTTCCTCTTCCATTCTACAAATTAAAAACCTCATTGCCATGACACAGAAAATCAATACTTTTCTCTTTCTTTAACCTATTATTATTATTATTATTATTATTATTATATTATTATGGATAACTACAGCAAAAGCTCCAACCCTTTGAAGCAGACTTTCCGAAACCTTTGATTCATTGCAATCAACATCTCTAACCTTTTTTAAAAATTGCAGGTGAAGTTCTTTTGGACAGTTTCCATCTACAATTCTATCAATTGACTAAAAATTTAGTTTGGCTACATTTTTAATATTTTACAAATGAGCAAAAAGTAACTTTCCATTTATCACATTAAATAATTAAATAAAAAATAAGAAATAAAACACACGTGCTCATACACAACCATCTTCTTCCTCTCACCCCTCACCCATCCCCACCCCACCACCCTTTTTCGTTAAGTAGTTTAAGTCCTTTAACCCCTATGTGAGCAAGTCTATTATGCCATGTGTGTGTGTGATCAATCTTTGCAGAGGAGATAGAGGAATTCACGCCTCTAATCACTTCTCCAGTAGTGTGTGTGTGTATATATATATATATATATATATATATATATAGTTTTTCTCGTCCCTTTTTGTTTGATATACTCAGAGAGAAATAAAGAGGCGGAACTAGTAGGTTAAGTAGCTGAGAGGCGTCAAGGGCACCAATCATTGGCTACACGAGAACAAGATGAGATTTCTTTTCATAGTTTCTGCTCCATTTTGGGTGTAATAGGTTCAATTCACTTTCCAAATATCTTATTGTAAAATTTTGGAATTTGTGCTAAATGTCAAATGTTTTGTTTTGTTTTATTTTGGCTTTTTTTTTTTTAATTGGTGGTTTGAAGAGTTGATTTGGTTGCAATCATGCAGTTTCATCATCTAATGAGTCAATTGATTTGGGAGCAGGACTCTTGATTGCGGCGGAGAGAAGAAAATTAGAGAAAATACAGAACGATTTGTATGTGATACCTAAGTTCTTGTTTTATTGAAAGAGGATGTGAACACAAGACTGTATAGGATTTCATATTTAAACATGACAAGGCCACAGAAATTGCATAAAATCTGCAAGATGTCATGCCCTTTACATCTTCAATTTAATTGGGTTTGGATTCCATATAATCGGTTTTCATTACTAGACTTTCCTTGCATGTTGATTTGCTATCATCATTGCTGGACTTTCCTTGCTAGGTGAATGGATTTCCTTATTGCTAAGATGAATCATTGCTGGACTTTCCTTCCACTAAGATTTTCCTCTCCTGAGATGACTCATTGTTGAACTTTCCTTGCTACTGAGATAAGTGGTGCTAATACCCTTCCGTAAACTGTGCTTGGGCTGGAGGCAGAGTTTGGTACAAAAGTGACTAAGTGCTGCCTTAGACATTGGTTTAGTGAAGATATCTGCAACTTGGTCACTAGTGGAGATATGTCGAGTGACTAGTAGTCCTATTGCAACTCGTTCTCGCACAAAATGGAAGTCAAGCTTGATATGTTTGCTACAGGCATGGAACACAGGACTAACTGTCATATGAAGAGCATTGATGTTGCCACAGTAGTGTATTGGAGGGGAGACTATTGGAATATGGATGTCTCTTAGAATAAAGGTCATCCATGTGAGTTCTGCTGCTGTATTGGCCATGGCGCAGTACTCAGCTTTTGTACTGGAGCGTGAAATGGTATGTTATTTTTAGCACAGCACGAGATGAGATTACCTCCAAGGAATGTGCAGTAGCCTATGGTGGAACGTCTAGTAGTAGGACAACCTCCCCAATCTGCATCCGAAAAAGCAAACAGATCAATTGTAGTTTGGGAATTAAAATGCAAACCCATGTCAATGGTTCATTTGACATAATGAAGTATACGATGAATCATCTTTAAATAGGCCATAGTTTGGGCATGCAAGAACTGAGACACATAGTTGACACTAAAGGAAAAATCGAGTTGTGTGAGTGTGAGGTACTGTAGGGAACCAATAAGTCCTCGAAAATAACTCTGGTTTTCTAGATGGGTGTTACTCGAGCTGGCTTTGGTCCTTTCTTCTAGTGGTGTACTCATTGGCTTGCAATCTACCATGTTAAACCGTTCAAGAATGGTAAGGGCATAGTGTGACTGAGATAAGTGAATGCCACTAGTTGTCTGTGAGATTTCTATCCCAAGAAAGTGATGGAGTGGTCCTAAATCTTTCATGGCAAATTCACTACTTAGTGGTTGAATGAAGATCGTAAAAAGCTCGAAGCTGGAGCCAGTGAGAAGTGTATCATCTACATAGAGAAGAAGAACTAGTGAGCCAACATCAAAATGGAAAACAAATAATGAAGGATCTGCTAAATTGCAAAAAAAACATATTTTAAGAGAAAATCACTGAAACTATCAAACCAAGCATGTGGTGCTTGTTTGAGACCATAGAGAGCTCTCTGGAGTTTGCAAACATGTGTTGGATATTGAGGATCTATCATTCCCAGTGGTTGTTCCATATTAATATCTTCAAAAATTAATCTATGTAAAAAAGCATTTTTCACATCAAGTTGACGAATAGATCAGTTTTGAACAAAAGCTATGGTGATGATCATACGAATGGTTCCTAGTTTCACAATTGGAGAGTAGGTTTCAGTGTAGTCAATCCCATCAATTTGATGGTAGCCCTTTGCCACAAGTCGAGCCTTAAGGCAATCTAAAGAACCGTCAGGTTTGAGCTTTGGTTTGAATACCCATTTGGAGCCAATAACATGCATGTCAGGGGTACGAGGGATGAGTATCCAGGTCTGGTTTTGATGGAGAGCCTCAAATTCTTCAACCAATGCATTTTTCCAGCCAAGATCTGCCAAAGCCATTTTGATATTTAATGGTTCACGAGGAATAGCCATTGATGATGTGACAGTTAAGGCATACTTGGGATTGGGTTTAACAATATCAGATTTGGACAAAGTGATCATAGAGTGAGAGATTGGTACTTGGTGAAGCTGAGCGGGATGAGGAGGCTCGGTTTCGAGTTATTTCAAATATGGATGCTATGATTGTTGGGTATGGTCGAGAGAATGAATAGGATCAAGTTCAAGTTTAGGCTATTGTGTTTGGGGCAGTTCAAGCTCAGATCCAGATGGTGATGATTGAGGCAATTGAGGAGGCTTGGCTTCAAGTTGTTCCGAGTATGTATGGTGTTTTTTGAGGCTGGTTTTATCTCAGCTTTTTGGTAGGAATTTGGTAAGAGTGAGTTTATGAATTTTAACCTTGCTCTGATACCATAATTTGTTGGATGTAGAAGGATAGAGATTGGAAAAATATGAGATCTTACTAATGAAATTTCGGGATTACAAATGAGTTGCTACAGCAAGTTCTTTTTCTCTATTTTTTGAGAGGTTTTTTTCACTTCTTCTACATACATGACACTAACTAGATGCCTTCCTATTTATAGAAACATTGAGTAAACTAGTCCTAAGAATTTTCTACGAGTACAACTAGATAAATGCTATTTTTCTTCTCCATTTGAAGCTGGAAAACATGTCTTTACAGCTGTGTTTTAACCATCAAAAGTGTGAATGGTTGCTTCCTTAAGTTAATTTACAGCTTGCATAGCTTGAAAACTTGAATGTGAATTGGCTACTGCTTTAATTTCCAGATTCCAGCTATTTTGTGAACATCATATTGCTGTCCATGATAATTTCTAGATTCCAGCTTGCTTGTTGAGTATACAACTTGAATTAGGAATCTTATCCTTTGACCATTCAATGAATGAAGCCTTTGTAGGTTGAGTGTTCAATTTGAATTTGAATTCTTTGAAATCTTGAAGATTACAAATTATTGTAGAACTTTTAACAATTTGGTGAATATAAGGAATTTTTTTGTAGGAGAATGAAGCAATTATAACCCTTATGTTTATCAATATAGCCTACAAAGACACAGAGAACAAATTTGGGAGGAAATTTGTAAGTGATGCCTAAGTTCTTATTTTATTGAAAGGGAATGTGAACACAAGGCTGTACAGGTTTTCATATTTAAACACAAAAAGGCCACAGAAATTTCATAAAATCTATACGATGTCATGCCCTTCACATCTTCAATTTAGTTGGGTCTGGATTCCATCTAATCGATTTTCATTACTGGACTTTCCTTGCATGTTGATTTGCTATCATCATTGCTTGACTTTCCTTGCTAGGTGAATGGATTTCCTTATTGCTGAGATGAATCATTGCTTGACTTTCCTTACTACTAAGATGAGTGGTGCTAATACAGAGGTGGATGTGGTGGTGGTCGGTGTGGATTTTGGGTCTGAAGTGGGGGTGGGGATGAGAGGAAGAAGACGATTGTGTGTGTGTGTGTGTTATTTCTTATTTCTTAACCTCTTCACCTTCTGGATGCTTTTTATCAACTACATGACAAAGAATATGATAATGCAGGAGAAGTACTTGTCTAGCCTGGTAACAAATGTCAATGGTGGCCGTGGAGGAAAGAAAATCCAAGTAAATCAGAGGCATACAATCATCAATCTCGTTCAGTTACCGATCTCAAAGCAAAAGGCATCCACTTCAAACCTAGTACATGTTGTTTGAATAATATTAACTTCAAATCCTGCATATTTTATGGGCAACTTGAAGTCCCGGTTTGGTTTTTCAATCCACTTTCCAAGCAATTCTTTACAAACATGATTTCATATGAAGCGTCTCCCGAAAGCTACACTGGCTATATTATAATATGTTATGTTAATTTCTTGAAGTCGCTCATTGTGAGAGAACTGCGGGAAAGAAGATACTCCTCAGCACATCGACATTGATGAACACAAGTTATGAAATTAATCAAAGAGATTGACAATTATGGAGTTGAAGATGACAGGATTTTTAATGATGTGAGGAAGAGAATTGAGAAGCACTGCAGCAGCAAGGCAAAAACATGGATTGCTGAATCAATTGACACTTATTTTCGCAGTCCGTGGACTTTTATTACCATATTCGCTGCCACTTTTCTTCTTTGCTTTCTCCAGACCTATTACACACTGAACCTTCCCAAGTAAAGGTGTATGCAAAATTTCATTCTTCAAGTATTTGTTGAGATGTGCTCTGACTCTTCCAAATAAGAGTGGTTTTATGTTCAATGTACTAATCTACATTTTTTTAATGACAGAGATTGAAAACAATGGTTTTTAGGTTCTTGAATTCTTATTTTGAATGCTGAGTGGCTGGAGACAAACTATGCCCTCATGATGTTAATCTAATTGCTTGCCCAGAAGATTTCATTTACATCTCAATGGTTATCAGAAAGAAAAGTAAGAGAACTGTGGGCATATTACTTTTTCTTATCAATTAACTATTCACGATTGCTCAAATGAGTTGATAGAAACATCAATATCTTACGGAAGGAAAATCGGATAAGACTAAGGGAAATAAGACAGGAGGAGTTCTATTTATGCAAAATTCTAATCCATTGAATATGGCAAAACTAGTTAGAAAGTTCTCGAGTACGCTTGCTTGCAGTAACAACTCATGAACACCAGCTATAGTTGTCCGTCCAGGAGATGCATCATCATCTTTCAGCTGGGGGGACTCAATTTCCGTCTCGGTTCTCACCCTATTAGAGAGTTTCCCACCTCATCACTGTCCCATCATCGCTTGAAATGGGGGCAGGATCCCTGAATTCCCATCTGCTGACTACTGTCCTATTTTTATTTTGTATTTTCTAATATAGTTAAAAAATGGATTTCGAAAGTAAGAATATTATTGAAACCATTTTTTTTTTAAAGCCCTTACATTAATGACTTGCTTTTATCCTCTAGCTTCCATTTCAATTTACAGCCAGGAGTACACTTCATCAAAGCCTACTTCATTCATTTGGTTTTTTCATTTTTTAATACATTAATTTTTTATTTTTGAAAAGAACTAATTTCTAAACTAAAGAATCCCATCATTAAAAATAAAATCTTGTATAAAGCAATTCTTTTTTTTATAATTATGGAAAAAATATGGGTTGTAGGACATTTAGTTCCAGTAAATAATTCTATTACTATGAAAAACAAAAGTAACTTATCACATATTTCTGTGGCCAAATTCCAATCTTGATCAGTTGGCAAACTTTTATATCGTGGTTTTCTTTGCTCGAATCGTACAAATATATATGTATCGATACATATAACAATATACTTTAAGGCAAAGTGATGCATTATTTGGGGAGAATTTCACCAAGTTTCGCAATTGAGCCCTATTTTTTTACCGCATGAAACTTTATCTTTTAGCTAATGGACAGCTAACTCAGATTTTTCGTGTCTTTTTGGTTTTAATGTCCAAAAAGCAACACTCTCACGAATTTTCTCAATATTACCCCCAGTAATTTCTAATCCCTGCTTTACAATCAAGTTAAATATATGGGCCAAACAACGCATGTAAAAAAATAAAAAAAATAAAAAAAAATTCACCATTCACCAAAAGCAATCTCCTAGGAAGCTTATCTGAAATTATATTGCATCGTAGCACCATTTGTAGTACAATTATCTATGACAAAAGTGTTGAGGTTGTTCCACATCGGTTGTCGATGGGTTGGTATTCAGTTTATAAGTGTGAGGGAAAGCCTCACCTTTTGAGCTAGATTTTGGGGTAAGAGATGCCCAATACCATCCAACATTGGTATCAAAGCCCAGTTTATCAACAAGTCTTACCCCAATAGTCACAGAGATATGGGTTTGTGTGAGGGGGAGGTGGATTTGGTCTCCCGCAGGGCCCGAAGTATTGGAGAGACTTGTTTGGTCTCCTGTAAAGCCCGATGTGTATGGGGGAGATTGTTGATGTTGTCCTACATTGGTTGTAGATGACGTTGGTATTTAGTTTATAAATGTGAGGGAAAGCCTTATCTTTTAAGTTAGCTTTTGTGGTGAGAGAGACTCAATACCACCCAACAAAAAGTAAAAAAACTTACGATTTTCAATCCAATAAGCTATCCATTAAAGTATTACAATGATTCCTCTGCATGTAGACATGGCAGATATATAAACCTACAAACAAAACAAAATAATCACGACAATGTAAAGTTTTAAAAGATATTAAAGTAATATTTAGTTCTTAAAATGTACCTCATTTATCAGCTTTGAAGCTTCTATGAATCATCTTGGAAATGTGTCGTAATAGCCAGGAAATCTTTCTTCTAGTTAGAAGTTCACATACTAGTAGTGATTGCAGTTCTACTTTTATTTCTTTCTATTTATTAATAATATCACTTTTGATGGTATTGCAAGGGACTATTCTAAATAGTTTTTGAACTACATTAATGATTTGTTAAAATACTATATGTTCAACAATTGAGAGTGGATATTCATGTAAAATAATCGTCTTTTGTTATACCCTCCTAGAATTGTCTTTATCCAAGTGTAGGCACCCAATGATACACCCCACCACTTCTTTCACAAGATTCAACATCATTGGCTTAATATCCTTTTGGTTCCTACAATGAGGAAATCTCTCAAATTGATCATGTAAGTGCCATGTCTACAAATGTCCTTCTATGCCCTATTAATCTTTTACCTCTTCAAGTGGTTCCGACAACAGATTGCAAATCTCTCTTTTTTAGTTTGTCCGCTCTCTTTCTCATACTCAAATCTATTGGCCGTTGCTCCAAATTTATTGTGTTTGATAATTGTTCATGATTATCAAGTAGTGGTCCTGGTGTAGTACTTTCAACTGAAGCTGAAGGAATATATTCAGGATTCTTTAAGCTCAGAACCAATCGTTCAAAATAAAAGCAAACAGAGAGATGCATTAATATAATAATTCACTAAACAAAATAAATTTGGACATTAATTTTACAAATTACTCAATAATGAACATAAATTGTAAAATTGTAAAGATAAAACCTGCCAATTCATCCTAAAGAAATTATTACAAATTCTTATGTTTTCATGGGGACTAACCATAGTGATAAAATTATGACAATGGAGGTTATGGCGTACAAAATAAGCTTTCCTATGGAAACTTCTGTTCGTCCTAGAAAATTACAAGACTAAAATGATAAAGGTTTTATCCTACTTTAAAGAAATTATTTCTCTGAATCTGTACTTAAAATTGACAACATATATAAAACATTAATGCATGAATTATGTTGTGAAATGAAGATGATACCGGATTAATCCAATACAAAATTGTTGTAGAAGAAAAGAGATCATCATTTCATGAGACAAGTTCAGTCTGCTTCATCTACTAGTCTCATCATCGTTGGCTAGTCACATAGCGTGGAAACAGACACTAGTATGGGCAATCCAGTTTAGAAAAAGAAGAAGGAGCAGGCGAACGGGAAATTTCTCAGATAGAAAAGCTATTCCATTTCCACTACGCTCGTTCACAAATCCTTTTCTAGCTCTGGATTGGTCCATACCTTTGGCAGGCATCGCAGCTTTTAGCATGTGCTATGCAATCTGATAGACCGTAGTCCAGTAGGCCTTCATCTTTAGATTCACGGAATGTGATCAGACGCGATGGGAATTTGCATGTCTCGGTAGGAATCATCTGAGTATAGCACATGATCGTCTTTGTTTATGTTAATCTGACCTTCCTATGCATTCCGTAGGGCTTTTGGGGTATGCTACGTTGCATTCCAAATCATCCAGATACTTGCACTGTATGGAATGTCCTTTGCAGTTTTGACTTTTGGGCCCATTCCATTTCTTTTTCATTCTCTTCATTTAGTTTTACTGAATGCCTAAGCGGATATAGTCTTCCTTTTTAAATAAGCCCCAAACTTTCCCCGTGTATTGATTATTATCGACCGAACTTGATCACAAAATAAAATAATTAGCAGAGAATGCAAACTTTATTATAATATTGAGAAAGAATACAAAGACTCTTGTTTAAAATTTCTCTAACTTCTACTAAATCAAGTCAACTATAGATATGGAACAGATAGGGGATGACTAATGACCCAGCTCACTATTTCCATATACAGCTGTCAGTGCCCAGGCATCCCGTCTTCATCCTAAAAACCTACCACGTATGTTTTTCTTCATTCCAAAATCATTTTCAAGTCCAACACAAATTCCAACTCCTACTTGAACATCCAAATAGAACTTCAACTAGAATTAGCCTAGTAAACTTGAATAGGATTCTCACACCCAAATTTTAACGATTACCACCTTGACACAAATTTTACTCAATGAATAAAACTTCAAAAATTATCCACCTAGAGACAAATTCTACTACAAGGAACAAAGTTGAACTTTTTAATGAAAGACACAAATGAACTTTTCCATAAAATATTTTCAATAGGAAATATTCTCCAACTCTATTACGCCAGCTAGGGGCAAAAGTGATCCAGTGACCACCAAACGAGGTTGAAACAAGCCTTGTAACATAATCATAACTGAATGCATCAAGAGAATGATCTTGACTAGAACCAACACCCTTAGCCGTAGTCAAACCATCAATTAAATAAGTAGAATTGTATATATGTGAAGTCTTACAGCCAAAAGTGGGTTTGTTACTAGCAACTGAATACAATGAAACTACCAATGATTGTAGCAAGGTGGATTTATCCATAACTTCTAAATTCAACTGAGATTTATTCTTTAAAGAAGGATGTATTCTTTAACGAAGATCCCAAATTAGACTCCAACGGTGTAGAATCCAACTCCAAATTCGACGGTGCTCTTAAAATATGCTAATTACTCAAAGAATCTGTATAACAGTACGAGATATATAAATGGGATTTTCTGTGTCCCATTAACAAAACATGAGCCTTTTTACTAACCTTCAGGACTGCATTTTGAATAGTATAACTGTACCATTTTGAATTAAGAGTACTAAAGAAAATAAGATTTCTCTTCAGATCTAAAACATATCTCACTGCATCAAGTATTCTAACTGTCTCATCAAAATCTTTATTTTTACTGGACTAATACCAGGTTTTCGACAAGGTTTACTATTACCAATCATCACAACCCCATTTGTAACTTCTTCATAAGTTGAAAATAAATCTTGATTATGAGTCACATGAAATTGCAAGTTGTTTCGAAATCCAAGCCTCGTTAGATTTGGAGTTATTGTCAAATATAAATAAAGCTCCGTTACTATTAGGATTTTCTACCATACTTGCTTTTCTTGAAATTTCTGATTGTTGATTTGCAGTCAATTTTAATTTATTCCATAACTTATAACAATCATTTATCAAGTGCCCCATTTTCTTGCAATAATTACAAAATTTGAAATTAGATTTTAAATTGCCCCTTGAATGACCACCATCAACAATGAGGCTATCTCCATGACCTCAGTTACAATAAGATGCTTCATCTTCTTCTTTGAATACAGAGAACCATAAACTTCTTCGATAGTGAAAGTACCATGACTATAAAAATCATGTCTCTAAGAGACGTGTATGAAGCGGGCAATGAATATAATAAAATCAATCGTAAATCTTCTTCATCATAATTTACCTCCAAGGACTCCAAATTAGCGATAATTTCCTTAAAAGATGCTAGGTCATCCTCAAGAGTAGTATATTCTGTCATACACTGAGAATATAGCATTGCTTCAAATACAATTTGCTAGTATGACTTTTCGTCATGCATACTCACTCCAATTTTAACCATAATGCAGCAGTTGACATCTCCTTCAAAATGTTCTGAAGAATATTATTTGAAAAATGAAATGTATTTAAGATCAAACCTTTCAATACCTCCGTTTTTTCTCCTTTAAAGTTCAAATTGTGGGCACCTTCTAAAATCCCAACAACGTGTCATATAAGTCCATCTGAGCGAGTACTGCTTGTATACTTATCTTCCATGAAAATAATCTTCTATTACAATCAAATAGCAGAATATCAAACTTTATTATTGTCATCACAAAAGATCAAGTTGAGCTATTAACTTGATCAAAACCTCGATCGTAGCAAGAATTTTGAAACCAAAAACTTTAATACCAGTTTGTGGTGAAACGAAGATGATAATAAATTAATTGAATACCAAATTATTGGTGAAAATAAGAAATTAAAGCCACAATATGAAGTAATTGATCACAAAAACACGAAAATAATTTTTTTTTTGTTTTTGTTTTTTTTTTTACAGAGAATTGAGACTCTATTACAATACTCAGAAAGGATACAAAGATTTTTGTTTTCAATGTTTCTAACTTCTACTAAACATAATGAAGAGCCAAATATGTATAAGGAACAAACAGAGGATGTCCAAACCCTAATAGTAGAGTTGTAGTTAAAGTAAAATGCAAGAAACAACATTAAAAATGGAATAGGAGACAAAAGAGCATAATGGAAGCCGCAATGCCACTCTCTGAGCTCCACAATGCCACACTAGCACTTCGATGCCGACTTGCTATTTCAATATAAATTGATAGGGCCTGGGCACTGGATGACGCCTAGGTGCCCCGCCTCCATTCCAAACACCTTCCAAATATGTTTTCTTCATTCCAAAGTCCTCTTGAAGTCCAACACAATTTTCAACTCTTACTTGAACTTCGAAGTAGAATTTCAACTAGAATTCGCCAAGTAAACTTGAATAGGATTCAACAATAGTATTTCAAATAGAATTCTTCTTAATGTGCGCTTTAATTAGAACTCCCAATTATTTTCAACAAAAAAATTAGGTAATAAACCTATTTCTAAAGGATTAGGTAAACACGTAAAAGTTAAATCAATTCACAACTGAATATTGTTATATACGTCATAAATTTCTCACATAAAATGTGATTAAATCAGTTATCTATCCATAAGAAATATGTTCGTATGGTCAAATGAAAAACCAAATTGGTCAGCCAAATATACTTGAGGAATCAAAAATTCAATTTTTGAATCCGCGTCAAGAAAATGTAATGTGAACTAGAAGTGGCAAAGATATAGAATCAAGGTATACTATGAAGAGAGGTATAATGGCCAATATGACTAAACTAAACGGACTGATAGTTTTATATTATGGTTAGGGAAATAAGTTGATTTAGATTAAAATGGTTTCGTGGATTTTAACTGGGACAATATTTTTAGGAATAGAAATAGTGGAGAGTAATTCTAATGGACAAGATAATTGAAAGAGAAAACTATAATTTATTAGAAGTTGAATGTGGGCTTTGTTTTACAATCAATTTGGAGGTTTTTATTGCACAAATTAGAATCCATCAGCCCTTTTTATGTCCCCCGAAGTTGGTGATCAATTTCATTGACATCTGATTTTGGCCCAAATTAAACGCTCTAGAGAATTCTATATATACACACAATAATGTTAACATTCCTCGGTACATATTTTTGTAATTTCATTCATGACTTGTAGCAGTCAAACTTTGATCATGGTAGCGATTTTTTAAATGTCTGCTAGTCATACTTTTCTTTTGCAGTGATTGAGTTCCATCTCGTTATCTACTTCAGTTTCTCTAATGAAGCCATACTTTATGTCTAATATGTGTTTTTTATTTTTATTATTATTATTATTTTTTTGCTGTGAAATACTGAATTTTTTTGCTATTACTATTGCAGGCTTGCTATCACACTAGGTTTCTATAACTTCACCTTTTAGCTCCCATATCTTTATGTATATTCTTGGCAGTATAGCTTGGCTTGTTGTCATGATTGATGCAGTATAATCTCCATTGACCGTGTAATTGTTGCTTGTTTTTTTGATGTCAAATAGAATATTCTTCTACCTAATGTGAATGCATAAGTTGATATCATTTTTCATATCATCCACTAATCTTGCCCTAGTATTGAGTCAGACATAGATTTATATCATATTCTATAGTCTTTTATTCCTTATAAGTATCTTACTATGTACTTTGCGGCTCAATAGTGAACTTGACCTTGATTTTGCATGAATCTTGAAAGTCGGCTAGTTGCATAGTTAATACCTGATCTTGCAGTTGTGAGATAGACTAAACATCCAATAAGACTTTGGATCTATCAGTTGTTTGATTTTGGAGTATCATCTTCTTTTTAAGTGGTTTGTTGATGTCTAAGGATGCTGCTATAGTCTTGCAACATTCAATCTTGGAATTCTTTGTAAGACAAGTTGTTTGCTTTTGGAGTATCGGTTTTTTTTTTTTTTTTTTGGGTTTTGGTTTTTTTTTTTTTTTTTTTTTCTAAGTGGTTTGTTCATGTCTAAGGATGCTGCTATAGTCTTGCAACATTCAATCTTCGACTTCTTTGTAAGATAAGTAGTAAACTTATTCTAAATAGTGAAGATATGATCTTTTAGTTGAGTTATCTTGATCCCAAAAAAGTAATGCATCAATTTAGTCATCTAGAATGTTTTCATCGTATATTCCTTAAAATCTCGATCATCTTTTTATTGTTTCCTATGTAAGTGAGATCATCAACATATAAAGAGACATTGAATGTATCGTCGATACCTTCATTCTTGATGTGTAGAATTTGTCTATTTATGCTCATCCTTAACCTTTACTCGGTGAAGTAGTCGATTTTGTTGTACCAAACTCATAGAGCTACTTGAACCATCACAATGCTTCCTTTAGTCTAAATATTTGTCTTCTTGACGTTGTACCACAAACCGTTGAAGTTTCACTGCACATTTCTACTTTAATATAGTCATTGTTACATCTAGTTAGTAAATCTTCCACTTCTTCTATGCATCTAGCGCAATCAACGCTCATATGGTTTTGAGATGCACTATTGATTCAAATATCTCATTGTAGTTGATGCCAAAATATTGCGAGCATCCTTTGACAACTAGTCTTGCTTTGTGATTTTGTATTCCTTCAAAGTTAATTTTTATTTTGTAAACCTATTTAGCTCCTGTAACTCTTTATCATGAGAAAGATCAGCAAGTTCGCAAGTGTCATTTTTCTCAATCTTTATTTCTTCGTCTATAGCTTTTATTCATTGTGGCTGTCTTCGCATCACTTTATAGTTTTCTAGTTGTGGCTGTGATAAGATGGTAATAGCTTTTCTTTAACTTGTTCAATCTATCAATTTTAAGTGGCATCTTCATTAGACTTTATGTCCAAACCGATAGTTAGCTTCTTTATTCTCAAAATATAAACTCGGTAGAGTTTTGATGAAGTGCTATAGCCTAAGAAGAGTCTTTTCTCCATCTTTTTATCTTGCTTGCTTCTTTTCTTTTGCATTTTTTGTGTGTAGCCAAAAATTCAAAGATGCTTTGTTGATTGTTTTCTTCCACTCTCTGCTTAGAATGATGTTCTCTCTTACACGGCTTTGGTTGGATATCTATTCAGTTGGTAAGATTGTTGTGTGATAAGTGTATAAACATACATTTATTTAGGGCCTAAATAACAATATTTGGTAGTTCTTTTGACAAAATATATCCAAAATTATTTTATTTTATGTTATATAGGTAAAATTCAATGTTCAATGAGGAATTGAAAGAAAGAAACAAAATTGGGGAAATGACGAAATCTAAAGCTTGAGCACTAAATTGCAAATCACCAATAGTTAATTTAGAATATAAGACGATACTTTGAAGATTTCTAGGTGACAATTGATGCAATTAGATGTCAAAAAGGAATGAAATATGATCAAAATATTCTCACAAATCAATTTCCAATTGCACAAGTTACATTCTAGATTTTTAGCCAAAAATTGAGACCTATTTTTGACATAATAAATATTTGAATTGGAAAATTTAGTTGTATTCCTTTAAGATATCTTTCCAATGCAACTTGAATTGCGTCAATCGGATATTAGGAGAGAAAGTTATGACCAAAAGATTGACATGAGAGATAAAAAAAAAATGCGGGCACGAATACAACTTTCCTTATTCGATTGGAACTCTTTTGAAAACCAATTTGGACATTATTTTTAACCCATTTTTTCCTCCTACAAATGCCTAACAATATAATACATATTAAGCACCTGTCATATACACCTCTTACTACATTATTTCATCAATTTTAATTTCATCATAAAAGAGGGACAAAATCATATATTGTTAGAAGATTTCAAAGATGAAGTTTAAGAACTCATCAATTAGAGATTAAACCTGGGATTTGTGGGCAAAGAAGCAAAATAATTATTTAAGATTTATCAAAATTACTTTGAAGAAATTCAAGAACAACAAGATTCATCTTCCTTCATTCATTAATTCATAATTCCCGGTGATGTTCTGTACGTTTAACATGATTTCCTAATTCCAATATGCTAGGTTAGTTTTGTACATAAGCCCTTGTTATGATATTTTTAGTTTTAATTAATTATATTTGACTTTGATTTGGTTTGATTTGTGTATGTTATTGTTATTTTCAATTGCTTCATCATCAATTGAATTTTTAGTATTTATTTTTATCAGGAGAGATAATAGGGTTTAAGTACAATATAATAAACATTGTTAAGTTCGAACACACACACACACACACTCTTACACTTTATGTGGCTTCAATAGGTGTTCTAGCACTTGTTAATGCATAAATCGTGTTTATATCTTTCATCGAGAGATAGAAGGGTCACATGAGAGGAATAAATTTTATTGCTATCTAGAGAGACTTTCAATTAAATTAGGAACCTTGACCAACATGAATGATTTAAAATTATCACTTTACTTGTCACCCTAAAAATGGAATAACGAGGGGATTCAATATCTCAACAATGCATCTCTAATATTTAAAAATTACATTTAGTTGCTTTCACTAGTTGAATTGATAATTTTGGGATTAGTAGAAAGATTTCGACAACTTGTTTACCATTCGATTAAATTTGTAATTAATTTTAATATGGTTCAACGCTCTATTCATCATTATATCATGATCCTGTAGACTTACGAGTTTTCAAAGGGTCCAATTTTTTTAGCATCGTTGCCGAGGAATATTGTTTTTGATAAGTTTTACTTAAATTTATCTTTAATATGAATTTTATTGCTTTATTATTTAGTTTATTACATTAAAATAATTTTACTTCTTGTATACTTTGTCCAGACTTTGTATGCAAAGTTCAAGGCCTAATAATCTTGCTCAATTTGATCTAAAGATCGAAAATGCATTTGGGTTTTGAAGAATAGAACAATTGAAGTACGCTAAAAGCTGAGAGAGGAGTACATGGCATATGTTAACTTGAATCCTATTGCCATCAGGGCAAATTTGGGGACAGTACCTCTAGACATAGCTACTGTAGATAAGAATGCAAAGCTCGTGGGTGAATGTATGGTTCCACCTATTGTGGAAAGCCAATCCAGTACTGTTTATCAAAATTTGGCTAGTGAACTTCCACTTGACGACTAATGTCATAAACTTGTTTCAGAATGCTCTGTAGTTCTTTCGAAGAGCTATTGAGAATCCTAACAACATGGAACCAATTGAGTCAGAAATTCCTTAGCAAATATTTTTCGTCGGAAAGGATTGCAAAGTTGAGGGAAGAGATTACCACATTCCAACAGTTGGACTCCGAATGTTATTCTGAGGCTTGTGAGCGATACAAGAGTCTACCCTATCAGTGGATGCAACATGGCTTACAGAAGTGGCTACTTTTACATTGGTCTGAATCTAATTAGCACGGCTAACATAGACTCTACATGCAATAGTTCTATAATAAAAAGAACCACGGTCTAAGTCTACGAAACCATTAAGAATTTGTCATTCACTAGTGCACTTTGGCCTACCAAAAGGGCGAGTGGAAAGAAGGTTGCTGGAGTATATGAAATTGACTCTTTGACAACATTATGAGCTCAATTAGCATAATTGGCACAAAAGGTGGAACAGATGAATTCAGAGAGCTAGACCAAAATGCAAGCATTGTGAAGAAAATTATGGGAGTGTTAACTCCATTGTTGGTAGTCCTTTTTCTCAATTACTAGAGGATGTAAATTATGCTTAAAATTTTCAAAGACAATAGCTTAACCAGAATCCTTACATATATGATCCGAGATAGGGAAATCAACTAGGTTTCAAGTGGAGCAATAGTTAGCAAGCCCAATTTCCATCATAGTAGACTTCATTGCCAAGATTTTAGCAAACCAAAAATAAGTCTTTATTAGAAGATCTTATTACTAAATTGGTGGAGATCTCTACACAGAACATACAAAGAATAGATAAAGCTTTGCAAATTCAAGGAGCTAACATCAAGAATTTAGAAAATCATATGGTGTAAATAGCTAAAGTACTCTTAGAAAGACAGCTAGGAGCACTGTCAAGTTATACTGAGATAAATCCCAAATAAAAGGTAATGGTAATAAGAGTTGTGGAGATTGAACAAATTGAGGCAATCACTACGCTCAATAGGGCTCAACTTCCAAAATTACAGTTGAAAGACAAGTGGTAGTGAAAACAAAATTACCTTTCACAGTTGAGGAGCACTTGGAAGAATCTAAAAAAATTAACGAATAAGAGAAAGAAAAAGCATCAGAGGATCCAAAGGTTAAGGTAACTACACTTACTCTTCTCTCAAGGATTCCAAAGGAGGAATCTAGAACAACAGTTTGCAAAGTTCTTATTTATCTTTAAGAAGCTTCAAGTCAACATCTCACTGATTGAAGTTTCTGAAGGAGATCCTATCTAAAAAGAGAAAGCTCACAGATTTTGAGATCATCAAGTTAAATAATGGGTATAGAGCCATCAGGCAGAACAAATTATTTCATAAACTAAAAGATACAAGGAGTCTAAAAATACCTTGCTCAATAGAAAGTGATTCAAATTTTAATTGTTTATGTGACTTAAGAGAAAGTATAAAACTAATGCCCTTTTTCATCTATAGGAACTTAGGTTTGGAAGAGTTGAAGGACACATCCATTTCTCTTCAATGGCGAACAAATCAATCAAATACCTACGAGAAGCGGTTACAAATGTTCTTATTAAAATGGGCAAGTTCATATCCCCGCTTGATTTATTCTCCTAGATGTAGAGGAGCTATGGATGTAGCATTACTTACCTTGGGCAAATCTTTCTTATCAACAAGCCAAGCTATCATCGAGTTTGAATACGGTAAACTGACATTGAAATTGGATGATAAGTAAGAGAAGTTCAAGTTCTACGCTACTATTGAGAACCCATTACATGAAGAGAATGTGCAAGCATATTGTTGAAAATGTGCAAAAAGGTTAAGAAGGAGTGGAAGTATATTGTTGAAAATGTGCAACAAGACTTATATGAGTCAAAGCCTAGTAATCTAGGAAGCCTTGGTTGAGAGGAAAATGTAAAGCTCAAAGTCTCGAGAGTAAAAAGAGGATGCAAAGCTGGAAATTGCAAGGAATACAAGGGCTCAGGATACTTATTTGAGCCACCGTGATCAATTCCTCCATACAGCCTAGCTAAAGACTAAAAACTAAGCGCTTATTGGGAGACAACCCAACCTCTTCCTTTTTATTTATTATGCTTTTTGTGCTACATTGCATATAGATTTATTTATATTATCAGTTTGCATTAGATTTAAGTATCTTTTAATTCAGTTTTGGGGTCATCTTCATCATCGACACTTAGCCTAAACAATAAAACGCATTCATTTAGTCAACAGGAGTCAAAATTTGCATGTAACATAGAATTAGAGTTTAGGCATAAAAAGGAGAAAATCAGGTTCAGAGGTATTCTATGTGGCCACATGGTTGAAAACCATATGTGGTCATATGATTACATTTAAGGATCTGAAACTCAGAATTCATTTCTCCTATACTGCCACATAGTCTAAATCGATACTGAATTTTTTTGACTTTTTTCCTATTTTTGATTCTTTTCTTCCCCTCTTGATGGGTATCATGGTTATTAAATCGAAAGGAGATTAGCAAAGTATAAGTTGGGATAAATTGACAAATAGCTCCTTACACATTCCACAGAAAGATTCGGAGAGTACTTCCTTTCGCTTTTTCCTCATCCCCTTATATTTTTACTTGTACTTTATGACATTGAAGACAATATCAATTTTAAGTTTGGGGATTAGAAAATTTTGAGTTTTTGTTTTTCATGTTTGTGTTTTAGCGTGTGTGATTTAATATTGCTTTAGTATACATGATGATAGACTCAACATAGATGTTATACCCAAAATTCTCCTAAATTAATTATTCTTAGATCAAATTTAGCATAGTTTGGAGGTGATTTTATTGTTATAGGAAGATATGGATGTGATGGAAATTCCTTAAGTGAAAAGTTATGCATGGATTGTCTTGGATTAATAGGATAAAATAGTACAAAGGTCTTTAGTTTAAGCCTGATTTGCTTGAATAGATGTTTGATAACTGACATTGCACTAATCAAGGCTTAAAATTTTCAAAATTTGAAACTTCTCTTTCAAATCTTTATGGCTCAAGTAATTAAAGCTGCAAGAGTATTTCAAAACTTGATACCCTGAAGTCATCTGACTTGGGAGTCATCAACCTAAAGCTCGATAGAAGGGTTTATAATGCAATTAGAGAGGAAGGTACGCTTGAAAAGTAAATTAGTTCTCTTCAAAGCCATTTTTGACATGTAGTATTAAGCCTGTAAGGGTGTTGAAAGCTGGTGCCCTGAAATCATCTGATTTGGAAGTTATTGATCGAAAGCTCGCTATATGGGTTACCTAGAAAGAAAAATCAAGGAATGCATAATGTACTTTTGAAAATCAGAAAATAAGTGCATAAAAAAACCAAAACACAAAATGCCTTGATTAAGTCTCAAACACTTATTTGAGAAAATTTGACTTTTGATGAAGGATAATTATCATAGTTGAGTCTTGAAGCTCGAAGAAATTAAACAAATGGAAAATCCTAGTTTAATGATGTGTTGACTTGCAATTAGTAGAGTCCACCTAAACTAGAGAATGTGAGGATAGTAATGAAAAATTCAACCTTAGATTGTACATTTGGAAATAATGTAAAAGGAATACTTTGGTGGTGTGTGAAACATACCATAGGCGAAACGATAAATTTGACCACTAAGGGTTGGGAATTGAAACAACTTGTAAATTCGTGATTGTCTACTTAGTTTTTCACACACATACATATCATTTTTGAATTGGAAAAGTGGATATTGGTTTCATATTGTTACTTTGATGCAGTTTGTAGATTTAGTATGATGACTTCAAATCCTAAGGTAAAAAGTAAGATTGTTTAACAAAATATTTCCCATTGCTTGATTTTGTTGTTATTTAGGTTATTGTTTTGTTTGAGGACAAACAAATTTTTATGTTTGCGGGTGTTTGATAAGTATATTTTGTACACTTATCCAGGGCCTAAAATAGTGATATTTAGCTATTCTTTTTACAAAATATATCCTAAATTATTATATTTTATGTTATATATATGTAAAACTCAATAGTTGAAGGAAGAATTGAAAGAAAGAAGCTAAAATTGGTGAAAATG
The DNA here is from genome assembly GCF_002742605.1 of Olea europaea var. sylvestris. Taxonomy (NCBI): domain Eukaryota; kingdom Viridiplantae; phylum Streptophyta; class Magnoliopsida; order Lamiales; family Oleaceae; genus Olea; species Olea europaea. The sequence goes on along the minus strand of NC_036245.1, from coordinate 7,702,290 downwards.
ACGAAGTCCAAAGTATGAGGACCAAATTGTATATATCCAATAGTTGATTCGGACCACAAGACGATACTTGAAGATAGAAAGGACAGAATTGGATCCAATTAGAAGTCAAAAAGAAATTAAATATGATCAAAAGATTCTAACAAATCAATTTCCAATTGCACAAGTTACATTCCAAATTTTTGCCTGAAGATTGAGACCCATTTTGGGCATAGTAAATGTTCAAATTAGAAAATTTTATTTCAGAAAAGTTGTATCCATTTTAGTTATATTTTCAACGCAATTTAAATTGTCTCAATCGGGTATCAGGAGAGAAAGTTATGACCAAAATACTTACGACAGTGCAAAGAAAAAAAAATGCGTGCAAAGGCAACTTTCCTTGTTCTATTGGAACTCTTTTGGAAACCAACTTGGACTTGATTTTCGACTAATTTTCTATTCCTACAAATACCTAATAGTAAAATACATATTAGACCCCTCTTATACTACAATATTCCATCAATTTTCATAGAAGAGGGACAAAATCACATTTTATAAGAAGATTTCAGAAGCGAAGTTAAAGAACTCATCAACTGAAGATTAAACATGGGATTTGTGGGTAAATAAGTGAAATAATTATTGAAGATTTATGAATATTACTTCAAAGAAGTTCAAGAATATCAAGATTCAACTTCATTCATTAATTCACAATTCTTGGTGATGTTCTATACATTTAACACGATTTCTTAATTCGATGGAGGATAGACATATGCTTCAATGCTTTATATGTTTCAATAGGTGTTCAACTGCTTGTTAATGAATTTATCATGTTTATATCTTTCATCGAGACATAGAAGGATTACATGAGAGGAATAGATTTGATTGCGATCGATAGAGGCTTTCAACTAAATTAAGAACATTGACCAACATGAATGATTTCAAATTGTTACTTTAATTGTTACACTAAAAATGGAATAACAAGTGGGATTCGACATCTTAAGAATTCATCTCTCATATCTGAAAAACGAATTTACTTGCTTTCACTAGTTTAATTGTAATTTAGGAATTAGTATAGAAAAATCACAACAACTTATTTGCTACTCGATTAAATTAGCAATTAATTTTAACTCGGTAAAACAAATAGTTCTCGTGGGTCCAAAACTATAAACATCATTATATTATGTGACCACGATCCTGTGCACTTGTGGATTTGCAAAGGTTCATTGTGCTTACTACTTCTACTTAGAAAGTTTTTAGAAGACCATTCGACTTGAGATAGCTCTCGGCATATCCATTATGGTTCTGTTCTTTCTTTCTAATGCACCACTTTTGTTCAGGTGTGATCCGATGGTGATTTGATGCTCTATTCCTTCATCCTCACATAATTTGTTGAATTCATTAGATGTATATTTTTTGCATGTCTCTTCTAATTGTCTTGATATTGTGGCCACTTTGCTTCTCAAAATCTCAAAAACTTAAGATTTCTTGTGCAAAAAGCATACATTTGTCATTCTAGTGTAGTCTTCTATGACGGGAATGGAGAACCTATTTTGATCATGTGGAGTACGCATTAGACCATATATATCTGTATGTACCAGTGCTTTGGCTCTTCAAGATTTTATTGATGGAAATGGTTGGCGGTGTTGTTTTCCCAGCAAATATCCTTCACAAATATTGTTAATTTTCTTTATAGTTGATAGACCTTTCATCATGTTCTTTTACTATAAAATCTTTAACACGTTGAAGTGAAAGTGGTATCTTTTGTGGCACAACCACAAATCATCCATTTATGCTGTCATTACACATTCTTCGCGTATCTCCATTGAATTGGAAAGCATCTCTTCTCCTAGTTTATGATATTTGTAATTATGAGGAATTTATCTTCCTTGTCGTAGATTGTGCAAGCATCTCTTTCGAATGTAAAGAGTATCTTTTCTGCAGCAGTTGATCCACGCTTAGCAGGATGTGATCTATTGTAAGGATCAAGAGTACTTTCTTGACTTATCTCTTGTCCTTTATGTATCAATTGCATAGTGCATTTGCATGTTGCCTCCATAAAATCTCTATTACCAATTTTCATTTATGCGTTGACTTTATCAAGCCTACATAAAACAATTTTATCTTTTGACATGTGACTACCATAACCATTGTCCAGATGCCATGTAGCTACTTCTCTTCAGTTTCAACTTTGCAGAAGGCAAAGAAGAGACTTCATTCTACAACGTTTTCTTTAGAGAAATTGTCTTGATTATTTTGTTTTAAAAAATAAAAATTTTCTTCATCTCCAATTTCATATAATTTTGGCACTACGATTTTCTTTAAACCACAAATATGGAGGATACTTGCTGTTATTAAAAAATAGTTTTCCTTGATTTTCTCTGAATTTAGAATTTTCTTTAAATATTCTCCCACCTTGTTTGTATTTTTGAAATTGCACTTTAACTTTAGATTGAAAACTGTTATTTATGTCAATTTCGTAGCGCATTTCTAATCCTTTTTTGTGAGCTTTTAGTGAACACATTAATTGTTTAGTTGTTAATTTATCTACATAAATAATTAAAAAAATTTCAACAACTTTTTTTTTTTCCTTTCAAGAATATCATCTCTATAGGCTCTTAGTTGATTTAATATTTTATTTACCCTTGAATTATAATCTTTTACAGTTTCAGAATTTTTCATTTTTAGATTTTTAAACTTTCCCTCAAATAGTGAAACTCCTTCAATTTATCACATGCACTTTTGCAGTTTTTGCTACCTGATTCTTTAAACATATTCATAAACAACTCATACGTAGCAAGAAGAGCTGGATAATCCTTTTGTGGATTCTTTTATAGTTTCTTTTGTGCAGTAATTAAAGTGGATACGTTATCAAGGATGCTATATTACTGATAACACCCCCACAAATTTTGGGCACAAGAGTAAGTCAAAAATCATTTTGTCTCCATGAATTTCAATGGGATGAATAGATGAGCTGAAAATGTTGGCCATAGTATAAGCATACGCTCATTAGAAACCAAGCAATGCTTTGATACCACAAATGATTTGTATTATGGTTAGGTGAAATAAGTTGATCTAGATTTTAAAATGGCGACATGACTTTTAGGGATAAAAAGAAGGAAAATACTTGTTGTATATCACAATTTACATAAATTAATACAGATTGATGGGGGTGTCAAAAAGAAAATGGAGAAGTTTTTATTATTTGGTTGATGAAATTTTGATCCAATCAAACCTCATCACATCATCAGTTAGTAAATAACTTTTTAAATTATAATGTACATGTATCACAGCTATAAAAACAATGGGTTTAAAAGTTGAAGACGGAAACTATAATTTATTATTAAAAGTGGAATATGAGCTTTGTTTTACTATCAATTAGGAGGCTTTTCCCATTGCACACAATAGAATCCATGGATGATGGGCCCCATTTTTATAATCCTTCAAATCGGTGATCAATGCCGCCAACGTTTAGATTTTGTGGCCCAAATTAAATGCACTAGAGAATTCTGATTATTATTATATTTTCAAAAATCACATAACTTTTCTTGCTCGCCAAGTGATTTAGTGAATTTTAGAGATGGATAATTCTGGAAATATGTAACAATATTAATACGGACCCTAGTTGCCTGCGTCAGAAATGGAGAAAATATTTAAGGAGCAGCAGTTCATGAAAGGATGTAGCAAGCAAAGTCGAAGAGGAGACACGAAGAAAGTTGAAGTTAAGAAGTATGATTTTTTTTGTTTTTCAGTGTTTTAGGGACACACATGGAATTAGTCATATTTCAATTTATAACACACTAAAAACAAGTTATAATTGCAGCCACAATACCAAATGTTTCAAATTGTTGTAATTTTCATCTTAACTTTCATTTGTAGTAGCGCCGATCCCAAACGTTTTTGTTTAGTACGGCGGAAGGATCTCTAGAGAGTTTTCATCCAGATGACCATTAGTTGATCGAGAAAATTGAATCTGACCATATTTTGACCAATTCAAAAAGGACATATATTGACCGTACATTTTTAACATAAAATAATCAAATAAATAGAGAGAGAGAGAGAGAGAGAGGAAATTAAAAAATACTTCTTCTTCCAAACCCCACCCCACCCCACGCCACCCCACCCCCAGCTTCATACTTCATTAATTATTCGTTAATTTCAAACTTCTTCTTCTTCCTCCTCTCTAATTTTTTTTCCACTTTTTTTGAGACTAAGTGTTTGATATTCAAGAAAATGGAGATTTAGGGGTTCCGTTAAAGGTGAATTATCATCTTTATCATATTACTTCCATGTTTTATTAGACACAATACAATATTTAAATTTTTTTCTTTTTTTTTTTTGGATTAATTATAATTCCTATTCATAATTTACTAATTAAATATTAAATTTTTATTTTTACACCTTTTGTATAAAATAATAAGTTAATAGTCCATTCAGTCATTTATATGGTATTTTTTTTTTCATATTTACAAAAATGGCCTTCAGATTATTGTTTGCTAGGTTGACTTATATGAGATTAAAATACAAAGACAGTATTGATTTCTATAGTGCCCCATCTAGTCTTGTCTAATTCAATTTACGGATTTATACCTTCTTATCTAGATTTGTGGGATTTGGAGTCCTAATTATTAACATAATATTAAATTCTGAATTTTTTAATTTTCTTTTGAATTTTCAAACTCAATGCATTTTCTTGAGAAATGTACAAAGGGGATTTGAAATTTGAATTTGATGGAGAGAGAGTCGGATATGACATTTCTACCAAATTAAATAAAGAAAAAAATTCATTTTAGATATTTTAAAGCCCTCTCAAAATTTAATTTGCTACCTTTATTAGAAATTGTAATATGTCTTGTGCATCAAGTGATTCTAGTCAAGAGTTCCAAAAGATCACACTATCTAATTGGCTATTAACATTTGTAATATGTTCCAACTTCCATAAGATCTTATCTCTGGCTCAAAACCAAATAAATTAAAAAGAAAACAAGGAAAGAAAAAAAAAATCAAACCTCGAAAAGGAAAAGGGAGAAAAACAATTAAAAGTATGCAAAGCTCATTTGTAACTTTAGATTTGATATTTTATTATTATTATTATTTTATTTTTATTTTTTTAACTTTTGCTTTGATTATTATTGTTATTTGGTGATTGGTCTCTTTCTTTTATTCCTTTCTCTTTTCCAAGGAAAAAGTTATGAAGGCAAGAAGATAGAAACAAGAAGGGATGAAATGAAAGTAAAATAATGAACGATTAAAAGAAATAATATTCATCATGGGAGAATAAATTAGAGTATATCATCGACTTCGAAGGAAAAACAACGAAATAATTAACAATCTTGCACCAAAAATCTCTTTCTCCTAAGCCAAATCCTCAAAATCTAGTTTCTTAATTTTTGCTTTGATTTTTCTCTCCAACTTCTCTCTATTTTTTTACAATAAAACCCTCTTTTTATGGCCTATTGGGTTTTTTGATACCCAATAATTCGGGCGATAATTTAAAACAGTGTCAGATTATTTATCGATACCATGAACTTGGCTCGGCTCAACTCGACTCGAATATGAACTACACTATTGGATGGCTCGGGTTTGGGTTGGATGATTATTTGGTTAGTCGGACGATTTAGTGATTAATATGGAGTTGGAAATTGGCCCGTTAATTTAGGTTATATGACAGCCCACTTAGAGATCTCTTTGCCCATATTTGGTGACCTAAACTAACCTATATATATGTATCTATCTCCCATTCTTGTAGTGTGTGTGTTGTAGCAATGGAGAAGAGAGTTGAGAGAAGAGAGGCAGCCAAGAGAGAGGGAAGCCATGTGAGGTTGTGAGTGAGATTCAACCACTGTGATATCGTCTTCTTCTTCTCCATACCTTTGTGGATTGCTAACATCTCCACCTTTCTCCTTTGTGGGGGTAGAGAGAAAGAGGGCAATCCAAATGTGAAGGCGAAAGTCTTGGGTCGAGTCGAGGTAAATCGATGTTCTTTTGATTGTTTTCTGAGCTCGAATCAAGATTTATCGAGGGATTTTTCTGACAAATGGTATCAGAGCCTCTCTTGTTGATAAATCTATGGTTTTTTGGGGCTAAAAATGGAATGGAGGTGGCCAGAAATTGATCTGGAAAACAGGCAAAAAATTGAATAGAAATCTGTGAAAAATTTAAATCAATTTTTTGCATTTTCTAGTGAAATCAAAAAGAGTTTGGAGAAATGGACGCCACCATTGGACTATGCAGACCAAGGCGATTCAGGCATGGTGGCGCGTGGACCTCGCCAACGCCGATGCTGACGGCATGTGAAGAAATCGGTACGGCGTGTGTAGGCGCATAGTGCAAAATTCGACGATGATATCTTCAGATAGAATGTTTCTAGTGATGATACAGACCATGCGGTGTTGTCAGATTTCAGTTTCGAGCAATACAGTAAAAGTTGGATGATTTTGCCCTTGGACGTTCAACTGCCAGGTGCTGTTTTGTGTTGCTGTGCTTGCTAGAAGCTTTGGGATTAACAATGATGATCTTAAAGTGGTAAAATCACATGTCTTGATATTTATGGACTTTCAGACGTGGTTCGCTCGATATCGTAATATTTGCCTTTTATTACAATTAAAATTAATGTTTTTTACTTATTTATTTTTCACTTAGAAGTCATCGTGTAGGGTGATGTTAGGTTTGGGATAACCGTAAAGGGTGTAACCATTGCCTATTGCTAGACTAAGAAATTATATGTTTATTAATTGCTTTAAATTCTATGTGAATTTTTCACCAATTTTTCTTTACCGATAGAATTACATGTGACATTAGGAAAGTTTACTTGACTATTCTGTATGAATTATGTATTAGTACTTTGCTTGTGGTTATTTTTTGGTATTATTGGCATGTATAGGTTTAAGGCAAGTGCGAAAAATAAAATATGTTTTAACTGTGATAAAATTTGGACATAGTTGAAAGAGATTATCCGAGGATGGTAATAAAAGGAAAGATGATAGAGACGATGCGAATGTGACTTTAGGATCGAGTTGTGATCCTAGTGAGGTTTATTGAGAGAATAAACATGGTTACTGCATTGCATCTATGTGTAATCATTTCTGCATGTATGTGGTCACTTAATTATGTTGCAATGTTAATGTTACACTTTCAATATATTTGATGTGTGTAATTGCATGAATTGAGGGTGATCTTATTACTTTGTGTAACATGTTTACATGCATAGTGGGCTGAGTTTTGTGGCGTACTCTGTTTGCTCTATGAGTGGTTCAAGAGTGTGGTAGTGAGAAGAAAGATGGACAGCCATTTTCTCATTTATCTTTGTGAGCATGTGTAGTTTGTGGGATTGTATGAGACAGTCATGTTAAGGTTATATTCTTCGTCTTTGTGAGCCTCCTTTGTGAGTGTTGTGAAGTAACCTGTGTAATATTGAAACTTGGGTCAATTTGAAAATTTGAAAATTGTTTTGAATTTGAATTTTAAAATAGTTTTAAAATTATATTTTAATGACTTTGACCTATAATTTGATTTTGACACAAATTAACAGTTTTATTTAAAAAAATTGACGACTTTTTATATTTTCCTTAAAATATGATTTTAACTTAAATATTAATTTTGACCCTAAATTGAATTTTATTTTATGTAGGAGTGTTATCCTAGATTAAAATACTAATTCAATTTAAATTAGAGTTGGACTCTAATGTAATGTTTAATTAAAATTTGATTTTAATTAACTATTCTCCCGAATATATTCTAGAAATTAGAATTGGATTCTAATTTGACATTTAATTAAAATTTGACTTTAATTAAATAAGTTTGCCCTAAAATCTTTGAATTAGAATTGGACTCTAATTTTGTTATTTAATTAAAATTTGATTTTAATTAAATTCAACTGCCTTAAATTTTGAAATTGGAGTTTGACTCTAATTTGATATTTAATTAAAATTTGACTTTAAATAAATAATCCTGTCCTATCATTGTGGAATTAGAGTTTGACTCTAATTTGGTATATAAAATTAAAATTTGATTTCAATTAAATATGCCAGCTAATTAAATTAATTGATTAATATGATTAATTGATTATTTAATTGTTTCGATCCATTTTGTCTAAAATAGTTTAGACGACTTAATTGCTAGAATTTTGATATGTATTTACATATAATATTAGATATTATAATAGCCTACATTTATGTGATGAATGCATTATTATTGGTCAATTATGGACTCGACCATGTGGATATGTTAAATGATTAATTTTATTATTGTCGTTTTATGAGCCTACAAGCTCTTAATTGTTTTGGCATGCGAGCCGGTTATTATCATGATTATTAAGGGCCTGTGAGCTCTTATTCATTTTAGACCTGCGAGTCCGTTATTGTTATTGCTCTTTTGGGCTTGCGAGTCCATTTTCATTTAGGCCTATGTGTCAACTAGTATGGGATATAGATTGGAACTGGACTAATTGAAGACACGGAGAGGAATAAACCATGGAGATGGTACATTGATACTGATCAATGCGATACCCCCTAGGAATTGACCAACTAATCTTCCTTATGGCTCTGGAAGACTAGATAGTAAAATCCATAATCGTAATATATGATTGTTACAATGAGACTTTTGAATGCAAAACCCCTCAATAAAATATTAAGTCACATTTTTAATCGTCTTTCATCATTATAGTGAAAAATCAGATTCTCAAATCGTCTCAGCTTGTTGAGTACACTCAAAGCTGATCTATTAGGGATATGTTTGACACTATGAAATATTTGATATTTCTGATGACGGGTTTGACTTAACTAAAATTTATCTTTTTTGAGTACACTCAAGGAGATAAATTTTAGAGGCATATTAAGCTAACACATAAGATGTGTATAGACAAAGAGTTGTTGGCTTAACGATCTAGGAGTTGTATGAAGATACAATTAATAATAGTATCTATCCAAATGTTTTATTAAAGCTTGTTGAGTACACTCAAGGTCTTAATATAGCAGATAGGACCCCAGTCCACTGGGAGTCAAGTATGGACTCCATATATTTATGTGAGAGGGTCATAAATTTGAGTTAAATAGTGGGAGCATAATTAATTTAATAAAAGTCCATGTTAAATTAATTGATGCATTTTATATATTATTCTTTTCTTTTCATTATTTACATTTATATTGAATCTTGGGTAACCATGTATTTTGGGTGGCATATTGGATGCCAACAACCAAACCAAATCAAATTTTCTTGATTAGCACCGCAACTTGAGAATTGTTCTCAGGCACGAGAAAATTGGTTACATCCTTGAGTAGCCCTTTCCAGAGACACTTGCTGATGACTCGATTAAGGAAGAGGTGGCTACTGTAATAAACACAGTGATGACGATAGTACTACACAAATGTAATGCTTGCAACTATGTCACCTGAGTTACAAAAGCGACTTGAGAGTATAGATGCTAATGCACGATTTTTCATTTTAAAGAGTTGTATGATAATAATCATGTGTGGAAGGATATGAGACTTCCAAGGAACTATATGGATGCAAAATGACAGAATAATCTTCAGTCGATGCTTAGACACTAAAGATGATTGACATTGAGAATTGTCTCAATGAGGTTCAGTCATGAACTACGAACTAAGTATCAACTTAGCTTTGCAATCTCTGTCAGAGAGTTATTCATACTAGTTATGAATTATAATATGAATAAGCTCGAATGCACACTCATTAAGTTGTTTAACTTGCTTAAAACAGTAATGCCCAATGTCTAAGTTACAAGTGGGCAAGCCATTGATTCTTCTAAGGATATTAAGAGGAAGTCTGAAGGGGAATTGGAAAAGCATCCAATATGGCTAAGACCGTCATAGCGAAGGACAATACCAAATCTAATGACCCTTGGGTTTCATTATAGATTGAAAAGGTCATTGAAAAATATTGCAAGGCTTACGTCTATTTCATGAGTTTCTTATGTATTTGATATCAGATGCGGATCTCTTATTTATACAAATATGGAGAAACTAAATAGAAGTAGACCACTGCAAAATTGAGAAGTTGACCTACACGTTGAAGGTGAGCAAAAGTTGCTACATTGCTTGTAGGAGTATACTTCTTGCCGTTGCCTTTAGGCTTAGTATTGGAATTAGATAGATGTAATTTTTTACCAACCATAACCAAAACATTAAATGAAATTCATGTTTGGACATGAACTATTTTAATGTTAAGAACAATTGTTGTTCATGCCTATCTTCGTTAAGATCTTTATGGTAGGTAAGCTACAAATAGGATTTATATTCTAAATACTAAACATTCTATAATGAGTATAGAAGTTAAAAGGTATAAAAGCGATAATCTAAATAATACCTAAATCTAGTATTGCAGACTTGGTCATAAAGATGAAATGAAATTTCAAAATTACATAGAGATGTATATGTGGAGTCAATTGATTTTGAATTGTTTGACAAGTGCAAATCATACATGTTTGGCATAATTACCGAATCTTCTTTTACTTGAAAAGGAATAAGTCTACATGACTATTGGCACAATACATAATGATGTAAATGAACCTATGTCAATTAATGTCATATTAAGTTTCTCTTATGTCATCAATTATCATATATACTTGATGAAATTCAAGCATAAAATTCTTGAAAGGTTCAAAGGATTCAATCTAGAAGTAGATAAACAAATAGATAAGGATACCCTCACATTAATATCCAATCGAAGTGAAAATATTTTAAAGATAACTATTTTAAAGAATGAGATTCTCTTGCAGTGGACTCCTCCATATACACTGCAGCATAGTGGTGTATCTAAAAGGAGAAATCGTTAACTATTAGATATAGTGCGATTAATAACAAGCCATGCAAATCTCCCAAAATCATTTTGGGGTCATGCACAGTATGCAACATACTAAATTATGTCACATCTAAGTTGGTTAACAGAATTCCATACGAGTTATTGAAAGGCAATAGTCCCAATTTATTTCATATGAAAGTTTGGGGCCATGACGCTTATTTGAAGTGCCTTAAATCGGATAAGTTTGAGACTGAATCCGATAAATATATATTTGTAGGATATTCAAAAAAGATATTTGAATATAAATTCTATTATCAGGAAGAAAGTCCTCGTCTCACGATATATCGTCTTCTAAGAGAAAATGTTTACTCTAGGGGAGGACCGTGGGAGCAAAATAGAATTTGAAAGAGTTCAAGAGTCCACAAATATAGTTAACCAAGTAGATGAATCTGAGTTTGATCCCATATCTGATGTGGGACATACTCTTGATCAAGAAATAGAGACTCTTGAGGACATGTCAGCTCTGTGTGAATCTAGTAGGATCATTCGACCTTCAAGAAGGTTCAAATCAATGATTACTAATTAGACATTGCAGATATAGGATGATGAACATACAAATTGCACAAAAAAACGAAGTCAAGTGTTGACTTAAAAGAGATAGCAAGAGGTCATAAAACCCGAAATGAACTCGATGTATATGAACAAGGTTTGGACCTTGGTTGACCCTCCCGATGGGATAAAACCCATGGGTTGTGAATGGTTTATAAGAAAATGGTCAAGATGGATGGGAATATCAGTACATGCTAAAAGTTTATTCGAATTTTGATTGCATTAGTTGCATACAATGACTATGGGGCTAAAACAATTCTCTTGAAGTTGAAATTTTCGATTTGATGAAAAAATCAAAATGTTTGATTTTATCAAATAAGAAGACGAATTGTGTGTTTACAAGAAAATAGTGGGAGCATTGTCGCATTCCTAATATTATACGAAACGACGTCTCTATATTTCAATCGTTGAGAATAACGGTTGTTAAATGATTTATTCATAAACGATATGGGGAAGCAACTTGATCTATAGAGATAGATCTAGAAGATTGCTTAACTCATCTCAATCTATATAGATAAAATCTTGAGAAGATTTTATATGGAGAAATTCGTTTATTCTTAAACGACGTGTTGGAAAGGTTCCAAACATGGAATAATCGTTGATTCAATAGCGAAAACCTAATACATAATTGCTTCAGAGGCAGCAAAGAGTTGCAATGTGGATCAAGATGTTCATTAATGATCTTGGAGTAGTTCCTAATATTGTTGATCACATACCATTGTATTGTGATAACCATAGAGCCATCGAGAAAGCGAAGGAACTAAGGTCTCATCAATGATCCAAACATGTATTAAGACGGTATAATCTCATCAGAGAGTTAGTACAAAGAAATAACGTAAAGAGAAGAATGAATTCTCACATTTGACAATATTGCAGATCCATTGACAAAGAATTGTCGTAGTATAAACATGATCGTCATGTAGACTCTTATGATATTGGATACATAAGTGATTGGATCTAGTACAAGTGGAAGTTTGTAAGTGTCATGCCCTAGGTCGAATCAACCTTGGACATAAATACCTTTAATATATAATTAATGCGATTTAATGGAAAATATATTATTTAATTAATAGACAATTAAATTAAATAATAGAATTCGTAGATTCAAATCTTCATAATTTGTTAATCACAAGGAGTCATGATTGTGAGATATAAATTATATATGATTGAATCTTAAATCGTCCCTAGTCATAGGTAATAACGGGATACGAATATCGTTATTACGAATAGATCATCACGTGTGGCATTTCTTATTTGTGAAGTAAATAGCTGATTTCACAAGTTAAAGTGTGTTGACTCTTGAATGACCACGTGGATGTTTTGTTATAGAACAAAACATTGGATACCCTAGAGGTTCCACATGGATAACTATTTGAGTTTTAGTGGTTATTCTCTAACGTTCAGTAGTGGGATTGGTCCTTTGACTTGAGGTCGTCATAGTAACTTATATGAGGACATTCATTTTTTACGGTGTTGAATGTTGCTCTACCAAGCCTCTAATATGGCATCGGTCGGGTATGTCAAGAATCGTATGAAGGTTGTGAATGACTAATAGATGATTCGTCACTCTTAGATCGTAAGGGGTTATGATCTACATTTCATTCAATCAAGTTGATAACGAAATCCTTGGCAAAGGTGTACTCATAAGTCGAAAAGGAGTTTTCCACTTATATTGACTTAATAATGGAGTGAAAGATATGATCAATAATCCAGATTGACACACTTCTATATCTCGTAATTGATCAAATCATATTAACGAAGGGGTTATAGTTTCACAGTAAACAAACCAGTTTGTTTTTGTCATACCACGTGACATTTTCCATCACATGTGTTGCCTGACACATTGCTGGATATCAATCTGGGATGGCGAGTGTGAATTGGTGATAAATTAAAAGGGTGTTTTAATTTATCAATTATTATTAGATCAAAATAATGTTTCACGTTGTTAGGCATCGTGATCGGGAACTTGATGGATTGCACACAAAAGAGAATTGGAAGATTGTAATTTGTCAATTAATTAATTTAACAAGTATTGGATAAATTAATTAATTGGGTTGGTTATTTATAGGCCTAAGTTAATTAATAGGATTAATTAATTCACGGACCGGATTAAACTAAATGGATTAATTAAATATTGGACCGGGACACGCCAAACCCATTTGGGCTTATATGAATAACTTATTAGGGTTTACAATTTTGTAGAGAATTCGTTACTCTTACTAGCACAAGAAGAAAACTCAAACACTCCAACCCTATAATGTCAGAGATAAACCAAAAGCTTTTGCGTTAAGAATTAACTATACAACAGGGCAACATGAGAGAAGTAAACAATACCACAGGCCAGTGATTGCATCAAACATTTTCTCATCAGCTGTCCGCGCCTTACCAATAGCTCCAAATAACTTGGAAATTAATTCTCCATCATCTTTTTTAGTGGCAGCCCCGGGCACGTAATGTGTATATGTAATCAGATTTGTAAAACCATCACGTATGCACATCTTTGTGTAGTAGCCAAAAAAAGAATGAATAAAATAAATAAATAAAGTAAAAAACTCAAACTCAGATTTAACGGAGTGGCGGAAAGGAAAATCTTGAAATAGTCTGACAGATAATTGGGATTTGTGGCAGAACGCCGGGGGAGGGGAAGAGTATCCATGAGGAAAAAGTACTTGACGATAAAACTTTCCTAGATCCAAAATGAAACTCAAAAATGATGTTGTTTGCCATTTATTTTCTCTTATTAACGATCACAATAACAATGAGGATCCAGTATGCAAGTCTATCATGATGTGATTTTAATTTAAGTGAAGCCCCAAGTTTTCAGGCGTACCATTAACTCTGGAATTGTTAATTAATATTAGGCATTTTACAAGTCACAAGGCAAAGACAGGAGAGACATAACTGGTATACCAGATAGGGGATAATCCAACATCGAAGTTCATCTAGGACGGAGCTTGACTGCTTACTGTTAACTATTGACAATCAATGATCGTAATAGTCCAATTGTTTATTAAAATTTGATTAAAAAAATACTAAAAGTTATTCAATATTTATGTAAATGCACTAGAACGTAAAATTATACACATGAAAATGTAATTCAATACAACCCAAAATACTAAAAAAAAATATACGATACAACCTTACTCTATAACTATAAACTTTGAGCATTGCTTTCTATGCGGTCTCATATTTTGAGAACGTCGCAATATTGCCTCGTTCTCAAGCTTTCTTAAAATATCTTTCTCCACGTAAACCACCAAATTGTCATTCAACTAGTCATCTTCCATATTGCTGCGCAAGTCACTCTTGATTAGATTCATAGCAGAAAAATACCCTTTCAAAATGCCCCAATTTATTTTTCGTTTAGAATTGATTAAAAAAAGAGTACTGGTAAGTTGAATTGAGCCCAACATCTTCTCAATTAACTTTTTTTGCTTACCCTAATTTCCTAAACATATTTTCTCAAATCAATAATCATAACTCATAAAACATAAATTATTAATTATAAATCACAATTCTCCGTGACATCTCATAAAACATAAATCATAACTCGTAAATAATAATAAAAACATTGCCTTTTATGTGAATGTGATTACTTATTAATAAGACTAATAACACAGTTACACAAATTACAGAGAGCATTCAACAATCAACAAGTCAAGTAGAAGTAGTAAAAAAAAAAAAACAGAGAGAGAGAGAGGAGTGTAAGAGAAATAAACTCACAGTCATCACTCACCAATGACCATGGTATTGTATCTGAGTAGTGTCAATATCCGACACGCCATCGAAGTATTCATACAACACAAGTTAGCATGCCATCTTTATTTATTCAAGAACACATATACTTTTTTACAAGTCCAAAAACGATGGTTAAGATGGACTGGAGTCGTAATATTAGGTATGAAGGATTGGCTTTGAATTCTCGTTCATTCACTTAAAATATGATTATGTAATAGCACCAATTGGACCTTTTTTGTTGTACCTCCACCTTGCCACCTGTTTTGGAGACTTTGTAGCCTCCTTCTTTTCTTCTACACCAAATTAATGGTTTGCAGGTGACCCGTGCTTGGAAGTCGTTCGTGGTGGTGGAACTCAAGAAAATTACTTTGTAATAATTTCTACTTTGTGAATTTTTTGGGATTTTCGACGGTTATTGTTAAAAACGTATATATTTAATTCAAAGTCATGAGATATAAGGTTTTTTGTAAGTATCAACTTTTATTTGTATATGGTATAGTATGATTATTGATTTAAAAATTTTTTT
Source organism: Olea europaea var. sylvestris (assembly GCF_002742605.1). Taxonomy (NCBI): domain Eukaryota; kingdom Viridiplantae; phylum Streptophyta; class Magnoliopsida; order Lamiales; family Oleaceae; genus Olea; species Olea europaea. Next base: position 7,686,686 of record NC_036245.1, on the reverse strand, counting down.
TTTTTAACATCATGTTATTATTTCTCTTTAGGTCTAACATTTCTCACGTAGTAAGTTCAGTCACACTTGAATCCAGTAATAACGATAATGGAGTAAAATCATTCCATGACTGGTACAATCGAAAGCAATGAACCGTACAGCTCTATTTTAGTGACAGATATCTAGAACAAGTTTACTGTTATATGTACTAAACATATTGAGGTGCCAGGGGGATTTCTCAGTATTAGGGTGAAAATGGGGCACATTCCTTATTGAAGCCAAGATCATACGATAATCTAAAATAAATCTATGCATTCATAATAGTCGGCAAATTCAGAAATTACAGCAACTTTCCGAAGATTTTTCTTAATACCTCTACTTCACTACAACAAAATTTCGATTTCACGACAAAATATTTTGTGATATACAAAAATTTGCCGCAATAAACGATTTCGCACAACAAATTTTTAAAGTTTGTCGTGAAGATTGTTACGAAAATTATAAGTACCAAAAAATATACGGCGACATGAAAAGTTGTCATGAAATATGAGGAAGCACGACAAATAATAAAGATTGTTGTAAAAAACATTAGAGAAGTAGGGCGCCAAAATATTTTTTTGTGGGAAACTTATTCCGACAAACTTTTTATTTCTTGCAACAAAGTGCTTGTGATGAGAAAGGGTATATTTTTTAATATTTACAAATAACAATATCTTTAATAAAAGTTATATGAATTTTATTAAAGATATTGTTATTTGCCTCTTCTATAGGTCACGTTATGGCTGTGCCATGAAAGTCGATAAAAAAAGAAATACCCCAATCCGAGTTGCCTACTTAAAAAAATTTTAAAAAAATAATCACTTTTTCACTATTCATTTGTGTTATTGTTTTCACACAGAAAGTGGTTTACATTATAGATGAACGGTATTTGATTACTGTTAACTTGGCCCATTAGAACTAGGCCCAAACTGTTGTCTATTAAAAATTTGTTGCAATAAGTGGTTTGCATTATAGATGAACTACATTTGATTACTGTATATTTTGCGATATACGAAAAGTTGTTGCAATAAGTGATTTAGCGCAACACATTTTTAAAGTTTGTCGCAAAGATTGTTACGAGAATTATAAGTGCCAAAAAATATAAGGCGACATGCAAAGTTGTCGTGAAATATAAGAAAGCGTGACAAATAATAAACATTGTCATAAAAAACATTAGAGAAGTAAGGCGTCAAAATATTTTTTGGTGGGAAACTTATGGCGACAAACTTTTTATTTCTTGCAACAAAGTGTTTGTGATGCAAAAGGGTATATTTTTTTGCGACAAGGAATATTTGTTGCTAAAAAATCTATACATTGAGGAAAAAATCGCTACAAAAAAACTATTTTTACAACAGATAAAAAACGTTACCGTATGTCTTTCGCAATGTTCATCGGTATCTTGGTGGCTCTAATGTTGTCATTGAATAGAAGGATAAGGCAATGACGGTTGCACTTTGCAAAAGGCATTAAATATGTGTTGTTGTTAAATTTTTGCAATGTTCTTAGTTCCTTGCTTTTATTGTATTTTGCAACTTTTTGGCTTGTTGTCTTAAATACTTTTTGCAATGGTCAATGACTGTTATGTTTAATTTTTTTCAAACAATATGGTGGAAAAAATCATTACCCAAAACATAAGGTGTCATAAAAATTGTTGTGATATTTAAAAATGTGAGACAAATTAAAAAGATTGTCTCTGAAAAATATGATCAAAGTAAGACACTAAAATATTCTTCGGCAGGAAACTATGGCGACAAACTTTTATTTCTTGTAATGGAGTACTTATTTTTTCATCTACCTAAGGGCAGCATTTTAATATGCAATATAATTTTTTTTTTTTAGTTTTTATTATTTCTGACCAAGAGGAAAATTATGTTGTTTTTATTATTTACATATAACAATATGTTTAATATATGTTATATGAATTGTTGCTGAAGCTCTCTTGAAAGATCTTCAAATCGGTGATTTTCGGGCTTAATCCAACGTACATTTCTCCACCAACAACCTGTCCAATTGGCTCCAAACTGCAACCAATCTAATTCACTTCGATTGTTATTCAATCTCACCCTTGTAGAATAAGAAAAGATGATGATTTGCAGCCACAAAGGCTAGGAGAAGACACCACAAAAGTATACTATGAAGGGACCACCAATTGCACACTTTAAATAAGCGTTTTGGACACTTCTAGAGGCAATTTTTCACACACAAAGGGGGGCAGCCGGGATTCCACTTTTTCTCAAACAAAACATCACTAGAAAGTGGCTAGTGTTATAGCCATATATATACTCTAGGGTTAGGCTTTAAGTTGGACCTTTAAAGAGGTAAACGGGTCAAGATTCAAGCCATCCAAGAGGGAATATAATTGGGCCGGGTGTAGTTTATGAACTTGGTTGTTGGACTTATTTCATTCATTGGCCTATGCTTATGAAATAATATTAACCCACGTTAACATCATAACCAGGGATTTATTGGGTATTAAAAAATCCAACATGAATTTTATTAAAAATACTGTTATTTGCTTCTTCTATAGGTCAGGTTAAGGTTGTAGCATAAAAATAAAAAAAAAATAAAAAAAATATACCACAGCCCACTTTCCCTACTTAAAAAATTTGAAAAAAAATTAAGGGAAAAATACATAACTACAATATTTAAGTATATGGTTTCCCATTTAACAAACTTTCAAAAATATTTCAAAAATCAGGTAATAAATTACAATAATATATTACATATATTTATAACATATTATTATGTGTAAAATTTAGGAAAACCAATTCCACCAAATTCTCCCACTTCACGAATTCCCTCTCTTTACAAATGTCCCAATCCACCATACCCACTCCCATCAACCATAATTCCGTGTTGATGAGAGGTTAGAGGAGCGATTTCAGTGCTGTGGATCTTTGGGCGGCAACGGTGGAGATAGTGTTGAAGGTGAGGACTGAATGGAAGAACGGAAGACCAAATCTTAATCGTTTTGCCATTGTCATTGCTCAAAATCTAGGGTTTTAATTTCTTTCGTTTTCCCATATACCCTTTTTCTTTCTTTAGCTATAGAGTGAGAGAGACAAATTGTGACTGTCAACCTTGCCGAAGGGATTTTTCGGTAAGTGTGATGACCGTGCCTTTTTTGGATAAGAAGTAAGCGATGCAAATCCAATGACTCCACCACCGCAAACCTCTACTTTTTAAGGTGAATTTGGGGTATAATGAGAGATGATGCGGACAAGGAGCAACAGATTGAAACTAATTTGGGAGATAATTTGTGAAATTGCTGTGGGAATTGAAAATGAGCCAAACGGTGAAGCTACGGTGACGTTGTAATTAGCATTTTATCGGGTTGTTGGTTTTAGCAATGGAGCACATGAACTGTGTAGTCACTCCTTTCTCTCTCTTTTTTTTCTTCCATTCCCATTTTTGTTCTCTATTCTCTGCTACCCATTCTGAGCCTGTACCAAATGGAGGAAATGGTTCTAAGTGGATGCTGCATATTAGAGCACTAACTCCAATTTTGCCAAGGAAGCCCCTCATTTTCTATTCTATAAAACATTTGGTCAATAACTTTCAATAATAAATAAGTAAATCCTCAAATTTCTATCTTATGGTAAAGGATTAGCAAGTGATACTCTAAACTTAAAATGGAAGGGAATTGTGTGATGTATGACTAATAGAAATAGTATGATTTTTGACAAGGAAAATTAGTGAACATGATTGATTAATTGTATAATTTGTAATTAATAAATATGATCATGTTTATCGTAATAAATAATTATGTGATTATTATGTCTTAAATTTGATTTTTATATGATTAGGTATCTTATAACATTTGATATTTGTAACTAGGAATGTGTAATTTGTTATTGTTTGTAATCAAGTTTGTGTAAGTTATTATGTTTGTGACTAGATATGTGTAAACTATTATTGCTTGTGATGAATGTTGTTTTCAGTGTGACTGTCTGTGATCAGGTTTATCTTAACTTTGATTGTATGTGACCAGGTATTTTTTAAATGTGCTGCCTGTGACCGGGTTTATCTTAACTTTGATTGTATGTGACCTAGTATTTCTTAAATGTGATTGTCCGTGACTTGATCTTTCTTATATATAGCTATTTATGATATGATCTATCTTAACTTTGACTATATGTGACTAGCGTCTTCTTGACAATGACTGTATGTAACTATGCTTGTGTTAACATTGTTTTGTGATATGAAATATGGACAATGACTTTTCTGTGACCAATTTTTTTGTTAATTGCAACTACTTGTGACCTTCTATGTAATTACAATGACTCTCTGTAATCAAGTTTTTGTTATTTTTAATTATCTATGACAAAGTATTTTTTTCATCGTGAATGTTCGTGACTTGTAATACGTTCATCATTATATGTTATCTGACTACGACCAATAGTTCTTTGATTGCAATTTATATTACTCAGAGACCTATTTTAGGCTATAACATATTTACAAGTCACAAATTAATTGGTCACAAATCACAAATTTCATAGATCACAATTTATCTCACAATCACAAAATATAAAATTAATCGGTTAAATTTATTTCTTGACTATGATTTATCGAATTAATTGATCACGACTTATTTTTTAATCACAAATTTTATATATCACAACTTTTTACCAGTTACGAAGAAACAAATTGCAGGTCACAAATACAAATGTAGTTATAAATTACATGTTTTTAGGTTACAATATTTATTGGTCACAATTTATTCATTTTATTGGTCCAAAATTACTCAATAGTTGGTTACAGTCTCTCTTCAAACCACCCATACCATCCCACTACCACCGTCACCGCCAAAGAACATTGATATCATTTAAAGTTATACCAATTTTATTCTGCCCAAAATAATAAAAAATAATAATAGCCATAAAAATCGAGTAAAATGTAATTTCTAAACTAAATACAGTCAATTTTATGTTGATCACCGTATAATTAATTCACTCAAATTTATTCGTAGAGAATTCCCATCATCTCTCACAATTCAAGCCCGCCCCCAATTCATGCCTGCCAAATCACTAAAATTCATTCCATTTACAATTGTAGCCATTGCACCAGCAACAGTAATGACATCTTGTTACTTCATTTTGCAGTGCAGTGTGAGAGTTTGTCTGAACCATTCTTCACATGCTTCTCCTCAAACTTTAAAGGAAATTAGGGATTATAAATTCAAGTTCATTATTATGTAAAAAGACACAGTCAAATAGTAATTCAATCTACCAATTTTGTTGCAATCCGAAAAAAAAAAATCAATGATAAGCCAACTGATTTCTTAATCCAGACTGTGAGCACTCCCAATGGTGAATCTGGAAGGGAAGAAGTAGATGATGAATCGCCTCCACTTCGACTAGATATACCGTTGGATCTTGTAGGAGCAATGGCACTCATGACTTGTTAGTGCCCAAGGGATGAGTGGAAAGGGTTGGAAGAGTATTCGAAACAAGGCTGTTAGATATAGAGAGAGAAAGATATAGACAGAAATTGAGATGATATTGTGCTTAATATCCATTAGGCTAGGTGGGTTTCCACCGAGTAAATTGCTAAACCATCATTAAAATATATTTTTATATAAATAAAAATATAATTAACACCTGATTTTTGAATAAAATTTGTAAAAACCTGATTTATGATAATGTAATCTTAAACCCATGTTTCCCGGTAATTTTCTCAAAAAGTAATCCCCTTTTCACTATTCATTTGTGTTGTTGTTTACACACTGAAAGTGGTTTGCATTATAGATGAACTACATTTGATTACTGTTTACTTGGCCCATTAGTACTAGGCCCGAACTGTTGTTTATTAATTCATTCACTTTTGTCCATCTCTTCTCTGCTTTTTTGACCTAGAAATTTTTTCTTCTACCACAAACACTAGAGAAAGATAAACAACACAAATCGCATGTGAAGTGGAAGTGATGATGGTAGAACCCGGCAAAATACTGCTTGGGCACAAGATGGACATGGCGGCAGTGTTCTATGACATGTTGTGAGAGAGTAAGTCTATGGTTGAGGAAATCGTGGCTAAGATGCTTGCCATCAAGAAAGAAGCCCAACCAAAAACACGGCTCCGGGAAATTCATCACTCAAATTCTCGTTAATGTCATAACCCTCCAACAGGTGTTTCCCTATTTATGCGCTTGTGTGAGTGTTCAAATAGTATATTAAGTTTCTTTACCGTTTGTCAGGTTGTGATTTTTTTAACTTTTTTTGTGACGTATTGAATATAAATGTAAATGATTTTTGATTAAAAGTAGCATCAACTTCGGGGTTTCTAGGAGAATTTTGAAGAAATAGTTTTTAATTATGAGTAGAACCTAGGGATTTTATTTTTTTCTTACTCTTTTTCCAGATGTAATTATTTTCGGCCTGCACAACAATGGAGATTTAATAATGACAGGGGCATAGGAGGTACAAGTGTAAGGGAATTTCTTTGATTTGCCGTGTTAAACAAATTGCACAATTAATTCATTATATTTTACTTGTTGAAATGATGAACTAGAGCATAAGCACAGGAAATGTGGGATGAGATCAGTTTGTGTGAAGGTAATTTACTTCCCTAATTTAAGCTCTGGTTTTGTGCATATGCACAGGAGTGTGCTTAATTGCTGATCTGTGTAACTTCTAATTTGAACTTTGTATCTCCTATTTGTTCTATCAAATTCATTGATGCCATCTTTGCTTTTCCTTCTCTTTTTATTTTTTCGCTGGGTGGTTCTTAGAAGGATACAAGCTCCTTAATGATGATTATTTTGATTAGATTAAGAAAATTTGTATTCATGCGTTTCATTTTTGAGCAGGAGTACAAATATTATGTGAATTGAAAGAGAAGCAGATGGTGGTTTAATTCTTTGTAAATAGCCATCTCTCACTACATTAAGTAATACTAATTTTTTACCATACTTATTCGTTATTTGATAATTTGATTTTTGAAAATTTGTTTTCCTCTGCTCTATTCAGGTGATGAATTTCCGGTTTTCGAATTTTCAGGAATTCTTTTTCATATTCCATGCAGAAGTTTTAAGGCATTTTATTTGTAAAAAATGTGCAGGAAACAAAATTAAGTCATTTATGGATGTCTGGCTTCTTGGTGATGGATTTGGAGCCACTAATGGAATGAAGAGAAATAATCTCATTTGGGTTGTTTCAACAATGCAAGTTCAAGTGGATTGATCATTATCCGATCTGGTATTGAACTACACTATATTAACATATATATTCAAATGACACTAGCACTCAATTTCTGAGGAATGTGTGTAATAGAAAATGAAGTGGGCATTCTTATTTTTAACCTAAAAAAGATTAAATTTGGACATTTGTTTCATAACAATGTTGCATGTGTCAACCGGGGTGAAGTAATGGAGATGGACTCATGGGTTAGAGGAAGGTTACACGCTTGGTCCTGGGGTAAGCAATGGACTGGTAAGAAAGCTTGTGTTTTGCTTTATTTTCTCAAACTCAAACAAGATAAAAGGGCCGAAAGATTTACATCATTAGCGGCAAAAGTTCTGTTGAATGCTACGGCTGAATCTTACAAATAATAAGAAACTTCTGTGGATAGAAACTGTTTAATGCATTATGTTATCAGTTCTTTTGTAATAGTTTGAGCGTACAAACTAAGAAAATATGAATTCTTGCTCTCTCGTTTATTCTTTATTGGATGAAGATATTAGAAATTATATTACTTTTTATTCAAAATGGATTTAATTATTTTCTCTCTCATTTATTACTTAATGGAAAAGAGATATCAGAAATTATATTACTCATTACTCAAATTTCGAATTTTTACCTTACGAGAGAGTAAAGAAGTTCATCTCAATAGCCAAGGATGAAGGTGCCACCATCATGTGTGTTGTTGAATACCGTTAAGTGAAATTCCTTAATCATAGCCTATGGCAAGTTTGTGAATTAGCTTATAAGGATATTGACCTAACTTTATGATTGATTTGCAACATTTAAAGAAGGGCTACTTCGTCAAACCTGCCATAATAACATATGTAAAGACCTCCGTCTTTCTAGTGCAATGTTATTTCTTCAATCATTCTAGTCCTACTTTTTTTTTCTGGTTTGATGAACCACTCTAAGTAGTTCGACCTTGAAATTAATAGCAGTATATTTGTATTTACTTTTATTTTGGAGGTAATTAAGTCTATAAATAATACCTTGGTCTATATTTATTTTGTTGACAATAATATGAAAATTTTAATGTATTTTGGAATTATTTTTATTGAATTATTGTACATTGAAGCATTATTTTTAATGAGTCATGAGTTATTTTTAATGAAGTTACATTTTCAAATAAATGTGTACCAAAGTAACAACTCTAATGCAATGCAAGAGCTTGAATATTATCATATTTGAAAGTATTATGTAATCAATATCTATTGTTGCAAAATAAATTCAGCCACTTGCACATGTTATGTAAACAAATATCTATTGTCACAAGTTGTGGCTTAACTCACAAAACATGGTTTGACAACCTACCGTGTCTCAAGATTGGAATTTAGTATTCAACACAATGAACAACTTCAACAGTGCAAAATCAAATCAAACTCTACCTATTACATGCATAACTCGACGTGTGTGTAGTGTAAACTTATGAAAACATGTAAACTCATGATTGATTCAACTCCCATCCCATAGTGGTCAAGTATTTCCTTTCTTCACTCGAGAGATATACATCCCCAAACTTATTCTTTTCACTCATTTTTTTCGGGGCCTGTTGAACTTTGAACCCTTACCCCTCTCTGAGTTTGGTACCATCACAAGTTCACACTTCAACAAGTAGAGATTCTCCTGTTTTTGATTGCTTCAACCATTAGGGCTAAACTAAGCAATTTATGCTGCTGGTGTAGCCACTTTAGCCTCCAGTTCTGCTCTGCCAACTGCTTCCACTCAAGTTCCAACATTTTTCTAGTTCTTCCTAAAACTCTATCACTTTTGAGATGATCCAACAAATGGTTATTTCTGCTTTATCTGCCTTAGGTATATTAGGTAATGCATCCACTTCTCCTTTTTCTTTTTTGTTAGACTCATGTGCCTCTAACCATATGATTTATGATCCTTTGTTACTTAATAACTTCAGACCATATACTGGATCTCACTGTATATACATTGCCGATGATAACACTCTTCCTATCTTGTTCATGAGTGATGTATAACTAGATTTGCCTCATTTTTTTTTAGTCTCTCCTAGTTTATCAACTAATTTTATATCTGATGGTCAAGCCGTCGATAACAATTGCACTATATCTTTTCCTTCTTTTGGCTGTCTTGTGTAGGATCAGTTGTTTGAGCAGACAATCATTAGGAGGTTGTGGTTCACTACCATTCTTTCATGAAAATCTCAACTTCGGCCCCCATCGATAAGGCTAAGTTGGCTGTTCTGGACTCAAATCATCCACTCTACTGCCCTTAGGAGTTAGACACGTACACGAAATCCTCAAAAATCATCCAAGAACTTGAAGATCCATACAAGTTCAAAACACTTTACAAAAAGCACTGACAATTAATACAAATACCATAATGCCCATTGAAACCACCAATTCAAGTTTACACATTAAAGATTCCTCCAAGATTAAAACTTTTCCCTGACCCATCAAGAGTTGCTGCTTACCATCCAGATTCACCAACAAAAAATTACATTTCCCCTTTATAGCTGTAGAAGCCCGAAAATAAAATGAAATTAGACTATTATGTTGTGATGATCTAGTACCACGAGCGCATCTCATTCAAGAAACGAGTTGTGGAAGCTCAAACCATTTAAGATTTGAAAGCCCAAGCTATAAATTAATTAAAAGCCCAACAATTTAAGAGATTAAGTTTAAATAAATTTGATTACAAAAATTTAATGAATAACTGGGTTGCCCCAATGGTCATCTACATGGTATTTCATATAGGCAACCCATGTTCGAATCACCATGTAGATGTTTTTATAAAACTTTTTTTTAGGCTTGAAAACTCTTTAAATTCTTAGTTAAAGATCTAATTTAACAAACTTGTAATAATACAACTCCCCCCATTTAGTTTTTCATTAAAAAGAAAGTTTATAAGAAGTGGAAGGTCACATTTTCACTACATCCTTCGTTAAATCCGAATTTCATCTTATTTTCTCTCAAAAAAATATATTTTATTCAATTTAAGCTAAGGGAATAACAAGGTGAGAAGAAGAAAGGCTTTCTACACATTTGTTCTTTGATATCCAAGAAAATTCAAGGTAGGTTGAGGTGCTCGTGTTATTTCATTTGAAAATTTGATTTTTGGTTAAAAGTTGAATGAAATGGTACCTCTGCGTACGGTGCTTCGGCACTACTATAATTTGAATGATCATTTTTCGGCTCTACGTGTTATGATAATGCTACAGATATCGGATTTTGTCGGAAATCCATCTACGTGCGACGGTATGAATCCATGGTTCGAATTTTCTAATTTGATTATGAAATGCACCAATGATATCTATTGAGTTTCAAACTCATGGGTTAAATCACTTCTTACAGGATGATTTTGTTCTTTTGTTGGGCATACGGATGATGGTGGTTGAAGATGCAATTTGACATAAAAAAATCGGTGAATTAACAACTTTAAATTGATTATGAAATATTTGTGTTTCCTATTAATTACTTTTCTATGAACTTCGTATATGAAACTATTTTTACTAACATTTTCTTATGAATAGGTTATGTTTAAAAATATATATATGTGATCTAGAATTTACTTACGAAACACCGTTGACAAAAAAAATGTCAACTAGTTAATGTTACTATTTTCTTTGAAATTTTAGTTTCTTCTCAGATTTTAAAAATTCATAACTAATTTGTTACTTCAAATTTTTGAACAAATAAATGGTGTTTGATAGCCTCATAAGTTAGCTACTGAATAAGCTTAGAATCATGTCAATCCGATGTCGGTAAAATTTTATAAGTCACTTTAAGTACACATAGTGTTGCTGTTTTTTTGAAAATTCCAGTTTCTTCCATTGAACTTAAAAATTCGTGACTTAATCGTTACTTGGGATTTTTGGACAAAACCAGTGGGATCTGAATAAACTCAAAATCATGTCAATGCAATATCTATGGAATTTTATATGCCACCTTAAGTATGTTGTGCTGGGTTACTTCCCAAATCTAGTCGCTGTGAGGTTTTGAAAAATATTTTAACATTTCATATGTCGCTGATGAAAGCTGAATTTTGAATATGTTATATTATGAGAAGTTCCCTACTTTCTATTAAAGTTTCGTGAAGTTTCGACCTAGATTACTATGTAAACGAGTTTACTTTAAAACTTACTGCGCAAAAAAAACAACAACATTTATTTATAAATTCTTGCCTAGAATTTCACGTAACAAAAAAGTATTTATGCATGGATGTCACCTGAAGACATTAGGAATTTGTTTCTTTTGTATTGAGTTATGTTGTCATTTATTGTTCTTTTAAAAAAAAATTATTCTTAAACTAATTCTTTATAATTTTTCTCTAAAAGTTTAGCTATTTTTTTTTAAGTTTACGGCTAAAAGTACAGTTTATCTAGCGACGTTCCAGTCCTTGCGGGTCGGGGCATTACAATAGCCACTTCAGTAGCTCTCTAATTCTTCAGAACTCATACCTCAAAATCATGTAGAGAACTAACAAAAAACACGCATACTCATGTCTGAAGGAAACAATTATCAATCCCGTTCAACCTAATCTACCATTAATACATAGTTCTTGGCAGGTAAAGTTACATTGTTCGGTACTCAAACTGTTCCATGAAATTCTGAGAGATCAATCAAATCCCAGAAAAATAAAACCCAACAAAGCTGGAAATTAAAATCCAAAACCCAGTAAAATAAACATCAACTTACTCAAGAAGTTTGGAGTTTTAAAATACATATCGAAATCCCATATCAAGGAAAAAAGAAAATGAATCCCCAACCAAGCTTGTGACAAAAAAAAAGGGGGG
>NC_036245.1:7664178-7674535 GCF_002742605.1 Olea europaea var. sylvestris | reverse complement strand
GAAAAAAGGGGGGGGGGGGGGGGGGGGGGAACATAGATTCTTACTATAATGACGTCAGAGTGGACCAAGGAATGTGATCGCCATTGGTGAAGAAGTTTATTAAGAACTCGAAGAATTGAGAAACCTTCACCTCCATAGAGAAAGAAACCAAAATGAATCCAAGAAATGGAAACTGAACATTTATTCCTAATTCTGTTACATCAAAATTATTTTCTTACTTTGAACCAGTTTATTTGATGAGGAAAAGTGAGGATATTATTATAATATTATTTATTCATTCTTCTGTGTGTTGTTTAAAATAAATCGTGGAGTTGTTATTATCATTCACCATTCTTATATATTTATTTCATTCTAAATTTATCCTTATTACATTTTTTTTAAATACTATATTTATCCAATAATGGTTTCAATAATCACCTGACTTGTATCACGATTACGGTTTACTCACCAAATTTCAAAGTGTTTTACAATGTTCAGTAAACCTTATTTGTTTGTACTCCATATATCACCCTCAAAAATTTGTTACCTTATTCGCTGATGTGACAAGGTATGGTCATTAAAAAAAATTAGAACTTAACTAAATCATTGTTTCATTACTCATTCATCTTACATTGTTTATAGTTTACTTATCGAACTCAAAATGCTTCCCAATAGTCACTCATCAACCATCTGCCATATTTTGTTCCCTTCATTGCTAATATTGTAAAGAAATTTCACGTGATAAGTTACAAATGTTAAGAAAATTATAAGTCAACCAAACTATCATCACACCAAAATCACCATATGTGAAACATCACTTTGCGGACCCCTTAAACTTATTTAAAACCCAATAAAGCGTTTACAGTAATTCTTTTAGAAGAAATATCATTTTCCAATTCTAATGTTTACTGTACGAGAAATAGGTTTTAGTTTGAGAATAAAAATCTGAAGCATAACTTGTTTGCCTACGAATTGATTTTTAGAAAATATTTTGTCTATTCTAATTTCATTCGATCGACCATATGTGATCTTCAATCATCGTTTTGTATTTCGAATCAACTTTTGGATATTTTCACTTTCGTCCCGAACTTTAGATTTCTTGCAATTTTCACACTTTTCTAGTTCATTGTCTCAAGTTCTGCCAATTTTATAGATCTTTACCTAACAAAGACAATATACATAAAATTAAGCCATAAATTGACTAAAATATACAACAAATACTCTAATTTAAAGGCTTAAATAAGTGTACAAAATGCACTTATCACTAAGATTTTTAGGGCTGAATTTGGATACGCTTTATTTGATTTTAAAGAAGTTTATAGGGGTGTTAAAGTCATTTCAAATATGGTGATTTATATCTACACTACTTCTGCACAACACATTATATAGGACTAGACAATACACTTACAAATCATTCTTCATGTAAGAAGCTAAAAGACGATACAAGAAAATGATTTGTAATACTCGATCTTAGCCCTTGTTTGACAACGATTATTTGAAAACCCTTTTTTCTATAGATTAACCCAATAAAATATTTTGTATGTAAACCAAACTTTTTCCGACATTTAAACATATATTCTCCTAAAAATCACTATTCAAAACTTTATTTTGATTAAGTAATGACCATCAAAAGGTGGATTATAATTTAGTTCTTGAAATCAACCCGTCAACAAGGTAAGGCCAAAAAAGCAGCAAAATTAGTTGCAATTAACAAAGATAAATTACCTGATACAAACAATACAATTATATCAATTCAGATTGCTCTCTTCATCCATCAACAAGAACTGTAATCTCATTATACACTTTTGTTTCTTCTTTTTGTTAAACTCTAAGGCAGGGATAAAATCATATTAATGTGATGATTGAGCAAATAAGTGCGCAAATAAATTGGTAAGTGCAATTGAGATCACGTAGATCAATATTATCGAACTTCAAGATATGATCCACGTAAACATCTGTACAATGATCGTACATTGGACAACCATCTAAAGAGGGTTTATGTTTGAAAAAGCAATAGTTCGACCCAACCAACACCTAGAGGGGGGGTGAATAGGTGTTTATGCGGAATTAAAACAATTAATTAACTGATGCAACAAGTCACATCAATTATGCGTTGCCTAGATTCATTCACATACTTTATCTACCTAAGTTGAATTACCGGTTGAAAAATAAATAACAGAAAACAGTAAAAACACAACAAAATGTTGACGGAGAAAACCCAACTGGGTAAAAACTCCGGGCACAAGCCAATAGAGATCCACTATAGAAGATATTGACTTACAGTACGTCAGACATTATTGATTCTAACAATATTTTGACCTCCTTACTGTATCGACCACAGCTATCCTGGATTTTGCAGATCTGCGCCAAAATCCCAGCTTTGAATATCTTCTACCTCCTGTGAATCACCAAGCACTCCAGCTCTTCGAGCAATTTCCTTCCCGGATTTTCAAACAGATGATATTCTGGAAGTTTATATGGAGATATGAAAGGGTGTTTTGGTTTTGTGAGGGTTGATGTTTTTATTCAAAGAACCATAAGAATCAAAGATGAAAAGCATGAATTTATTTTGGCTCTTGATCCTTTGGAAGTTGAGAGGAATTGTTGTTTTAATGTTTGCCAAAGGTCACGTAAGAAAATCGGACGTTTTGTTTATATAGTAGGTCGAATTTGGTAATATAGAGCGTTAAAAATTCCCGAGGCATTAAAATTACCAAAGGCCAAATAACACAGTCGCTCGAGCGAGGTCCTGGCGAAACTCGAGCGACGTACCTTCGCTCAGGCGATAGACCAGCGAAACTCCAGCGAGGTCAGTTCTGCAATTTTGGCTCTAGCAAGGTCAGGACGAAACTCCAGCAACATCAACGCACCGTTTGCATCTTCAAAGCATCCCACTTTACCCTAGACCTATGCTATGACCTTTACTAAATTGCAACTTTAGTCCCTGAACTATTTGACCTGTACAATTTAGTCCTTGACTTTACAATTTTGACAAATAGGTCCTTTGGTCACAGATTGCCAATTACACATTTTCCTAACAAACTCCCCCTTTGGCATTCTGTGACAAAAATACATATGACAGTCAAGGACAAAAATAAACATGACTCCAAACAACCTATCTATTCAACTATAGTAGCAATCTCTTGTTGAACCTGTTTCCTGAAAATCAAAAACTCAAATACCAAGTGTAAAAGCATATGAAATGGAAACAGTAAACAAGAAATCGATCATATGTCATTAACCAGATTAAGAAGCAATAATAATGTAAGTCAAAAAACACCAAAAAACATACATTAATATTGCCAAAACATCAAAAAAACTTAATCTAGTCATGAAGTATAACACAATTACCAAAAATTTGAAGATCTATCGATCCAAATACCTACTCCCCCTTTTTGTCACAAAGGAAAAAGATCAAAACAATTAACTAACTAACTACGAGGCAGCACCTCCAGCATCTGAAGACTCAGCTCCGCTCTCAGCACTCGTGTCCTCCTCCATACTATCACGAATCCAACACAAATGATGCTGACACACTACAAGATCACGGCGAAAAGAAGAAAGCTCAGCTGACTGACGCTTCGACGCAGCACGTAACTGCGTGATCTCTGCCATCATACGAGCCTGCTGCTTGACCAAAGTAGACATCTGTCCCATAAGCGTCACCATGGGGTCAACGAGCAAAGTAGCCATCCCAGGAGTAGAAGTAGATGTCGAAGGAAAGGCAGAACTAAGTGGAATGGTCGAAGGAAAAGCCGTACGAGGCGGGAGAAACACACGGGAACCCCCAGTAAGAATCTCAGTAATAGGATCAAAGGGCTCCAAAAGATCAAAAACATCAACGACCGCTGCCTGACCTGTAGCATGAGCAGAAGAGGAAGATGACTGTACATGGGATCGACTCTGATGAATGGTCTGCTGTCCTATCGGATGGCCTATGCGACAAGTCGAACCCTCTGGAAAGGAAGCACCCAACGACAAAACAACCCTATGAATCAAGCAAGCATAAGGCAACCCGATCCGACTCCCAGGAGTACGAAATGAAGCCAGAATATTCTGGCACACAAAACTAGGAAAGTCGATCGAGTCCCCATGAAGAAGGGCATAAAGAAAACGGGCACGCACCATAGGTAATGAAGAGGTATGGGCAATCGGCCGTAGGTTTGTACACACTATGCACAACAACACCTGACAATCAGTAAGTAATGACCCCGTGGCCATCGCCAAAGGCCCCCCGATAGATGGGGTGTTCAAAAGCGTCGACCGAACAAGAGAATCGGCCAGAATAGAGGCAGGTAAAATATAGGGATAAGTTGGATGGGTAATCTGAGGTATACCTAAAGCATGAGCTACAGCCGACGGAGTAACCCTAAAAGAATGACCTCTAAGACTAACCCGAAAAGACGAGCCGTCTATATCATGAATATTAGCATAGAATTCCTGAACGAGGAGTGGGGGAGGAGGTGAAAGACCAACAAGAAGGGGCTCCCAACCCCGGGAAACAAAAATGGCGGCGATATCAACAGGAAGGTCAGAGAGGATTACCTCACGCTCCATGAGAACGGGGCGTAAGGAGAACTAAGAAGTGAAGACCTCCTGAGCTGTAGCAGAAATGAATCTGGAACGACTATACGACATCGAACCACTAGCTGGCTGCGCAGAAGGTCGAGAACGCTTACGGGCCATCTGACACATGGAGAGACGGAACTCAATTAGTAAGATGAAGAATGCACAGGGTATGATACAATATGAAATGAAACACTGCACACACAAATGAGGCACGAAAGAGATGCATCGAAAAACATGAACGACCCTAAGAGCAAACCAAGCATGATGTAAATATACACCAAAAATATGTGTAAAAACACGCAACAAGTCACGTGACGAGAATGAAACAAAGACGGAATGCAGAGGAGGAAAAAATGAAACACACAAACTAAGGAAAACAAATAAAACAAAACAGGGGACTTTCATCGAACACATGACAGGCGTCAAATCGGCACATAATTCCAAGCACATACGAGACCCAAGCATGCATCCAAGCATAGTCCCACAAACTAGAATCCAAGGGCTTTAAAATGAAACAAACCACACATCAAACGGATTAACGGAATGCAAGAACGAACAACACGAACATGGACGAAAAACACGAAAATTTCATTACTAAACCATGGAAGAACACACAATGTAATGTAATTTGTGATGCAAAATGCGAAGAATAACAAGAATAACAAACAAGAAACGCATGAAGATCATGACAAGGGAAGAAGAAACAATCAAAATTCAAAAAAAAAAAAAAAACTAAACACAAGAGGAAAGAGAAAAAAAAGGAAAGAAAAAAAACGAAAAACAATTACCTCAAAAACGCTGTGCAAATGTTGAAATCTGGAAGTCAATATATGTTAGGTGCGTCGAAATTGTGTAATAAACAAGTGCGATGTATGAATTTTGAAGAAGTCGCAGCAATTGTCGAAAAAATGAGAGAGAATGGAGAAGAACGCAAAAAATGAAAACTGGGACTTTTAAAAAAAGGCACTGTCGCTCGAGCGATCCATAGGCGAAACTCGAGCGAAAAGCGTTCTGCTTTTGTCGCTCGAGCTAAGTCCAGGCGATACTCGAGCGAAGTTCAAATGTCAGAAATAGCACTAAAATTTTGAATATTGAGAAAAAGAACACAATTATCAAGAAATGACGAAATTAGCCCCAAGTCGTGTATTTTCAAAAATAAGACAAGCGAAGAGCAAAAAAAAAAAAAAAAAAAGGAAGCATGGGACCAATAATGTAAACTATACCAACAATAAGCATAAAGTCACAACGCCAACACTCAGCACATAGACAAATCGTAAGTCCACAAATAGTTCAAAATTCCGTGGAGTAAAGTGTATACAGAACATCATCGTGAAAAGTGCCACGTAGTCCATGCAAGTGAGACTCAAAACCTTAAATTAGTGAGAAAGGACACGTGAAAACAACCAGACAGAGGTGTATGTCTACCAAGTGACAGTCAAATCCAATTCTATGAGGACCTATATCAAATATTACGATTGTCACAATCTTACTCCCCCTAATTGTATGATTCCATAGTTCTTCCCCATTTTTTTTTTTTAAACAAAAGAACTTAAGTGCAATGCTATCCTCATTAGGTGACATAAATGACTCCGGTAACGAACTTTGGGCCAGTGACTCCCAAGTCAGATGACCATAGGGCACCAGGTTAGAAACCCCTCAGGCTTAATTGTTCGAGTCAAATAGGCCCCGAAGACAGTCATAAGTTCAACAAAATAAAAGTGGGGAAAGACAATATGATTAGGTGACACTAGTCCTAGATCAAGTCAAATGGACACATAACCCCAATCACAGAAGAACATCATCCCAAGTCTCACCCATGCGGTCAAGACTCACTCACAGGACTACAGTGTGTGCTGTGCAAAAATGAATGACGAGCCATATACTCAGAACTACACAGGCAAAGAGAACGATAATGAAACTTCAGACTTGTACATATGATGAAAAATAGAGTTGGATCTTTAATGCAAAAGCTATTATCGTCACATAAAAGGCACACACAAAAAAAAATCCCATTTTATTTTTATGTTTTATTATTATTATTATTTATTTATTTATATTTTTTTCCATATTTAAACACACAAATATAACACACAAAGGAAGATTAAACGACAAACTAATAATCAAAAATGCATCACACACACACAGATCACATGCAAGATATGAAGTGACTAGGTGCATATGTGATGAATGCATGAATATGCATGAATCCATGATCAGATAGGTGAGCAAACACCAACAGCCGTCCGAAGCGACTCAAACCTCAATCCATCTAGTGGTTTCATAAGTAGATCTGCCAATTGATTATCAGTAGAGACATGGTCGAGAGAGATTACATGTGATTCAACAAGCTCACGAATAAAATGATGTCGTATGTCAATATATTTTGTTCCAGAGTGTTGAATGAGATTCTTAGAAATATTTATAGCACTTGTATTATCACAGAAAACAGTCATGGTCCCTTGAATAATCCCATAATCACTCAGCATCTGCTTCATCCAGAGAAGCTGAGTGCAGCAACTCCCTGCAGCTATGTATTCGGCCTCTGCCGTGGATAGAGATATAGAATTATGTTTCTTACTCAACCAGGCTACGAGATTGCTACCAATGTAAAAACAACCCCCTGTCGTGCTTTTCATATCATCTGCATTTCCGGCCCAATCGGCGTCGGAGTAACCAGCCAAGTCAAGATTAGAATTCCTAGAATAGAATATTCCTAGATCAACTGTTCCACTCACATATCTAATGATGCGTCTAACAGAGCTTAAGTGTGATTCTTTTGGATCTGCCTGAAATCGAGCACACATTCCAACACTAAAAGCAATGTCAGGTCTAGTAGCTTTGAGATAAAGAAGACTACCTATCATGCTTCTATATAGGGAAGGATCGACACTCTTACCTGAAGCATCACGACCTAACTTCAAACTAGTACTCATAGGTGTCCTAGTATGCTTCTTACTATCCAGCCCAAAGCGCTTAACTAGATCCTTAGCATACTTAGACTGTGAAATGAACAGTCCATCCTCTGTCTGTCTCACCTGAAGTCCAAGGAAATAACTCAACTCCCCAACCATACTCATTTCAAATTCTTGCTTCAAACACTCAGCAAACTCATAAGCTAAAGACTCAAGAGGAGAACCAAAAATAATATCATTGACATAAATCTGAGCAATGGTGATAGTTTCTTCAACATGTCTAATAAATAAGGTTCTATCTACACCACCTCGAGAGAATCCATGTTCTTCAAGGTATGATGTAAGTCTCTCATACCAAGCTCTAGGAGCTTGCTTCAGACCATAGAGGGCTTTGTGAAGTTTGTAGACATAGTGGGAAAACTTAGGATCAACAAATCCTTTTGGTTGTTCCACATAGACTTCTTCTTGAAGAAGTCCATTCAAGAAGACACTCTTAACATCCATTTGATGCAACTTGAACCCTAAAGTACATGCAACAGCAAGCAGAATCCGAATAGACTCAAGTCATGCAACAGGGGCAAAAGTCTCATCAAAATCAATTCCTTCAACTTGAGTATAACCCTGAGCAACTAGTCTAGCCTTATTCCTAGTTATAGTACCTTGGTCATCTGTCTTGTTCTTAAAGATCCACTTAGTACCTATAACATTACAATTCTTAGGTCTGGGAACTAAGATCCACACATTGTTCCTCGCAAATTGATTTCCCCAATGATATTGTCCTTAGGATGATTAGACTTAACCCTAGTCGATGGTTCCTTAGTATCTTTATCTCGATCTTGTGGAAGTGTTTTCTTTTCAGGTGTTTCAGGTTTCCTAAGAGATGATTCAGACACAGGTGGCTCAGTAGGATCACTAGAGCTTATAAGATCACCATCTTTATCACAATTTTCAACACTCTCCCCCTCACTCACATCATCATCTATCACAACATTTACTGACTCCATCACCACATGAGTACGTAAGTTATACACCCTAAATGCTCGGCTATTTCTAGAGTACCCTAAGAAGATTCCTTCATCACTCTTCGATTCAAACTTACTCAAATTCTCTCTATCACGCAAAATGTAGCACTTACTCCCAAACACTCGAAAGTACTTAACAGTAGGCTTTTTACCCTTAAGTATCTCATATGGAGTCTGATCGGTCTTGGGTCTAAGGTAAACTCTATTAATTATGTGGCAAGCAGTGTTAACAGCTTCTTCCCGAAAATGTAGGGCTAGTCCCTTGCCATGAAGCATGGCTCTAGCCATGTCCTGAAGAACTCGATTCTTCCTTTCAACCACCCCATTTTGTTGAGGAGTGATAGGCGAAGAGAACTCATGCAATATCCCTTCATCCATACAGAAACTTTCAAGATTAAAATTCTCAAACTCTTTTCCATGGTCACTACGCATTCTAAACACTTTGAGATTTAGTTGATTGCTAAGCCGTTTACACAAAGACTTTATGAGATCACATGCATCAGATTTTTCCCTAAGCAATTCTATCCATGTGAATCTCGAGAAGTCATCTACCACAACAAGAATGTATCGCTTACCACCTAAACTCTCAGTCCTAGATAGTCCCATTAAATCCATGTGTATCAAATCTAGGGGTCTTTTGGTCAGAATTTTTGAAGTCTTCTTATGATTCCCCTTAAGTTGTTTACCTAGTTGACATGGTCCACACACAACATTTTCACTAGGACCTATCTTAGGCAAACCATCTACCAATTCTTTCCTAGCCAGTTGTACTAGACTCTTATAGTTCAAATGACCTAATCTTTTGTGCCAGAGTTCACTCACATCAATTTTAGCACTCCTACACACATAGTTAGAATTAGGCAAGACTCCATAACAATTATCAGTTGTTCTAACCCCTTCAAGAACCACCCCACCAGACGAATCATACACAATACATCTCTTTTGCACAAAACTTACCTCAAAATCAGCATCACAAATTTGACTAATACTTAACAAGTTAGACTTTAAACCTTCCACATAAAGCACATTAGAGATCATAGGTAAACCATGTATTTGTACAGTACCTTTGCCAAGAATAGGTGCAGAACCCCCATCTCCAAAGGTAACCATACCACCGTTACACCCCATCTCCAAAGGTAACCATACCACTGTTACATTCATCAAGAGTAGTGAATAAAGCCTTATTATCACACATATGCCTAGAACATGCACTATCTAGGTACCACATGTTGTAATTTTGGGCTTTCAATGCAACATGAGCAACAAAATACTTTTCTTGACCTGAATGTCTAGCTAGATCACCCTTTTTGACCCAAACTTTCTTAGATGATAAAGTACTCCTAGTAAGCTTAGTAAGCATCTCAGTCAAATGACTAACCTAATTAGATAGAAAGCTAACCTGACTAGGAATGTTCAGATTTTTACGCTCATTCCCTAACCTATAGCATCTAGGCCCAGTGTGTCCTAAGGCTCCACAGTGGTAACAGGTGAGAATGAAGCTAGGCTCAAAGGTACGTGGCTGAGGGTATCTGGGTATGAAGTTCCTACGTGATTGATGACTCTGTTCTCTCGGAACATTCTTACTCTTATTTAAACTACTAACAGCATTAATTTTCTTAGAGACAGAAACAAAAGCAGTCTTAGAAGGTCCAGCAACATGTGTATTACCCTCAACATATCCTAGACCCTTCCTATCTACTGCAGGCTTATTCATTTCCAAAATATTGTCCAATTTCTTAGTCCCACTTACGAAAGTCTGAAGATGAGCATTAGATTTCACCAATTCACTAGTCAAAGTCTTAATCTTGTCTTCTAACTTCTCATTGACACACTTTAACTCACTGCCACTCTTAAGTGAATTCTGAAGATTACTAG
>NC_036245.1:7571912-7664135 GCF_002742605.1 Olea europaea var. sylvestris | reverse complement strand
ACCCTTTATTGTTAAACGTTTCAGTTTTTGCTTTTGTGAATCTGCTAGGAGCTCCACTCTTTTTATCCTGAGGCTTTCTCCTATTCTTGAGAACTTTTTGAAATTTCTTAACAAAGTATGTGATTTCCTCGTCCCTAAGTGACTCAGTATCAGAAGATTCATCTTCTTTGATAGATTTTAGGGCTATGGACTTTCCTTTCTTAGGTTGTGTAATAGTGAGTTCATAAGTTTGCAACGATCCTACCAGTTCTTCAATTTTAACTTCATCTAGGTCCTTACTTTCCTCAATGACAATGACTTTAGGCCTAAATCTCTCGGGCAGGGACCTAAGCACTTTTCTCACAATTTTAGATTCGGGAATTTTCTCACCTAGATTGAAGCTAGAGTTAACAATGTCATTCAATTTAGCATAGAATTCGTCAAATGTTTCATCATCCTTCATTCTCACTTCTTCAAACCTAGAAGTTAGCATTTGTAACTTAGAGTTCTTTACTGTTTTAGTTCCCTCATGGGTAGTTTCAAGAATGTCCCAAACCTCTTTAGCAGTTTCACATATTGACACTCTCCTAAACTCTTCGGGAGACATGGCCATAAACAGGGCATGAAGACCCTTGCTATTCCAATTACACTTAGCTATTTCATCCTTAGTCCATAGTGATATGTCGGTAAGGTTAACAGTTCCTGATACGATAGTAGAGGGATGTTTCCAACCATTTTGCACACTTACCCAAACATGCTCATCTAAAGACTTAAGAAACGCACGCATTCTAACCTTCCAATAGGCATAATTACTTTCGTCAAAATACGGAGGTACAGAAAGTGATTGACTCATCTAGACAACTATGGGTTAGGACTCGAGATTTAGCTTTGATACCACTTGAAAAAGCAATAGTTCGACCCAACCAACACCTAGAGGGGGGTGAATAGGTGTTTATGCGGAATTAAAACAATTAATTAACTGATGCAACAAGTCACATCAATTATGCGTTGCCTAGATTCATTCACATACTTTATCTACCTAAGTTGAATTCCGGTTGAAAAATAAATAATAGAAAGCAGTAAAAACACAACAAAATGTTGACGGAGAAAACCCAACTGGGTAAAAACTCCGGGTACAAGCTAGTAGAGATCCACTATAGAAGATATTGACTTACAGTACGTCAGACATTATTGATTCTAACAATATTCTGGCCTCCTTACTGTATCGACCACAGTTATCCTGGATTTTGCAGATCTGCGCCAAAATCCCAGCTTTGAATATCTTCTACCTCCTGTGAATCACCAAGCACTCCAGCTCTTCAAGCAATTTCCTTCCCGGATCTTCAAACAGGTGATCTTCTCGAAGTTTATATGGAGATATGAAAGGGTGTTTTGGTTTTGTGAGGGTTGATGTTTTTATTCAAAGAACCATAAGAATCAAAGATGAAAAGCATGAATTTATTTTGGCTCTTGATCCTTTGGAAGTTGAGAGGAATTGTTGTTTTAATGTTTGCCAAAGGTCACGTAAGAAAATCGGACGTTTTGTTTATATAGTAGGTCGAATTTGGTAATATAGAGCGTTAAAAATTCCCGAGGCATTAAAATTACCAAAGGCCAAATAACACAGTCGCTCGAGCGAGGTCCTGGCGAAACTCGAGCGACGTACCTTCGCTCAGGCGATAGACCAGCGAAACTCCAGCGAGGTCAGTTCTGCAATTTTGGCTCTAGCAAGGTCAGGGCAAAACTCCAGCGACATCAACGCGCCGTTTGCATCTTCAAAGCATCCCACTTTACCCTAGACCTATGCTATGACCTTTACTAAATTGCAACTTTAGTCCCTGAAATATTTGACCTGTACAATTTAGTCCTTGACTTTACAATTTTGACAAATAGGTCCTTTGGTCACAGATTGTCAATTACACATTTTCCTAACAATGTTGATGAAGTCTGTGTTTGTACATGGCCTCAAGACTGTCATGCCACCAAGAGTCAATCAAAATAATGTGCTTACCATATATTTGCTCTAATAGTGTATCTTTTATTGTTTGTTGAGACTTTAATTGATGAAGATATTTTATAAATATTAGGTTTTAGTTAAAGGTAAGTCTAAAAGAAACTAAAATGTCCAAAAGCATTTAACAATGATAAATATTAGCAGATATATTTAGAGTGATAGATTTTTTTCTCATCTATTTGAATAAATTTGCATAAATTTAAAAATATAATATAATTGTTTTAAAAATAAAATAAATGTATATGCAAGAAGGGGATGATTTTGCAAGAGAATTTGATGCAAGAATCATATAGAATAGTATGGGTTGACCTAATGATATCCAAGGGGTCCAAATTATAAGATGAGGGGTTGAGCCGAGAGACACGCCCCAAAACCCAGCATCTTTCTTCAAGGGTTACAGTCCTTTGTGGCATTCGCCTAGAGCCCATGTGGCGCTCAAGCACTATTGACAGGGACCTAGTGCTCGCCTAGTGCTAGAGGGCACTCAACCACCAGTCATATATGCCGAATTCCTTACTTTTTCTTCCAAATTCGGACCACAATTTTTCGTTCATCCAAAATTTATTTTGAGATTCCAAATATACTATGATTATCTATTCGATGAGTAGAATAAGTTAATCTATTTATTTTTGTTATTTGACTATTGGATCAAGTCCAAATAATTGGCCAAATTTGATACAAAATCAAAGTTTCAAGGTTTTACTTAACCAAATTTCATCTTCTTTAAACCAAGCCCCCATTTGGCCCCCATTAATTTTCATTTCATTACATTTTATTTTTCCCTCTCCTATTTTCAACCACACAATCTTCCATAAAATAATATTACACATAAATCGAAAACTTTTCCTTCTTTTTCAACCACACATTTAAAAAAAAAAAAAAACTATTTCACCCATTTTCATTACCACAAAATGGGGGTCAAACGGGGGACCAAATCACAACAACCTTCCACTTGAATGGAAATTCCAATTATGCAAACGATAATGTAGACATTAATAGAGAAAAAAGTAAAAAAAAAATTGCATCGAGAGATGTAACTTCTGGTTTTAGATCTTCCTTAGTGAAATATTATCAGATTTACTTGGCTAATTGGTAAATGCAATGTCTTGAACCATTTAGACGTCGGTGTAAAGAAAGAAAACAATACTTATATTAAGAGTATTATGCCATACTCGACTTGATTTAGTCAAGATATAGGGATGATTAAAAGCATAATTTAACCTTTTAACACCCTGCCGAAAGCACTTTGATTATCATGAAAATGAGTTGAAATTATTTCCTAAGTGCTTCATGGAGTCCTCATAACTTAGTTGTCTATTGAACCAAGATCTTAGAATCTTCAGTCAACAATGTTGGGTTACTATTACAAAGACTTTTACATAGTAGGCTTTGACCCCTTTCCTTTCATTTGACCTCTTGGTAAGCCTTTCGTAAGCAGATCCACGATGTTTTCTTTTGATTTCACATAATCAATGAAAATAATATCCTCCAAGATCAATTGCTTAATGGTGTTGTATCTGCAATACATATGTCTAGGCCATTATACATACTATTTTGTGCCCTTCCAATATCCAATTGACTATCACAATGTATACTTATAGCAGGTATCGGCTTGAGTCAACATGGAATGCCCTCCAAAAAAATCACCAAAGTCGTATTCCATAGTTGAGAATTTAGCATATTCTTTATTCACCTTATTACAATCTTCATTTGACAAGTATCCCTTGATACATTTATTTTTTCTATTGAAATTTCTACATCTCTATATAGGGGCCTCACTAAGCCATTTGTGGCTATAGTACCTAAACAAGAGAAAAAAAAATTAAAGAAATGACAATTTATTCGATAACTAACTAATAATATTAAACATTATAAAATGTAAATAAACAATAAATATATGAGTTAGATTTAAAAATTACCGTGAATTTCCAGAATGACACAAGCAATGAAGCAGAGTGTTATTTTTGTTACAAAGATAGAAATATTCGATGAACAACATTGTAGAATGGGAGTTCCTTTTATTTTCTCAATCACTGTATCCTGACATAAACCAAGTCAAGACATAGTTTATCCGTATCACAAAATCTACGCACATCATAATTCAGAGAAGTGAAGTAAAAACATAATTTATAGAGTCCCGCCATAGACCATCAAGCACTTTAATGTCATAAAGCTTGCCTTCGTCATGTCATTTTCTCAATAAAATGACCATTTTTCACTAATAACCAAAGCTCGAAGACCACATTGGATAAGCTTAAATCTTTTAACATGACAATAATAGAAGTAAATATTGATAGTCTCATAGAATGGTTCATGATAAAAATAAAAAATAAAAAAAATTACAATCATTAGATCTTCGTGGAAACTAGTAATATAATTGCATTCCTCATATGTGATCAAATTATTTTCAACATTCTTTGTGGCACAAATGTTCTTCAAAGCAAGATTTAGTGTGTATAGAAAACATGGTATCCAAAACAAAATGAGGATATTCCAATTCAATTATAAGTTCGACACCTTTGCAATTTGGAGCATTATCGATTATTACTTAACCACCTCGTCATGACCAATTTCCTTTATAACCTCATTCACCAAGTCAGCATTAAAATAGTTATATTTCGTTTCATCGGAACAATCATCATTTTAAAAACATTGGTCCAATCTTGATCGCTGCCATAAAATTAATTATTTACCTTCTTTATGGATCACTCCATCCATCACTTAGCAACTCCTTTTTTCTGTCGACGTGCCATTAATTAGATTTAGAGGGTGTTTGGGAGCCATTTTTATATACAAATGCATTTTGGAATAGTAAATTGATGGGAAATGTGTGGTTGAACAATAATGAAAAGTTTTTTATTTACGTGTAATATTATTTTAATAAAGAATGTGTGGTTGAAAAGAAGAGAGAGAGAAAAATACATTTTGAAAAAAATGGGTACCAAACGGGGGATTTATAACCTTTCCAAATTTTTTCTCTCTTTTTCAAGAAAAATGGTTCTCAACTTGTTATAACCTGAAACCCAATACCCCGAATTTCAACTATTGGAAGTAAAGACTAATGTAATAAGGATTTCTTATAGGAGTAAAAGGGTAACCACTTGAATAGGACATTCTAGCAATTTTAGAATCCAATTGGTCACGTGTTGTTACATTAAAAGCGAATTCTATTGGCGAATTCTATTGGACTATTCTTTCTTTTCTTTTCCTCCAAAGTATAACAATAGTTAGAACTCATATTATCCAACGGCAACGATATTCTTTTCCCCACCTTGGTTTGCGTTCTCAACTTGGCTTCATTTTCCACTTTTTTTGCATTTCACATATATCTTTCATATTTACTTTTCCACAAGCTCGAATTCCACAACCTTATAATTTTAACAAATGTGCCCTCATTCTTTTGTATGAACTTGTCTTAGTTGCATTAACAAAATTGTTTTGTCAAAGAACATTACCACCATTTTCATTAATTTTATCAAGTTTTTCTGCATATTTCCAAAGAGTTTTAGATAAATCATCATCCATAGCATTATCACTCAAAACTTCAAAAGAAAACAAATTTCAAAAAGTTAAATAAGATAGCAATGATATTTATCCAAAACTTGAAAAAATAGTATTTTCTTGGTCAAGAATTTGATTCTTGAAGTGTGGATTGATGAAATTTTTGACAAAGATGGAACAATAAATAAATAAAATAAAATAAAAATTTGAAGTTGTTATGAAAAGAGAGAAAAAATAAGAGAAAATACAAGTCAAAAGACTTTGTGTATTTTACTAAGAACCAAAGCCATATATTAATAGTTAATTATCAAGGATACAACGGTAATAATTTTTAGGGCCGCAGAGGTACAATTGTCATTTACTAATAAACTTACCATTTATGACACTCCCCCTTGAATGACACATTACAAAATATTCACCTCGTTAAAACCTTGTTTAATAAAAATTCAATTGGATAAAAAATCAAACGAAGGAAAAGAGTACAGTTATTTTGGAGTAAAAAAAAAAATCAAACGAAGGAAAAGAGTATAGTTAGTTTGGAGTAAAAGTAAATGTTGCCTCATTAAAACAGCCCAGTAGGATAAAACCTAAGCGAAAGAAAAAGAGTATAGCTACTCTCCCTATCGTTGATCGCTCAAAATCTTAGTCAACGCATTTCAATTTTGTGAATTGATTTCTTGAATTTGGATGTCGGTAATGCTTTTGTGAATAAATTAGCTATATTGTCACTTGTCCGAATTTGTTGAATTTCAATGCTGCCATTCTTCTAAAGCTCATGTGTATGAAATCTTTTTTGCAGAAATATGTTTCCTTCTATCACCATTGATATAGCCTCATTTAAGTTGTGCAATACAAGCAGCATTGTCTTCACATAAAATTGCTGGACTATCTTTTTATTGAAATTAACTTGTATGATGCTTAAATAGGATCAGTTATGTTCCTTAACCATATACATTCTCAACTTGCTTCATGAATTACAATAATTTCATAATGATTTGAGGGTGTTGCCGTCAAGGATTGCTTTACAGATCTATACTATATAGCTATTCCTTCACGTGTAAATAAATATCCCGTTCGTGATTTATCTTTATGTAGGTCGGAGAGATAACTTGCATCTGCATATCCCACTAAAATAGATCCCGGCTTTTGAGAATAAAATAATCCCAAATCAGTAGTGCCCTTTAGGCATTGAAAAATATGTTTAACACCATTTCAATGTCTTTGAGTTTGTGTAAAGCTATATCTTGCAAAGAGATTTATAGAAAATGTATTTCGGGTTGAGTACAATTTGTTAGCTAGGTTAATGCTCCAATTGCATTAAGATATTGTTTCAGGACCAATAACCTTTTTTCCATCTTCAAGTGGTCGAAATTGATCATTTTTCACATCAAGTAATCGAACAGCCATATGTGATACCAATGGATATGCATTATCCATATAAAAAGCTTTAAAACTTAAAAAAAAATTGTGAAATGTTCAATCTACAACTCAAGACAAAAATTTTCTCAAATCTTTCATCTCAAATTCATTGTTCAAATAATCTAATATTTTGTTGAGCTCTTCAGAAATTTCAATTAAATTTAAATCAACAACATAAACTTCTACAATTGCAAATCCAATATTTGTGTTCTTTATGAAAACACATGGGCGGATATCGTCATTTTTATAACCCCCATTCAACAAATATGCACTAAGGCATTATGCCACATGCATCCAGATTATTTCAATCCATATAATGATCTTTGCATTTCAATTGAGAACAAGGTTTTTGGGCATGTATTACTTGTTCGCGGTACTTTAAGTCATTCAGAGACTTTCATATATATGTCACTATCAAGTGAACCGTTCAAATAGATAGTTACCACATCAATAAGGCACATATCAAGCTTTTATGATACAGTCAAACTAATTAAGATCTAAATGTGATGGTGTCCGTTATGGGAGAATATATTTCCTCATAAGCAATTTTCATTATTTTTATTTCTCCTTCGTTGTACAAAGACTCATTCGTATCCAACATTGATTATATTTTCAAGTGTTCGAACTACAAGCTCAAACATTAATAATTTTTCTAAGGAATTCAATTACATCTGTATAACTTCTTTCCAATTTAGCTAATCATTTCTATGTTGACGGTCTTTAACAGACCGTGGTTCAGGGATACTTATTTTGCATGATATCAAGAACCACGTTAAAGTCAAAAATATTGTCTATAATAACATTATTTTGTTCCCATAATGTAATACGCCAAACTTCACATGATACATTTGGCCAACCTGATTCATGCATTTCATGCTAATTACATTGTCATTTGCATCAATTTCCTAATTACTTCTCTTAAATTGGTGCTTTCAAATATCGAGGCTTTAAGATCTTTATATGGTGGTATTCTTTGACTCCTCAACCTAAGTGGTGGATTTTATATAGAGCTATGACCGAAAATTAGGTTAACTAAATGTTGAAGATTGGCTTGGTAAGTAATAAAATATCGAAAATGCCGAAAATTATTATCGAGAAAGGTTCAAGCTTTCCATTCGATTGATCAAGGTCCTCTTAAACTCTAGGTAACTAATAGACATTTTTGGGACATTAGGCATGAAGTGACATGAATATATGTTTTCATGTGACATTATAAATATTGAGGTGCGAATTATTGAAATCAATCGAGAATCAGGTGTCAATCGGGTAAGTAGTTAAATGAACAGTTAAGGAATTAACACTATAAAATATGTTGCACTATTAGTACAACTAAAATAGATTGTAAACACATTAAAATAAGCCAGGGACTCTTGGTTTATACCTGCAAGGATGAATGCAAAATCAATTTTTAACCACAAGAGACCACCTCATGCTCAATACACCTCATGCCTATTGATTTTTTCTTGTAATGGTCAATTCTTCTTGTAATGGTCAATTCCTTGGCCCTTAAGCGTTATCCACATTTACCACTCCTTTAAGACTTCCTATATGTGGTATATATTCCCTATGTTTCACACAAATCATCCATGTTGGGTTTTTTGATACCCAATAATCTGGGTGATGATTTCAAACAGTTGTTGGATTATTTATCGACACCATGAACTTGGCTCGGCTCGGAAACGAACTACACTTTTGGATGGCCCAAGTCTTGGTTAGTGTTAGGCTTTGGGATATTTTTTGAATTAGTAGATTGTGGGTTGGATTAATTGGTAGCCCATTAATTTAGGTTTTAAGAAGCCCATTTGCACAAGTTTTTGGCCCAAGTTGTATGTCTAACCTATGCTATATTTATCCAAATATTCCCAGCCATTTTTTGGATGGTGGTGAGTGGGTGTGTGTGGAAGAGAGGACCGTGAGAGAGAGAGGGCCGAGAGGGTTGAGGGGCAGCCGACTTGGAGCGTTTGTTGGAATGATTCCCACCATTGTTGTCTCTTCTTCTCCTTCCTATTACCACCATCATCCCTTCTCCTTTTATGGGGTTTGAGTGAGTTTGGGCAGTCCAAAGTGAAGGTGAAATTCTTGGGTCGAGCTAAGGTAAATCGGTGTTCGTTTTATTATTTTTTGAGCCCGGAATCAAGATTTATTGAGGGATTTCCGCAACAAATGGTATCAGAGCTTGTGTTGTTGATAAATCAATGATTTTTGGGGCTAAAGTCAAGCAGGAATTGGCCAGAAATTGATCTGGAAAATAGGTAGAAAACTGGACGAAATCTGGGTAGATTTTTGCAAAATTGGACAGATCTGTTTTGGTGTTTTTCGGACAAACAAATTGCCATTTTGAGAAATGGACACCACCATTGGACTATGCAGGTGGAGACGGTTTAGAAAGGTCGGGACATCACCGACGCGTTGGTATTCCGACGAAGAGCGTGCGGGCACATGAGGATTAATCTGGGGAAGTTTTCAACAGACAGAATGTTTCTGGAGAGGAGATAGCCCTTGTGGTATTGTCAAATTTCAATTTTGAGCAATGCAGTGAAAGTTGGACAATTTTGCCCTCGGTCGTTCGGGTGCCGGGTGCTGTTTTCGTGTTGCTGTAATTGCTGGTGACTTTAGGACAAACAGTGATGATTCTAAAGTGGTGAATTCACGTTTCTCAATATTTACGACCTTCAGACGTGGTCCGCTTGGTATCGTGTTTTTTACCTTTTATTATTGCAGTTAAAATATTGTTATGGTAATTATTTATTTTTCGCATTAGAAGTCATCATGTAGGATGATGTTAGGTTTGGGGTTACCGTAAAGGGGTAACCATTGTCTGTTGCTAGACTTAGAAATTATATGTTAATTAATTGTCTTAAATTCTATGTGAATTTGTCACCAATTTTTTCTACACCGATAGAATTGCATGTGATCTTAGGAAAGTTTACTTGACTATTCTGTGTGAATTATATGTCAATATTTTACTTGTGGTCATTATTTAGTATTGTTGGCATGCATAGGTCTAAGGCAAGTGCGAAAAATAAAATATATAGTTGAAAGAGATTGTCCAGGATGATAATAAAAGGAAAGATGAGGATAGAGACGAGGTGAATGTGACTTTAAGGTTGAGTAGTGATCCTAATGAGGTTTATTAAAAGAATAAACATGGTTACCGCATTGCATCTGTGTGTAATCCTTTCTGCATGTATGTGGTCACTTAATTCTGTTGCAATGTTAATGTTACACTTTCAATTTGTTTGTTATGTGTAATTGCATGAATTGAGTGTGATCTTATTACTTTGTATAATATGTTTACATTCATAGTGGGTTGAGTTTTGTGACGTACTCTATTTGCTCTGTGAGTGGTGTGAGAGTGTGGTAGTGATAAGAAAGTTGGGCAGCTACGTTTCTCCTTTATCTTTGTGAGCTTGTATGGATTGTGAAATTATGTGAGGCAGCCATGTTAGGGTTACCTTCTTTTTCTTTGTGAGCCTCTTTTGTGAGTGTAGTGAAGTAAACGACTCTTTCTTCGATTCTCTTTGAAAGTGCCACCTTCGCTATTTTTCTTTGTGGATTTTTTGGAGCATTGGTGAGTAGAGTAACCTTTGTGGTCACCGAAAGGTGTTGTTTTACCACAGTGAGTTTGTGATGCATTAGTAGTGAGTTGGATTTCTTTTGGTAAGGTGGAGTATAGATGCCTAGAAGTGCATTAGTGATATGCATGGGGGATAGAGTGTGACATTTGGATCACGAGTGGAGATGTGATCAAATGTGTAGAATCCTTTATCTGTAAAAGAGACCCTGATTAGGTGGAGTGTGAGAGAGGCACTTCTATCACTTCGATAAGGTGGAGTCCCATTATCCACGTAGGTTAGGAAAAGTGATGTGGTGATAGAGGATTATCCCGTGAACTTAGTATCTACTGTGACTTGCCAATTAGACATAAGTTGAGTGATCTGTTTAATGAACATAGTGGGCAATGAGAGGAGATATGTGTTCTCATGGTGGGAGTAACACGAAATGGGATAGGATAAGTGTGGTGAGATCTTGCTTGGGGTCATTTATGTATTTGTTGCATATGTGCGTGACCGTGTGTTGGTTAACTACGTGTTAATCTGTGGTTCTGCGTGAACGTGATTTTGAAAAGATCTGTTTGTGTGTTATCCTATATATCTTCATTACATGATTATTTGTTCACTGTGAATACTTGTTTCTACTTGGGTATTCTTGACCTTAGCCTTGGTAAGTACGTGGAGCAAGTATCGTATGCGTTTCAGGTTGGAAACACGAGGTAAGGTCTATGATTCCAATTTTATTGGATTACCTTGATTGTGCAAGTATAAACTATGTGTTTTGGTTGGTTGTATATTATTGGGCATCAAGGTGGATATTGTTGGGTTTTTTGATACCCAATAATCTAGGCGATGATTTAAAACAGTTGTCGGATTATTTATCGACACCATGGACTTGGCTCGGCTCGGAGACGAACTACACTTTTGGATGGCCCAAGTCTTGGTTAGTGTTAGGCTTTGGGGTATTTGTTAAATTAGTAGATTGTGCGTTGGATTAATTGGTAGCCCATTAGTTTAGGTTTTAAAAAGCCCTTATGTACAAGTTTTTGGCCCAAGTTGTGTGTCTAACCTATGCTATATTTATCCAAATATTCCCAGCCATTTTTTGGATTGTGGTGAGTGGGTGTGTGTGGAAGAGAGGGCCGTGAGAGAGAGAGAGAGGGCCGAGAGGGTTGAGGGGCAGCCGACTTGGAGGGTTTGTTGGAATGATTCCCACCATTGTTGTCTCTTCTTCTCCTTCCTATTACCACCACCATCCCTTTTCCTTTTGTGAAGTTTGAGAGAGTTTGGGCAGTCCAAAGTGAAGGCGAAAGTCTTGGGTCGAGCCGAGGTAAACTAGTGTTCGTTTGATTGTTTTCTGAGCCCGGAATCAAGATTTATTGAGGGATTTCCGCTACAATCCAAAGAAAGGTACTAAACCAGAATGCAACTAAAAAGAGATACCTCCTACTTAACATGTGTTGACTTGTCAATCTAACATCTATTTCCTTCAACCTTAAGGCCTCTAGCACATCTTCTAAAACATTACCACTTTATATAGGATATATATACATCTTCTAAGTCACCTATGACTCCATATAAGGTTTAAAAATGTCAAATTTGGCTGCATGAAGCCGCATGCTACTTGGACACGTCATGCTTGAATCCACTTGTCCTCTAATCACATTTTCTTAATCCTTAAGCAAGTCCCACGACCTCAATCTATTAAAGACCTATTATTCACTTCCTAAATAAGATAGCAATTCCTCTAACTCATCCCCAATTGATTCCAAGTGAAAAAAAGAGCAAAAGAGAGAAGGAAAATAGAAAACAGGAAGTCAGAATTGAATGTGTTGGGGCAGCCGTGTTAGTTCACTGTTTTAAGGTATGTATTCATTATTTTTGAATATTTTATGATCTCTTGAACACTCTGATCTTGCTTGAGACCATGTTATATGTTGTTAATGATTTTATGATGGCCAAATAAGGGTAATTAATTACTAGAACTTGGGAGAAAACAACCTGGACATAGATGTAGGTTGCTAGAGTTGAATGATTTAGACCTTGATTTTGGATGATAATTAGAGTATAACTTATATTTATCAATATTAACATTTTTATATGCAAGCATGTAGTATAGAGGTAATTTTTAATGGCCTAGAATTCTATTGGTGGCATACTAATACAATGGGAAACCGAAAACTGTCACAAGGAAAACAAAACTGCCTGATTTGACGTGGTGAAAAAGGGACTATTTTTTAGGCTGAAAACACTTCATTTGTCACGATTTTAGAGCATGATTACCTTCACATACATGTTATAGAAATGTAAAATTTGGAAGTCATCGGATATAGATAAGGGGGTGAAAGGATTGTACAAATAATTGGACGGGAATGGAAATCTGAAAACATGTTTGTCCATTTGAGTGTTTAATGTGATTTCAACATTTACATGTCAATTAATTATCTCTTGGACCTAGAAAATAGATTCTAAGGAGAGTTAGGTCATTGACAACAATTGGATGACGTTGATGTTCATAATTGGACTCGAGAAATTTATTGGACGAGATTGTAATGGCGTTAGTAACTTGAACTGATAAATTCGTTTAAATTATTTTGATATGAATGGACATATTTTGGGATTGTGTGTGTTAAGGCTATTAAATTGAGGATATCTTTAACATTAGTGGTAATATACATGATTTTTCGACGTTGAGTTAAAAAGGAAAGTAATCTAATCTCCGTAGAAGCTTGCACACACAAGGGCAAAAGGTAAGTAAAATTTCATTTGCAACTACGATGCAGGAACCTAGTATCTGTGATAGAGTAATGTTGGAATATTTACATGACTTTAGTAAGAGGCTCATTTACAGCATATGATGGTTATGATTATTGAGTATGTGGTTGCGGATCCCATTGACATTGAATTTCATTAAGTATGTCATTGAAAAGCATTTTCATCTGGATGCACGATATATGATCATGGTTGAAAATCCAACATGCAAAACATGGTTTCAAATCGAGTTTTCCATATAAATGTTTTATTGACAAGTACTAGGGCACCGAGGCATGTGAGAGAGAGGAAATTAAAGAATAATTCTTCTTCCAACCCCATCCCATCCCACCCCACTCCATCCCACCCCACCTCAACTTCATACTTCATTAATTATTTGTTAATTTCAATCCTTCGTCTTCTTCCCCTCTATTTTTTTCCCTCTTTGTCCTTTTTTGAAACTGGGTGCTTGATATTCAAGAAAATGGAGAATCAGGGGTTTTGTTAAACGTGAATTATTGTCTTTATCATATTACTTCCATGTTTTATTAAACACAATTCAATATTTATATTTTTTCTCTCTTTTTTTTTGGGATTAATAATAATTCCTATTCATAATTTACAGAATTAAATATTAAATTTTATTTGTACTCCTTTTGCATAAAATAATAAATGAATAGTCCATTCAGTTATTTATATGGTATTTTTTTTCATATTTACAAAAATGGCCTTCAGATTATTGTTTACTAGGTTGACTTATACGAGATTGAAAAACAAAGCTAGTATTCATTTCTATAGTGTCCCATCTCGTCTTGTCTAATTCAATTTATGGATTTATACATTTTTTTTTTCAAGATTTGTGGGATTTGGATTCCTAATTATTAACATAATGTTAAATCCTGGATTTTTTAATTTTCTTTTGAATTTTTAAACTCAATGCATTTTCTTGACAAATGTACAAAGGGGATTTGAAATTTGAATTTGATGGAGAGAGTCTATGACATTTCTACCAAATTAAATAAAGAAAAAAATTTCATTTTAGATATTTTAAAGCCCTCTTAAAATTTAATTTGTTACATGTATTAAAAATTGTAATATGTCTTGTACATCAACCGATTCTAGTCAAGAGTTCCAAAAGATCACACTATCTAATTGTTTATTAACATTTGTAATATGTTACAACTTCCATAAGATATGCAAAGCTCATTTCTAACTTTAGCTTTGATTATTATTGTTATTTGGTGATTGGTCTCTTTCTTTGATTCCTTTCTCTTTTCTAAGGAGAAAGTTAAGAAGGCAAGAAGATAGAACCAAGAAGGGATGAAATAAAAGTAAAATACTGAACAATTAAGGAAATAATATTCATCATGGGAGAATAAATTAGAGTATATCATCAACTTCCAAGGAAAAACTAGGAAATAATTAACAATCCTGCACCAAAAATCTTTTTCTCCTAAGCCAAATCTTCAAAATCTAGTTTTCTTAATTTTTGCTTTGATTTTTCTCTCCAATTTCTCTCTATTTTTCAATAGTACAACCCTCTTTTATTGACCTAAACAATTTCTTCTTAAATGGGGCAAAAATTCCAAAAATTGAGTTCTGGGGGAACTTCGATCAACTGCTGTCCAGGCTGAGCCCCTGTTTGTCGTAATTATTGCTGTAGTATTTGTATGCTTTTCTTTCGTTGTAGGTGAAGATTTAAGTTTAAAAAGTATTGTATTGTTTTAAGACATATCATATTAAATTTAGTAAAGTATGATGTTAATGGATCATGAGATAAGTAATGACATGTTGTACTCCAATAATTAAAGACATCATGTTAATGGATCATGAGATAAGTAACAACATATTGTACTCCAATAAGTAAAGGCATCTTCTAATAGCAACTGGAATTTTATATTTCATTCTCATACTATGAGTTGATCTAACGAGATTAGAGGTTGACAAAAAGTTGTCTTACATCGCATATAGCTCTTTATTTATGAGATATGTTGGATGCTATTAAGCTTTTCCTCATCATATACTTATCTAGTAATTGATAAATCATATGCTATTTTGGTTATTGGTAATTAATTCACAATTGGTTGAGGCCTGTGAAGTTAAATTCCAATGTTTAACATCATAGCCCGGAATTTATCGAGTATCAAAACCTTTATAATGTATGGAAAAAAGCTGTCAAAAATTCAAATAGGTATCTGGTCTGTCCTGTGTGAAAGTGGACATGTAAAGGAAAAGTTGATGGCCCACAGGCCCAGTACTTGACTTATAAAGAGAGTTGAGAATGCTGTTGCAGTTTGCATCAATTGTGATAAAGCAACCGTACGGCAATTGGAAATTTCAGTTCTTGAATGTAATGGAAGACCAGAACCCTTCAGCTAACAACACCAGAGATACTGAATGTACAATTACAGTAGATGAAGATCATCATCTGTATTTCGATGGTCGCCGAATACATAGAGTGCCCGAAGTAATGCGATTAAAGAAACACAAAGAAGAGGATTACTACGCTCCTAAGATTGTTTCCTTTGGACCTTATTACCATGGCTCGTCAGAACTTCGCATGGCAGAAGGACTCAAGCCTGAAGTCCTCACAGACTTTGTTTCACGCAGCGGCAAAGACAGAGAATTTTTCTACTGCCAGATCTTTAAAGTGATCGACCAGATTAGAATTTGTTACGTTGGGGTTTCTAGAGATGAATATGATGATCGAGCACTAGCAGAAATGATGCTTCTAGATGCATCTTTCGCTATATATCTTATGATGATTTTTGTGGGAGATGTTAGAAAACATGTCCACTTCTGCCAACATCTTGGAATGGCTTTATATACATTTGCATTCCAGGATCTGATTTTACTTGAGAATCAAATTCCACTCTGGGTTATTAAGCACTTGACTACATTAATATATGGCAAACGAGAAGAAGGGGCTAAGTTAATTTGTGATTTCTTAAGTACAGCGAGTTTCGGGGAAAAGAAGCTAACAAAAATTCCTAGAAAAGATGGAAGGCAACCACTTCACCTTCTGGATGCCGCTCATAGAATATATCTCCAAGAATTTGATAATTCAGGAGAACTTGTCGAAGATTTGGTTAATGAAGAAAAAAAGCCTGTTAGCAAATGTCTATGGTGCCCTTGGAGTGAACACAATCGTCAATCTCGTTCAGTCACTGATCTTAAAGCAAAAGGCATCCACTTCAAGCCTAGTTCACATTGTTTAAAGAATATTAAGTTCAAATCCTACAAATATTATGGGCAACTTGAACTCCCTGTTTGGTTTTTCACTGTCAATTCCAAGCCATTCTTTACGCAGATGATTGCATACGAGGCATCTCCAGAAATCAACACTGGCAATGTTATATTGTGTTATGTTAATTTCTTGAAGTCGCTCATTGTTAAACCTGAAGACGTGAAAGAACTGCGAGAAAAGAAGATACTCTTTAGCACCCTCGACACTGACGAGCAAGTTATGAAACTAATCAAAGAGATTGACAATTACGGACTTGAAGATGACTGGATTTTTGATGATGTGAGGATAAGAATTGAGAAGCACAGCAACAACAAGGCAAAAACATGGGTTAGTGAATTAATTAACACTTACTTTCACAGTCCATGGACTCTTGTTGCCTTACTCGCTGCCACTTTTCTTCTTTGCTTAAATATTCTCCAGACCTATTACGCAATGAATCCTCCTAGGTAAAGGCATGCACCAAATTCCATTCAAGTTTTAGTTGATATGTGTTTCGACTCTTCCAAATAAGAGAGGTTTGATGCTTTTGTATTCATTTTATCAATCTATGTTTGTATTATTGTAACAAATCTATCGAAGTAGGCTTCTAACAAAAGTTTTATCTAATTGTAGAGATTGAAAACAATGGTTATAAGCTCTTGAAGTCATATTTTGAATGCTAAGAATCCGGGGACAAACTATACCCTCAAGATGTTAGCTGAATTGCCTTGCCCAGAAGATTTCAATTACAGCACCATTGTTTCAGAAAGAAAAGTAAGAGAAGGGTGTGCAAATTAATGTTTCTAGTCAATTAACTATTCACGATAGTTAATATCACTTGTTCAAGATGAGTTGATAGAAACGTCAACATCTTATTAAAGGAAAAACCAGTAGTGCAAGGACTTGGGGAAATAAGATTGGGAAATGATTTTGTTTATGGGTATCTACCACAGCTCTAATCCAATAAATATGACAAAACTAATTGTTAGAAAGTTCTCAGCTGTGTAACAACCGCATTCATTAAAATTCCCCAAAAACCACCCTTCTCCATCTCATGTGCTTACCATATATTTTCTCTAATAGTGTATCTTTTATTGTTTAGTTTAACGTAAAGTCTAAAAGAACCTAAAATGTCCAAAAGCATTTAACGAGGATAAATATTAGTAGATATATTTAGAGTGATAGATTTTTTTTCTTATCTATGTGAATAAATTTGCAAAAATTTAAAAATATAATATAATTGTTTTAAAAATAAAATAAATATATATGCAAGAAGGGGATGATTTTGCAAGAGAATTTGATGCAAGAATCATATAGAATAATATGGGATGACCTAATGACATCCATGGGGTCCAATTTATAAGATGAGGGGTTGTGCCAAGAGACACGCCCCAAAACCCAGCATCTTTCTTCAAGGGTTATAGTCCTTTGTGGCGTTCGCCTAGAGCCCATGTGGCACTCAAGCACTATTAACAGGGACCTAGTGCTCGCCTAGTGCTAGAAGGCACTCAAGCACCAGTCATATATGCCGAATTCCTTACTTTTTCTTCCAAATTTTTTGTTCATCCGAAGTATATTTTGAGATTCCAAATATACTACGATTATCTATTCGATGAGTAGAATAAGTTAATCTATTTATTTTTGTAATTTGACTATCGGATCAATTCCAAATAATTGGCCAAATTTGATACAAAATAAAAGTTTTAAGGTTTTACTTAACCAAATTTCATCTTCTTTAAACGAAATCCCAATAACCTTCCACATGAACTGAAATTCCAATTATGCAAATGATAATGTTGACATTAATAGAGAAATAAGTGGAAAAACATTGCATCAAGAGATGTAACTTCTGGTTTTAGATCTTCCTTAGTGAAATACTATCATTGGCTAATTGATGAATGCGATGTCTTGAACCATTTAGACGTCGATGTAAAGAATGAAAACAATACTTCTATTAAGAGTATTATGCCATACTCGACTTGATTTAGTCAAGATATAGGGATGATTAAAAGCGTAATTTAACCTTTGAACACTCTGCAGAAAGCTCTTTGACTATCATAAAAATGAGTAGGAATTATTTCCTAAGTGCTTCATGAAATCTTCATAACTTAGTTGTCTATTGAACCAAGATCTTAGAATCTTCAGTCAACAAGGTTGGTTTACTATTACAAAGACTTTTACATAGTAGGCGTTGACCCCTTGCCATTCGTTTGATCTCTTGGTAAGCCTTTCGTAAGCAGATCTGCGATGTTTTCTTGTGATTTCACATAATCAATGAAAATAATACCCTTCAAGATCAATTGCTTCATGGTATTGTATCTGCAATACGTATGTCTAGGCCATTATACATACTATTTTGTGCCCTTCCAATATCCGATTGACTACCACAATGTATACTTATAGCAAGTACCAGCTTTAAGTCAACATGGAATGTCCTCCAAAAAGATACGAAGCAATTCTACATTTTCACTAGCTTTGTCTAAAGTAATAGATGCTGATTCCATCATTAATCAGGCAATACACGTTTGCTTTGTTGACTTCCAAGGTACAACAATGCCACCAATGGTAAAGGCATAAACATTCTATTTTCGATCGAGTGTAGTTCATAATATACATTAGGCTGCCTACTAAGAAGAATTGACTTAGGCACGAGTATCCGACATGATACGTGCCGAATATCCTGACACGTGATTTTTTTTAAAAATGTTTCTACATGATACGTCATCAACAGGGTGATTAAGATAATTTTTAGCTTATTTTAGTTTAATAGTCTAAAGTAATAATTTCTTATACTTATTGTATCATATATGCAAATAATTAAATAATAAGTAAAAATCAAAATTGACATTACATTCATACATGTTTGTTAATGCACAAGTTCAAAAAGTAAAATTTAATTACATCATTCACCTTGAACCTCTTCAACATCTTCATCTCTATCATCCGCAAATACTATCACCTCTAGTTTTGGTTCTTCTAGAGAAAAATTAGCAACTTCAAGCACACTGATATCTTCAAATGTATCTCCATCGATATTCCACATTTTAGTCTTTCCTCGTGAGTATAGTGCACTCCTCCTCGACAAGAGACGAAGATTGTTATAGATGAAGACTAAATTTTTTGCACATTTTGGAGTCAGCCTAGTCCAATTACGAGAATGCAAAGAGGAATAAGCACTTCAATTTTGCTCACAACAAGATGAAAAAGATAGTTGCCCCAATAATTTCTTTGCGTAAATTTGAAGCATAGTTGTGGAAGCGCCATAAATAAATTACCAAATCTTCGGGTCCAAGCAGAAACGATCGTGGATGCCCTCCAAAAAAATCGCCAAAGTCGTCTTCCATAGTTGAGAATTTAACATATTCCTTATTCACCATATTACAATCTTCATTTGACAAGTATCCCTTGATACATTTATTTTTTCTATTGAAATCTCTGCATCTCTATATAGACCAAGTCGAGTGGGATCTCACTAAGCCATTTGCGGCTATAGTACCTAAACAATAGAAAAAAATTAAATAAATGACAATTTATTCGATAACTAACTAATAATATTAAACATTATAAAATGTAAATAAACAATAAATATATGAGTAAGATTTTAAAATTACCGTGAATTTCCAAAATGAGACAAGCAATGAAGCGAAGTGTTATTTTTGTTACAAAGATAGAAGTATTCAATGAACAACATTGTAGAATGGTAATTCCTTTTATTTCCTCAATCATTGTATCCTGTCATAAACTAAGTAAAGACACAGTTTATCCATATCACAAAATCTGCGCACATCATATTTCGGAGAAGTGAAGTAAAGAACATAATTTATAGAGTCCCGCCGTAGATCATCAAGCACTTTCAATGTCATAAAGCTTGCCTTCGTCATGTAATTTTCTCAATAAAAGGACCATTTTTAACCAATAACCAAAGCTCGAAGACCACATTGGATAGGCTTAAATCTTTTAACATGACAATAATAGAAGTAAATATTGATAGTCTCATAGAATGGTTCATGATAAAAATAAAAAAAATAAAAAAATTTACAATCATTAGATCATCGTGAAAACTAGTAATATAATTGCATTCCTCATATGCGATCAAATTATTTTCAACATTCTTCGTGGCACAAATGTTCTTCAAGACAAGATGTAGTGTGTATACAAAACATGGTATCCAAAACAAAATGAGGATATTCCAATTCAATTATAAGTTCGACACCTTTGCAATTTGGAGCATTATCGATTATTACTTAACCACCTCGTCATGATCTCATTCACAAAGTCAGCAATAAAATAGTTATATTTCGTTTCATCGGAACAATCATCATTTTAAAAACATTGGTCCAATCTCGATCGCTGCCATAAAATTAATTATTTACCTTCTTTATGGATCACTCCTTCCATCACTTACAATAGCAACTCCTTTTTATGTCCACATGCCATTAATTGGATTTAATAACCTTTCCACATTTTTTCTCTCTTTTTCGAGAAGAACGGTTCTCAACTTGTTATAACCGGAAACCCAATACCCCAAAATTCAACTATTGGAAGTAAGGACTAATGTAATAAGGATTTCTTGCAGGAGTAAAAGGCAAACCACTTGAATAGAACATCCTAGCAATTTTGGAACCCAATTGGTCACATGTTGTCACATTAAAAGCGAATTCTATTGGACTATTCATTCTTTTCTTTTCCTCCAAAATATAACAATAGTTAGAACTCATATTATCCGACAGCAACGGTATTCTTTTTCCCCGCTTGGTTTGCGTTCTCAACTTGGCTTCAGTTTCCACTTTTCTGCATTTCAAATATATCTTTTATAGTTACTTTTCCACAAGCTCAAATTCCACAACCTTGTAATTTTAACAAATGTGCCCTCATTCTTTTGTATGAACTTGTCTTAGTTGCGTTAATGAAATTGCTTTGCCAAAGAATATTGCCACCATTTTCATTAATTTTATAAAGTTTTTAAGCATATTCCCAAAGAGTTCTAGATAAATCATCATCCATATCATTATCACTCAAAACATCAAAAGAAAAAAAATTTCAAAAAAAGTTAATTAAGATAGCAATGATATTATCCGAAACTTGAAAAAAAAATAGCCTTTCCTGGTCATGAATTTGATTCTTGAAGTGTGGATTGATGAAATTTTTGAAAAAGATGGAACAACAAAGAAAATTTTGAAGTTGTTATGAAAAGAGAGAAAAAATAAGAGAAAATATAATTCAAAAGACTTTTGTGTATTTTACTAAGAACCAAAGCCATATATTAATAGTCAAGAATCAAGGATACAATGGTAATAATTTTTAGGGCCGCAGAGGTACAATTGTCATTTACTAATAAACTTACCATTTACGACACTCCCCTTGAATGACACGTTACAAAATATTCGCCTCGTTAAAACCTTGTTTAATAAAAATTTAATGGGACAAAAAATCGAACGAAGGAAAAGAGTACGGTTATTTTGGAGTAAAAGTAAATGTTGCCTCATTAAAACAACCCAGTAGGATAAAACCTAAGTGAAAGAAGAAGAGAATAGCTACTCTTCCTATCGTTGATCGCTCAAAGTCGTAGTCAATGCATTTCAATTTTGTGAATCGATTTCTTGAATTTAGATGTCGGTAATGCTTTTGTGAATTAATTAGCTATATTGTCACTTGATCGAATTTGTTGAATGTCAATGTTGCCATTTTTCTAAAGCTCATCTGTATGAATTTTTTTTTTTTTGGACAAAAGTGTCTCTTTCTATCACCATCGATATCGCCTCCTTTACGTTGTGCAATAGAAGCAGCATTGTCTTCACATAAAATTGTTGGACTATCTTTTTGTTGAAATTAACTTGTATGTTGCTTAAATATGATCGGTCATGTTCCTTA
The DNA here is from genome assembly GCF_002742605.1 of Olea europaea var. sylvestris. NCBI lineage: Eukaryota > Viridiplantae > Streptophyta > Magnoliopsida > Lamiales > Oleaceae > Olea > Olea europaea. The sequence goes on along the minus strand of NC_036245.1, from coordinate 7,641,820 downwards.
ACCATATACATTCTCAACCTGCTTCATGAATTACAATAATTTCAGAATGTTTGGAAGATGTTGCCATCAAGGATTGCTTTACAGATCTATACTAAATAGCTATTCCTTCACGTGTAAACAAATATCCCATTCGTGATTGATCTTTATGTAAGCCGGAGAGATAACTTGCATTTGCATATACCACTAAAATAGACCCCGACTTTTAAGAATAAAATAATCCCAAATCAATAGTGCCCTTTAGGCAATGAAAATATGTTTAACACCATTTCAATGTCTTTGAATTGGTGTAAAGCTATATCTTGCAAAGAGATTTATAAAAAAAGTATGCCGGGTTGAGTGCAATTTGTTAGATAGGTTAATGCTCCAATAGCATTAAGATATTGTTTCAGGACCAATAACCTTTTTTCCGTCTCCAAGTACACAAAATTGATCATTTTTCACATCAAGTAAGTGAACAACCATATGTGATACCAATGGATCTACATTATCCATATAAAAAAGCTTTAAAACTTTTCTTGTACACATAGATTTATGAACAAATAATTTTTTTGTGAAATATTCAATCTGCAACTCAAGACAAAATTTTTCTCAAATCTTTTATCTCAAATTCATTTTTCGAATAATCTGATATTTTGTTGAGCTTTTTAGAAATTTCAATTAAATTTAAATCATCAACGTAAACTTCCACTGTTGCAAATCCAATATTTCTGTTCTTTATGAAAACACATGGGCGGATATCGTCATTTTTAGAACCCTCATTCAACAAATATGCACTAAGGCATTATACCACATGCATCCATATTATTTCGATCCATATAATGATCTTTGCATTTTAATTGAAAAAAAGGTCCTTGGGTATGTATAATTTGTTCGTGGTACCTTAAGTCATTCAGAGACTTTCATATATATGTCACTATCAAGTGAACCGTTCAAATTGACAGTTACCATATCTATAAGGCACATATCAAGCTTTTACGATACAGTCAAACTAATTAAGATCTAAATGTGATGGTGTCCATTACGGGAGAATATATTTCCTCATAAGCAATTTTCTAGTCTTTGTGAGAAACCTTGAACCATGAGTCGAGCTTTGTATATTGTAATTTCATTATTTTATTTCTCTTTCGTTGTACAAAAACTCATTTGTATTCAACGGTGATTATATTTTCAAATGTTCGAACTACAAGCTCAAACATTTTTCATTTTTCTATGGAATTCAATTCCACCTGTATAAGTTCTTTCCATTTTAGCCAATCATTTCTATGTTGACTGTCTTTAACAAACTGTGGTTCAGGGATTCTTATTTTGCGTGATATCAAGAGCCACGTTAAAGTAAAAAATATTGTCTATAATAACATTATTTCATTCCCATAATGTAATACGCCAAACTTCAAGTGATACATTTGGCCAATATGATTCATGCATTTCATGCTAATTACATTATTATTCGCATCAATTTCCTAATTGCTTCTCTTAAATTGGTGCATTCAATTATCGAGGCTTTAAGATCTTTATATGGTGGTAGTCTTCAACCCCTCAACCTAAGTGGTGGATTTTATATTGAGGTATGATCGAAAATTAGGTTAACTAAATGTTGGAGATTGGCTTGGTAAGTAATGGAATATCGAAAAGGCCGGAAATTATTATCGAGAAAGGTTCAAGCTTTCCATTTGGTTGATCAAGGTCCCCTTAAACTCTAGGTAAGTAATTGACATATTTCGGACATTAGGCATGAAGTGACATGAATATATGTTTCATATGACATTATAAATATTGAGATATGAATTGTTGAAATCGGTCAAGAATTGGGTGTCAATCGGGTAAGTAGTTAAATGAACAGTTAAGGAATTAACACTATAAAATATGTTGCGAAGTTAGGACAAGTAAAATAGATTGTAAAAACATTAAATAAGCCAGGGACTCTTGATTTATACCTGCAAGGATGAATGCAAAATCAAATTTTAACCATAAGAGACCACCTCATGCTTAGTACACCTCATGCCTATTGATTTTTTCTTGTAATGGTCAATTCCTTGGCCCTTAAGCATTATCCACGTCTACCACTCCTTTGACTTCCTATATGGGGTATATATTCCCTAAGTTTCATGCAAATCATCCAAAGAAAGGTACAAAATCAGAATGCAACTAAAAGGAGACACCTTCTACTTAACATGTGTTGACTTGTCAATCTAACATCTACTTCCTTCAACCTTAAGGCCTCTAGCACATCTTCTAAACCATTATCACTTTATATAGGATAGACATACATCTTCTAAGTCACATATGACTCCATATAAGGTTTAAAAATGTCAAATTTGGCTGCATGAAGCCGCATCCTGCTTGGACACCTCATGCTTGAATGCACTTGTCCTCTAATCACATTTTTTTAATCCTTAAGCAAGACTCACGACCTCAATCTCTTAAAAAACTCTTATTCACTTCCTAAATAAGATATAAACTCCTCTAACTCATCCCCAATTGATTCCAAGTGAAAAAGAGAGCAAAAGAGCCAAGGAAAATAGAAAACAGTAGAAAGTGTTGGGGCAGCTGTGTTAGTTCACTGTTTTAAGGTTTGTATTCATTATTTTTGAATATTTTATGATCTCTTCAACACTATGATCTTGCTTGAGACCATGTCATATGTTGTCAATGATTTTATGATGGCCAAATAAGGGTAATTAATTACAAGAACTTGGGCGAAAACAACTTGGACAAAGATGTAGGTTGCTAGAGTTGAATGATTTAGACCTTGATTTTGGGTGATACTGAGAGTATAACTTATATTTATCAATATTCACATTTTTATACGAAATCATGAAGTATAGAGGTAATTTTTAATGGCCTATAATTCTGTTGGTGGCATACTAATACAATGGAAAGTCAAAAACTGTCACAAGGAAAACAAAACTGCCTGATTTGATGTGGTAAAAAAGGGACAGATTTTAGGCTGAAAACGCTTCATTTTTATGATTTTAGAGCATGATTACCTTCTCATACATGTTATAGAAATGTGGTAAAATTTTGGGAGTCATTGGATATAGAGAATGGGGTGAAAGGATTGCACAAATAATTGGATGGAAATGCAAATCTGAAAACATGTTCTGTCCATTTGTGTGTTTAATGTGATTTCAACCATTACATGTCAATTAATTATCTCTTGGGCCTAGAAAATAGATTTTTAAGGAGTGTTAGGTCATTGAAAACAATTGGATGACATTGATGTTCATAATTGGACTCGAGAAATAGCGAAATTTATGGGACGAGATTGTAATGCCATTAGTAACTTGAACTGAAGAATTCGTTTAAATTATTTTGACATGAATGGACATATTTTGGGATTTTGTGTGTTAAGGCTATTAAATTGAGGATATCTTTAATATTAGATGGTAATACAGGTGAGTTTTTGACGTTGAGTGAAAAAGGAAAGTGATCTAATCTCCGTAGGAGCTTGCACACATAAGGGCAAAATGTAAGTAAAATTTCATTTGCAACTATACAACTACGATGCAGGAACCTAGTATATGTGATAGAGTAATGTTGGAATATTTACATGACTTTAGCAAGAGGCTCGTTTATAGCATATGATGGTTATGATTATTGAGTATGTGGTTGCGGATCCCATTGACATTGAATTTCATTAAGCATGTCATTCATAAGTATTTTCATCCGCATTCACGACATATGATCATGGTTGAAAATCCAGCATGCGAAACATGGTTTCAAATCGAGTTTTCCTTATAAATGTTTTATTGACCACTACTAAGGCATCGAGGCATGCGAGAGAGAGGAAATTAAAAATTACTTCTTCTTCCGAACCCCACCCACCCCCAGCTTCATACTTCATTAATTATTTGTTAATTTCAACCCTTCTTCTTCTTCCACTCTAATTTTTTTTTTCTTTTTTTCCCCCCTTCTTTGAGACTGGGTGTTTGATATTCAAGAAAATGGACATTTAGGGGTTTTGTTAAAGCCGAATTATCATCTTTATCGTATTACTTCCATGTTTTATTAGACACAATGCAATATTTATATTTTTTTTCCTTTTTTTATTAATAATATTTTCTATTCATAATTTACTGAATTAAATAATAAATTTTTACTTGTACACCTTTTGTATAAAATAATAAATGAATAGTCCATTCAGTTATTTATATGGTATTTTTTCCATATTTGCAAAAATGGCCTTCTGATTATTGTTTGCTAGGTTGACTTATACGAGATTAAAAAACAAAACTAGTACTGATTTCTATAGTGTCGCGTCGCATCTTGTCTAATTCAATTTACGGATTTATACATTTTTTTTTCAAGATTTGTGGGATTTGGATTCCTAATTATTAACATAATATTAAATCCTGGATTTTTTAATATATATATATATATATTTTTTTTTTTTTTTAAACTCAATGCATTTTTTTAAAAATGTACAAAGGGGATTTGAAATCTGAGTTTGATGGAGAGAGTCGGATATGACATTTCTACTAAATTAAATAAAGAAAAAAATTTCATTTTAGGTATTTTAAAGCCCTCTCAAAATTTAATTTGTTACATGTATTAAAAATCGCAATATGTCTTGTACATCAATCGATTCTAGTCAAGAGTTCCAAAAGATCACACTATCTAATTGGTTGTTAACATTTTTAATATGTTCCAACTTCCATAAGATCTTCCCTCTGGCTCAAAACCAAAGAAATTAAAAATAAAAAAAGAAAAAAAGAATCAAACCTCGAAAAGGGAAAGGGAGAAAAACAATTAAAAGTATGCGAAGCTCATTTGGAACTTTAGCTTTGATTATTATTGTTATTTGGTGATTGGTCTCTTTCTTTTATTCCTTTCTCTTTTCCAAGGAAAAAGTTAAGGCAAGAAGATAGAACACAAGAATGGATGAAATAAAAGTAAAATACTGAAAGATTAAAGGAAATAATATTCATCATGGGAGAATAAATTAGAGTATATCATCAACTTCCAAGGAAAAACTAGGAAATAATTAACAATCCTGCACCAAAAATCTTTTTCTCCTAAGCCAAATCTTCAAAATCTAGTTTTCTTGATTTTTGCTTTGATTTTTCTCTCCAATTTCTCTCTATTTTTCTATAGTACAACCCTCTTTTATTGGCCTAAACAATTTCTTCTAAAATGGGGCAAACATCCCAAAAATAGAGTTCTGGGGGGAGTGCGATCAACTGCGGTCCAGGCTGAGCTCCTGTTTGTCCTAATTGTTATTGTAGTATTGTTATGCTTTTCTTTCATCTTAAGCAAAGAATTAAGTTTAAAAAGTATTGTATTATTTTAAGATATATCATATTAAATTTGGTAAAGTATGATGTTAATGGATCATGAGATAAGTAATGACATATTGTACTCCAATAATTAAAGGCATCTTCTAATAGCAACTGGAATTTTATATTTCATTCTCATCCTATGAGTTGATCTAACGAGGTTAGAGGTTAACAAAAAGCTGTCTCACATCGCATATAGCTCTTTATTTAAGAGATATATTGGATGCTATTAAGCTTGTCCTCATCCTATACTTATCTAGTAATTGAAAAATCATATGCTATTTTGGTTATTGGTAATTTATTCACCATTGGTTGAGGCCTGTGAAGTTAAATTCCAATGTTTAACATCATAGCCTGGAATTTATTGAGTATCAAAACCTTTATATTGCATGGAAAAAAGCTGTCAATAGTTCAAATAGTTATCTGGTCTGTCCTGTGTGAAAGTTGACATGTAAAGGAAAAGTGGCCCAGTACTCGAATTATTAAGAGAGTTGAAAATGCTGTGCAGTTTGCATCAATTGTGATAAAGCAACCGTATGGCAATTGGAAATTTCAATTCTTGAATGTAATGGAAGACCAGAACCCTTCAGCAAACAACAGTGGAGATACTGAATGTACAATTACAGTAGATGAAGATCATCATCTGTATTTCGATGGTCGCCGAATACATAGAATGCCAGGAGGGATTCAAGAAACACAAAGAAGAGGATTACTACGCACCTAAGATTGTTTCCTTTGGACCTTCTTACCATGGCTCGTCAGAACTTGGCATGGCAGAAGATCTCAAGTATGAAGTCCTCGCAGACTTTGTTTCAAGCAGCGGCAAAGACAGAGAATTCTTCTACTGCCAGATCTTTAAAGTGATCGACCAGATTAGAAATTGTTACGTTGGGGTTTCAAGAGATGAATATGATGATCGAGCACTAAGAGAAATGATGCTTCTAGATGCATCTTTACCTATATATCTTACGATGATTTTTGTGGGAGATGATAAAAAATATGTCCACTTCTGTCAACATCTTGGAATGGCTTTATATATATTTGCATTCCAGGATCTGATTTTACTTGAGAATCAAATTCCACTCTGGGTTATTAAGCACTTGACCACATTAATATATGGCAAACGAGAAGAAGGGGCTATGTTAATTTGTGATTTCGTAAGTACAGCGAGTTTTGGGGAAAAGAGGCTAACAAGAATTCCTGGAGAAGATAGAAGGCAACCACTTCTCCTTCTGGATGCCGCTCATAGAATATATGTCTAAGAATTATGCAGGAGAAGAACTTGTCGATGATTTGGTTAATGCAGAAAAACAGCCTGTTAGTAAATGTCTATGGTGCCCTTGGAGAAAACACAATGGTCAATCTCGTTCAGTCAGTGATCTTAAAGCGAAAGGCATCCACTTGAAGCCTAGTTCACATTGTTTAAAGAATATTAAGTACAATCCTACAAATATTATGGGCAACTTGAACTCCCTGTTTGGTTTTCACTGTCAATTCCAAGCCATTCTTTACGCAGATGATTGCATATGAGGCATCGCCACATTGGCAATATTATATAATGTCATGTTAACTTCTTGAAGTCTCTCATTGTTAAACCTGAAGACGTGAAAGAACTGTGAGAAAAGAAGATAGTCTTTAGCACCCTCGATACTGATGAACAACTTATGAAACTAATCAAAGAGATTGACAATTACGGACTTGAAGATGACTGGATTTTTTATGATGTGAAGATGAGAATTGAGAAGCACTGCAGCAACAAGGCAAAAACATGGATTACTGAATTAATTAACACTTACTTTCACAGTCCATGGACTCTTATTGCCTTACTCGCTGCTACTTTTCTTCTTTGCTTGAATTTTCTATAGACCTATTACGCAATGAATCCTCCTAGGTAAAGGCGTGCACCAAATTCTGTTGTTCAAGTTTTAGTTGAGATGTGTTTCGACTCTTCCAAATAAGAGAGGTTTGATGTTTTTGTATTCATTGTATCAATCTATGTTTGTATTATTGTAACAAATCTATCTAAGTGGGCTTATAACAAATGTTTTATCTAATTGTAGAGATTGAAAACAATGGTTATAAGCTCTTGAATTAATATTTTGAATGCTAAGAATCCGGAGACAAACTATATCCTCAAGATGTTAGCTGAATTGCCTTGCCCAGAAGATTTCAATTACAGCACCGTAGTTTCAGAAAGAAAAGTAAGAGAAGGGTGGACAAATTAATGTTTCTAGTCAATTAACTATTCACGATTGTTAATATCACTTGTTCAAGATGAGTTGACATCTTATGAAAGGAAAAACCAATAGTGCAAGGACTTGGGGAAATAAGTTTGGGAAATGATTTTGTTTATGGGTAGATACCACAGTTCTAATCCAATAATTATGACAAAACTAGTTGTTAGAAGGTTCTCAGCTGTGCAACAACCGCATTCATTAAAATTCTCCAAAAACCACCCTTCTCCATCTCATGAACGCAACTATAGTTGTCCCTCCAGGAGATGAAACATCATCTTTCAGCTGACCGGGATATTTTCCTGTATCCACTGTCATTGATGCTTCTCCCAATACCTGTGACACTTTAATAGCTTTGACTGAATGAAGTTTTGATGCCTTAAAATATAGAATTGTGAAGTACAATATGTTGAAGACATAATTTGAATAAACAAATTGTCTCCAAAAGATTTAGATAAGAGCAAGCACATGTCCCGACTGAGATGAAAAACATATATCTAGTCTACATGTGAGGGGTCTGTTAGAAGACATTCTAAATCCAAATCAAAAAACAAGATGAAATATTGCATTAAGCAATTTCATGCTTTCGAATAGGTTATAATAATAAGCTTACACAGGACATATTATATAGCTTGATAAAGTTGATATATCCATTGGCTTACGGTTTGAGAAGCTAGCCAGAGTGCCAGATCCCTAGGAAGACCCACAGCTACCCCTCCATCAGCTAAAGCTTCTATTGTGAAAAATACGTATGCTGGTCCACTACCACTTAACATTCCAGGAAAAAATATAGTTAGAATAGGCCACATTAGCACTTTATTTTCATCTCTACAAAATATGTGGCTTATCCACTCACGCAGGGTGGTCATAGTGGGGGAACTCAAACACTCCAACCCAATAATGTCAGAGATAAACCAAAAGCTTTTGCTTTAAGAATTAACTATACAACAGGGAACATGAAAGAAGTAAACAACACCACAGGCCAGTGATTGCATCAAACAGTTTCTCATCAGCTGTCCACACCTTACCATAACTCCAAATAACTTGGAAATTAATTCTCAATCATCTTTATTAGTAGCAGCGCTGGGCAGATAATATGTATATGTAATTAGATTTGTAAAACCATCACATATGCACATCTTTGTGCAGTAGCCAAAAAATAATAATAATAATAAAATAAAATAAAAAATAAAAAAATTGAAAAAAAATAAATAAAGTGAAAAATTCAAACTTGGATTTAACAGAGTGGCGGAAAGGAAAATCTTGAAATAGTCTGACAGATAATTGAGATTTGTGGCAGAACTCGGGGAGGAGGGGGGTGTGAGGAAATAATACTTGATGACAAAGCTTTCCTAGATCCAAAATGAAACTCAAAAATGATGTTGTTTGCCATTTATTTTCTCTGATTAACGATCACAATAACAATGAGGATCCAGTATGCAAGTCTATCATGATGTGATTTTAATTTAAGTGAAGCCCCAAGTTTTCAGGCACACCATTAACTCTGGAATTGTTAATTGATATTAGGCATTTTACAAGTCACAAGGCAAAGACAGGAGAGACAGAACTGGTATACCAGATAGGGGAGAATCCAGCATCGAAGTTCATCTGGGACGGAGCTTGACTACCGACCGTTGACCATTGACAATCAATGATCGTAATAGCCTAGTCGTTTATTAAAATTTGATTAAATAATATTAAAATTTATTCAATATGTATATAAATGCACTAAAACTTAAAAATTATACACTTGAAAACGTAATTTAATACAACCCAAAATACTAAAAAAAATATACGATACAACCTTACTCTATGACTATAAACTTAGAGCACTGCTTTCTATGGGGTCTCATATTTTGGGAACGTAGCAATATTTCCTCATTCTCAAGTTTTTGAAAAACATCTTTCTCCATGTAAACTACCATTCAACTAGTCATCTTCCATATTGTTACACATGTCACTCTTGATTAGATTTATAGCAGAAAAATGCCCTTTCAAAATGCCCCAATTTATTTTTCATTTAGAATTGATTAAAAAAAGAGTACTGGTAAGTTGAATTGAGCCCAACGTCTTCTCAATTAACTTTTTTCGCTTCTCCTAATTTCCTAAACATAAATTCTCAAATCAATAATTGTAACTCATAAAACATAAATTATTAATTACAAATCACAATTCTCCGTAACAACTCATAAAACTTAAATCATAACTCGTAAATAATAATAAAAACATTGCCTTTTATGTGAATGTGATTACTTATTAATATGACTAATAGCACAGTTACACAATTTCAGACAACATTCAACAATCAACAAGTCAAGTAGAAGTAGTGAACAACATAGAACCCAAAAAAAAAATTAAAAAATAAAAAATAAAACAGAGAGAGGAGTGTAAGAGAAATAAACTCACAGTCATCACTCACCAATAAACATGGTATTGTATCTGAATAGTGTCAATATCCGACACGCCATCGAAGTACTCATGCAACACAGGTTAGCAGGCCGTCTCTATTTATTCAAGAGCACATACTTTTTTACAAGTCCAAATATGATGGGTAAGATGGACTGGAGTCATAGTATTAAGTGAGAAATTCGAATATATGAATGATCGGCTTTGAATTCTTGTTCATTCACTTAAAATATGATAATGTAATAGCACCAATTGGACAATTTTTTGTTGTACCACCACCTTGCTACCTGTTTTGGAGACTTTGTAGCATCTTTCTTTTCTTCTAAACCAAATTAATGGTTTGCAGGTGACCCGTGCTTGGAAGTCATTCGTGGTGGTGGAACTCAAGAAAATTACTTTACAATAATTTCTTCTTTTTGAATTTTTTGGGATTTTCAACGGTTATTGTTAAAAAAGTATATATTTAAGTCAAAGTCATGAGACATAAGGTTTTTTGTAAGTATCAACTTTTATTTATATATGGTATAGTATGATTATTGATTTTAATTTTTTTTAACATCATGTTATTATTTCTCTTTAGGTCTAGCATTTCTCATGTAGTAAGTTCAGTCACACTTGAATCCAGTAATAACAATAATGAAGTAAAAAACATTCCATGACTATTACAATCGAAAGCAATGAACCGTATAGCTCTATTTTAGCGGCAAAAATCAAAAACAAGTTTACTATTATATGTACTAAACATAATGAGGTGCCAGGGGGATTTCTAAGGATTAGGGTGAAAATGGGGCACATTCCTTATTGAAGCCAAATAATAAAGATTGTCTTAAAAAACATTAGAGAAGTAGGGCGCCAAAATATTTTTTTGTGGAAAACTTATTGGGGCAAACTTTTTATTTCTTGCAACAAAGTGTTTGTGTTGAGAAAGGGTATATTTTTTAAAATTTTACAAACAACAATATCTTTAATAAAAGTTATATGAATTTTATTAAAGATATTGTTATTTGCTTCTTCTATAGGCCAGGTTATGGTTATACCATAAAAATCGATAAATAAATATATATATATATATACACACACCCCAACTCGATTTACCTACTTAAAAAATTTTTTAAAAAATAATGCCCTTTTCACTAATCATTTGTGTTATTATTTTCACACTGAAAGTGGTTTGCATTATAGATGAACGGCATTTGATTACTATTTACTTGGCCCATTAGAACTAGCCCCGAACTGTTGTCTATTAAAAATTTGTTGCAATAAGTGGTTTGCATTATAGTTGAACTGCATTTGATTACTGTATATTTTGCGATATACCAAAAATTGTCACAATAAGTGATTTAGCGAAACACATTTTTAAAGTTTGTCGCAAAGATTGTTACAAGAATTATAAGTGCCAAAAAATATAAGGCGACATGAAAAGTTGTCGTGAAAGATGAGAAAGCACGACAATTAATAAAGATTGTCGTAAAAAACATTAGAGAAATAATCTGCCAAAATATTTTTTGGTGGGAAACTTATGGCGACAAACTTTTTATTTCTTTCTACAAAGTGTTTGTCATGTGAAAGGGTATATTTCTTTGAGACAAGGAATATTTGTTGCTAAAAAATCTATACATGGAGGAAAAAATCGCTACAAAAAAACTATTTTTACAATAGATAAAAAAAGGTTACCATATGTCTTTCGCAATGTTCATCAGTATGTTGTCATGGAATAGAAGGATAAGGCAACGACGGTTTCACTTTGCAAAAGGCCTTAAATATGCGTTGTTGTTAAGTTTTTGCAATGTTCTTAATTTGTTGCTTTTATTGTATTTTGCAACTTTTTTGCTTGTTGTCTTAAATTCTTTTTGCAATGGTCAACGACTATTATGTTTACTTTTTTTCAAACATTGTGGTGGAAAAAGTATTTACCCAAAACGATAAAGTGTCATAAAAATTGTCGCGAAATTCAAACAAATAATAAAGTTTGTCAACACTAAAATATTCTTTGGTGGGAAACTATGGTGACAAACTTTAATTTCTTGTAATGAAGTATTTTTATTTTTTTTTCATGTACCTAAGGGCAACATTTTAATATGCAATATAATTTTTTTTGTTCTTATTATTTCCGACGAAGAGGAAAATTATGTTGTTTTTAATATTTACGAATAACAATCTCTAATAAAAGTTATTTGAATTTTATTAAAGATATTGTTATTTGCTTCTTCTATAGGTCAGGTTATGGTTGTACCAGAAAAACCGATAAAAAAAAATACCCCAACACGATTTGCCTACCTTAAAAAATTGAAAAAAAATAATCCCCTTTTCACTATTCATTTGTGTTATTGTTTTCACACTGAAAGTGGTTTGCATTATAGATGAACTGCATTTTATTACTATTTACTTGGCCCATTAGAACTAGGCCCGAACTATTGTCTATTAATTCATTCACTTTTGTCCATCTCTTCTCCGTTTTTTCGACCTAGAAATTTTTTCTTCGACCACAAACACTAGAGAAAGATAAACAATGCAAATCGCATTTGAAGTGGAAGTGACGATGGTAGAACCTGGCAAAATACTGCCTGAGCACAAGATGGACATGGCGGTGGTGTTCGAAAACAAGTTGTGAGAGAGTAAGTCTAAGGTTGAGGAAATTGTGGCCAAGATGCTTGCAATCAAGAAAGAAGCCCAGCCCAAAACACAGCTTCGGGAAACTCATCACTCAAATTCTCGTTAATTTCATAACCCTCCAATAGGTCTTTCCCTATATATGCGCTTGCGTGAGTGTTTAAATAGTATATTAAGTTTCTTTTGCGCTGTTCGGGTTGTGATTTTTTTAAACTTTTTTTGTGGCGTATTGAATATAAATGTAAATGATATTCGATTAAAAGTAGAGTAAACTTTGCGGTTTCTAGGAGAATTTTGAAGAAATAGTTTTTAATTATGAGTAGAACCTAGGGGTTTTATATTTTTCTTACTCTTTTTCCTAATGTAATTATTTTCAGCCTGCACAACAATGGAGATTTTAATAATGACAGGGGCATAGGAGATACAAGTGTAAGGGAATTTCTTTGATTCGCCATGTTAAACAAATTGCAAAATTAATTCATAATATTTTACTTGTTGAAATGATCAATTGGAGCATAAGCACAGCGTAAGGAAGTGAAATCATCAACCACCAAGGCGATATACAGGCTTAGTTTACCAAAGTCAAACCAATACCAAAACAAATGACCCAAGAACACAACAAAGGTTTTATCTACGGTTGCTAAACCTTTTGCCACTTAGAGACCACCACAAAGAAGAGAAATATCACCAAGAGATATGCACTAAAGAAAATGGCAGAAGGTAGAAGTGATGAAGTCGAGGGAAAGCACGCAGGAAGAAGAAAATAGAGACACCAAGTCTTGTTATTCAAAGTGGCATGCAAGACCAAATAATATATATTGGGCCAAGTAACAAAATAAGGTAAGTTAAGTCTAGGTAATGGGTCAAGGTCCAATAACATATAAGTGGACAATAGAGTGGGCCTCAAAACTAGTTAGCCATCCAAGTAGGTGAAAACATGGCTCATGAGCAACACAATTTAATTGGTTGCTTCAAATGGTCCAATCTCTTCTTGGGCCGGGTCGTTACAATTTTGGTATTGATTTATCGCTCAGTCATTTCGCAATCGCTGACTGATAATTAATAAACGGTTTACATCATCGCCCAGGAGGTCATTTGACAACAATATGTCCAACACACAGGAAATGTGGGATGAGATCAGTTTGTGTGAAGGTACTTTACATCCCTAATTTAAGCTCTGGATTTGTTCATATGCACAGGAGTGTGCTTAATTGCTGATCTGTGTAACTTTTGATTTGAACTTTGTATCTCCTATTTGTTCAATCAAATTCATTGACGTCATCTTTGCTTTTCCTGCTCTCTTAATTTTTTCACTGGGTGGTTCTTATATGGATACAAGCTCCTTAATGATGATTATTTTGATTAGATTAAGAAAAATTGTATTCATGCGTTTCATTTTTCAGCACGAGTACAAATATTATGTGAATTGAAAGAGAAGCGGATGGTGGTTTAATTCTTTTTAAATAGCCATCTTTCACTTCATTTAGTAATACTAATTTTTTACCATACTTATTGGTTGTTTGATAATTTGATTTTGAAAAATTGTTTTCCTGTACTCTATTCAGGTGATGAGTTTTTGGTTTTCAAATTTTCAGGAATTCTGTTTCATATTGGCATTTTATTTGTAAAAAATGTGCAGGAAACAACATTAAATCATTTATGGATGTCAGGCTTCTTGGTGATGGATTTGGAGCCACTAATGGAATGATGAGAAATAATCTCATTTGGGTTGTTTCAAGAATGCAAGTTCAAGTGGATTGATCATTATCCGATCTGGTATTGAACTACACTATATTAACATATATATTCAAATGACACTAGCATTCAATTTCGGATGAATATGTGTAATAGAAAATGAAGTGGGCATTCTTATTTTTAGCGTAAAAAAGATTAAATTTGGACATTTGTTTCATAACAATGTCGTATGTGTCAATAGGGGTGAAGTAATGGAGATGGACACATTGGTTGGAGGAAGGTTGCACGCTTGGTGATGGGGTAAGCAATGGACTGGTAAGAAAGCTTGTATTTTGCTTTATTTTCTCAAACTCAAACAAGATAAAAGGGCCGAAAGATTTGCATCATTACCTGCAAAAGTTACGTTAAATGCTATGGCTGAATCTTACACATAATAAGAAACTTCTGTGGATAAAACTGTTGAATGCATTGTGTTATCCGTTCTTTTGTAATATTTTGTGCATACAAACTATGAAAATATTAATTCTTGCTCTCTCGTTTATTCTTTATTGGACGAAGATATTAGAAATTATATTACTTTTTACTCAAAATGAATTTCATTACTATATCTCTCATTTATTCCTTAATGGAACGAAGATATCGGAAATTATATTACTCATTACTCAAATTTGGAGAGAGTAAAGAAGTTCATCTCAATAGCCAAGGATGAAGGTGCCACCATCATGTGTGGGGTTGAATGCCCTGAAGTGAAATTCTTTAATCATAGCCTATGGCAAGTTTGTGAATTATCTTATAAGGATATTGACCTAACTTCATGATTGATTTGCAGCATTTAAAGAAGGGCTACTTCATCAAACCTGCCATAATAACAGATGTAAAGACCTCCATATTTCTAGTGCAACGTTATTTCTTCAATCTTTCTAGACCTATTTTCTTTTTTTCTGGTTTGGTGAACCACTCTAAGTAGTTCGACCTTGAAATCAATAGCAGTATATTTGTATTTGCTTTTGTTTTGGAGGTAACTAAATCTATAAATAATACCTTGGTCTATTTCTATTTTGTAGACAATAATATGAATTTTTTAATGTATTTTGGAATTATTTATATTGAATTGTTGTACATTGAAGCATTATTTTTAATAAGTCATGAGTTATTTTTAATGAAGTTACATTTTCAAATAAATGTGTACCATAGTAACAACTCTGTTGCAATGTAAGAGTTTGAATATTATCATATTTGAAAGTATGGTGCAATCAATATCTACTGTTGCAAAATAAATTCAGCCACATGCAGATGTTATGTAAACAAATATCTATTGTCACAAATTGTGGCTTAACTCACAAAACATGATTTGACAACCTAACAAAAGACACGCATACTCATGTCCGAAGGAAACAATTATCAATCCCGTTTAACCGAATCTACCATTAATGCATAGTTCTTGGCACATAAAGTTACATTGTTCGGTACTCAAACTGTTCCATGAAATTCTGAGAGATCAATCAAATCCAAGAAAAATAAAACCCAACAAAGCTGGAAATTAAAATCCAAAACCCAGTAAAATAAACATCAACTTACTCAAGAAATTTGGATTTTTAAAATGCATATTGAAATCCCATATCAAGGAAAAAAGAAAATGAATCCCGAACCAAGCTTGTCACAAAAAAAAAAAAAAAAAAAAGGGAGAAAAACATAGATACTTACTAGAATGACGTCAGAGTGGACCAAGGAATGTGATTGCCATCGGTGACGAAGTTTATTACGAACTCGAAGAATTTAGAAACCTTCACCTCCATAGAGAAAGAAACCAAAATGAATCCAAGAAATGGAAACTGAACATTTATTCCTAATTCTGTTATATCAAAATTATTTTTATACTTTGAACCAGTTTATTTGATGAGGAAAAGTGAAGATATTATTATAATATTTCTTATTCATTCTTCTATGTGTTGTTTAAAATAAATTGTGGAGTCGTTATTTTCATTCACCTTTCTTATATATTTATTTAATTCTAAATTTATCCCTATTACAATTTTTTTTAAATAATATATTTATCCAGTTAATGGTTTCAATAATCCCCTGACTTGTATCACGATTACGGTTTACTCACTAAATTTCAAAGTGTTTTACAATGTTCAGTAAACCTTATTTGTTTGTACTCCATCTATCACCCTCAAAAATTTGTTACCTTATTCGCTGATGTGACAAGGTATGGTCGTTAAAAATAATTACAACTTAACTAAATCATTGTTTCATTACTCATTCATCTTACATTGGTTATACTATCGAAATCAAAACGCTTCCCAATAGTCACTCATCAACCATCCGCCATATTTCGTTCCCTTCATTTCTAATATTTGTAAAGAAATTTCACGTGATAAGTTACAAATGTTAATAAAATTATAAGTCAACCAAACTATCATCACACCAAAATCACCATATGTGACACATCACTTTGCCGATCCCTTAAACTTATTTAAAACCCAATAAATCATCCCCAATAATTCTTTTAGAAGAAATATCATTTTCCAATTCGAACGTTTACTGTACGAGAAATAGATTTTAGTTTGAGAATAAAAATCTGAATCATAACTTGTTCGCCTAGGAATTGATTTTGAGAAAATACTTTGTCCATTCTAATTTCATTCGATCGACCATATGTGATCTTCAATCATTATTTTGTATTTCGAATCAACTTTTGGATATTTTCACTTTGGTCCAAAACTTTAGATTTCTTGCAATTTTCACACTTTTCTAGTTCATTGTTTCCAGTTCTGCCAATTTTATAGATCTTTACCTAACAAAGACAATATACATAAAATTAAGCCATAAATTGACTAAAATATACAACAAATACTCTATTTTAAAGACTTAAATAAGTGTACAAAATGCACTTATCACTAAGATTTTTAGGGCTGAATTTGGATACACTTTATTTGATTTTAAAGTTTATAGGGGTGTTGAAGTCATTTCAAAAATGGTGATTTTTGTGAGTTATGATTTGGTTGAACTGTAATTTTTTTGACGATTGTAATTTACCTGGTTGAACTTTCGCAAAATAAATTAGCAACAAAGTGAACGATATATGATGAATGATGGATGGAGTACAACATCTCAAAGATGAGTAATCATTGAGAAGTATTTTGAAGTTCGATGAGTAAACTATCACTAGTGTAAGAAGGATGAGTAATGAAACAATGATTTGTTGAGTTGTAATTTTTTACAACTGTAACTTGTCACATCAGATTTTTGTTAGCCACATCAGCAAATAAGGTAACAGATTTTTGAGGTTGATGGATGGAATGCAAATAGACAAAGTTCAATGAGGACTATGAAGTTGAAGTTTAGTGAATAAACCGTGAGCATGATATAAGTTGGATGATTATTGTAATAATTACATTCCAATATTATTATTCTTAACTTTATTCATTTATGCATTATTTATATCTACACTACTTCTGCACAATACATTATATAGGACTACAGAATACACTTACAAATCATTCTTCATGTGAGAAGTTAAAAGACGATACAAGAAAAGATTTGTAATACTCGATCTTAGCCCTTTTTTGACAATGAATATTTGAAAACTCTTTTTTCTATAGATTAATCCAATAAAATATTATGCATGTAAACCAAACTTTTTCTGACATTTAAACATATATTCTCCTAAAAATCATTATTCAAAATTTTATTTTGACTAAGTAATGGCCATCAAAAGGTGGCTTATAATTTAGTTCTTGAAATCAACCCCTCAACAGGTATGGCCAAAAAAGAAGCAAAATTAATTGCAACTAACAAAGATAAATTACCTGATACAAAAATACAATTATATCAATTCTGATTGTTCTCTTCATCCATCAACAAGAACTGTAATCTCATTGTACACTTTTGTTTCTTCTTTTTGTTCAACTCTAAGGCAGGGATAAAATCATATTAATGTGGTGATTGAGCAAATAAGTGTGCAAATAAATTGGTAAGTGTAATTGAGATTACCGTAGATCAATATTATCGAACTTCAAGATATGATTCATGTAAACATCTGTACAATGATCGTACATTGGACAACCTTCTGAAGAGGGTTTGCATTGATGAAGTCTGTGTTTGGACATGGCCTCAAGACTGTCATGCCACCTAGAGTCAATCGAAATAATGTGCTTACCATATATTTGCTCTAATAGTGTATCTTTTATTGTTTGTTGAGACTTTAATTGATGAAGATATTTTATAAATATTAGGTTTTAGTTAAACGTAAAGTCTAAAAGAACCTAAAATGTCCAAAAGCATTTGACGAGGATAAATATTAGTAGATATATTTAGAGTGACAGATTTTTTTCTTATCTATTTAAATAAATTTGCATAAATTTAAAAATATGATATAATTGTTTTAAAATTAAAATAAATATATAAGAATGATTGATGAAAACAGGAGAGCCTTTTACTTTGTTCTATCTAAAAGTTCATTAATTAAGCTCATGTTTGTTTGGGATTAAAATTACTATTTTAATTTAAGACAAAGTCAATAATTAATTTTAATTACATTTCGTGGAATTCACAATTTTTAACTATACATTTCATCAACTTTTATTAAAACTTACTAAAAATTTAATTTTAATCCCCACCAAATATGAGTTAAATAAAAGGTTTGTATTCAATTGGGATTGTTAAAGACTTTTTGGGATTTAAAAAAATTAGAAGTATTCACTGTAAACTTTAGAGACACTCGAGAAGTATTTGGATATTCGATTGACACTCTGATAAACTTTTGAAAAATCTTTAAAAGTTAAGGTGTATTCCATTAAAAAAGTTTAGAAGTCTTCAAGTTATAGAGTATTGAAATTATTAACGACCCAAACTTTTATAAAAGCCTTTGTGGTACTAACTTTTAATTAGAAAGTACACAAATAAAATCTCAAATTTGTCTATCATTTAGTCAATGATTTTGGAAGACTTTCACGATGAAAAATAATATGTATTTTTATTTCTTTGAATATTTCTCTTTCCTTTTCCCATCTATTGACTACTAGAGTCATGATTGAAAAACTTTCTTTTTCTACTGATTATATTTGTCTTCATTTTTCTTTCCTTTTTTTTTTTTTTTATCTTTCATTGCTTATCTCTATTTTATATGAAAATTTTTAATTGTAACTAGATTCTTATGACCTTTTTTTTTCGTTTCTCATCATGGAAAAGATCTATCTATAGTTAAATTATAAATTTTATATTAAAAAGACTAATTTATAATTAAATTTGAACATATTGATTTTTTGTTACTCTTTAAAGGTATAAATTTTTTTAACAATCCAAAGCATAGGAGCAGAAATCACGAAGAGGCGATCCTGGGCGATTTGGGGTGATCTGATTAGGGCTTTTCTATGACCACCATCTGGGGGACAGCGCCTTCACTGTCGGGACTTCCGATAACGACGGCCATGACGTCAACGGAATCTGTAGCGTCGGCAGACACCTCATGGAGAGGAAAATTGATTCAACAAGGGCGATCTTTCTTGGATGCTACAAAATCCACGGTGGGTGGGGAGATCTCGACGAGCCCGCCTCTACCATTAAAGAAACCAAAGATGACTGAAGGAGACTTGGGCTTCATCTTCACGGAGGTTGAGGTAAAACACTTGGTAGAGGAATTTGGATTTGCATTAATTCTCATATTCTTATCATATAGTCCGAACATTGATTTGATTAGAGTGGCCATTGCCAAAACTTGGGGGCTTCAGGAAATGCCAGTGGTTAGTAGTATGGATGCTTCACATGTATTGGTACAAATGAAAAACGAGACTGATTTCTTGCACGCTTGGGGCAAGAGAGAGCAGATTTGTGGCTGGGGCTTCATTCAGATTATTCAAATGGACTCCAGATTTTGATTTCCATAGGGAGTCATCTTTGGCTCCCCAATGGATATACTTACCTGGACTTCCATTGCATCTCTACCGACCAAACTGTCTTCGTATCTTATGAACGTGCTTTGGCTGATACTTTGGAACAGATCATGGTACCCTACATCGAACACGGGCATCTGGTGCTCGAATCTGCGTGGAAATTGATTTATTAGCCGATGTGGTGGAATGCTTTCCAATCATAGTGGGTTCAACCACTCATTAACGGAGTGTTAAATATGGAAAAATGGGCTTCTACTGTAAAAAATGTAAGAGACAGGGTCACACGAAGGTTGTTTGTAGAGTTGGTCAGCAACTCCATGAGAGGCAAAAAATGAAGAAAGTGGCTACTGTCGGTCCGAAAAAACAAGAGTGGAGATGAAAAAATGGAGACATGGCTAGTGATGTGAGAACTGAAAAACAACATATGCAGGAGGCTGGAGAAATGACTAATTTGTATGCTAGCATTCATATTGGCAAAAGTCAAGAGCAAGGAGGTAATAACAAAACAAAGGTCGGTCAAAGTATTAGAAGATATAATCTGGCCGTAGAAAATAACAAGAAGATTAGGGATGGAATTGGAGAGAGACGAAAATATGAATGAGGATGGAACTAAAGCCTCGAAGACGAGTGGGAGCAATCTTGTTATGCTTGGAGGAGACATTCTTTTGAAACATGTAGGTGGGACTTATCTGGTGGATGGGGAGGAAGTAAGGGAAGAATGAGAAATAGAGGAGTGAGAGGCAAATTTAAATGAAGATTTGATGGTCACGATTGAGAATAATGAACAAATAAATGATGATAAGGTACAAGAGGATGATGAAGTTGTCGAAGAAAATAATGAGGAGGTACAAGAGGAATATATGGAACGTGACATTGCAGAAATGGCTATGATAGTATTAGATATAGAGGTGGAAGGTGTTGTGGAGGAACTGGGAATGATTCTTGGTTGCATTTCAGATTCTGAACAAATGGCTCAACAACACACGAGGAAAACAGTACACCAGGTCAGAAGCTTTACTAGGGTTCCAAGCAAACCTTATAGGCTTAATCTATGAGTTGCAACTATCTCCTTTGTAAGGTGCGAGGTATAGGGACCTCGATACATAGGTTACGAAAGTTAGTGAGAAGGTATAAGCCGAAACTAGTAACAATAGTGGAGCCTTGGCAAACAACGGATAGAATGGAAAATTTGTCGAAGAAACTAAAATTTAATTTTGGTTTATCGAACAACGACATGGAAGAAAAAATATGGATTATTTGGGCTTAGGAAGTACAAGTTCATTTGATGAATAGAAATAACCAACAAATCACTTGTCCGGTGACAGAAGGGAATTACAGAGTAGTGGTTTCTTTTAGTTATACAAAATGCATGGCAGTAGAAAGAAGACTGCTTCGGTCAGAATTAGAATAGATGAATCATTCAGACATTTCCTGGGTAGTGGTTGGAGATTTTAATAGTATTTGAAACAATTCAAAAAAGGTGTGGAGGCCGACCTAGACCAATGGGTGCTATGGAGGATTTTAATCAATTTATTGATAATTGTTGGTCGATGGAAATACACTCACATGGTGGGGAGGCTTTTTCCTGGTATAATGTTCAAAAAGGTTGGACTAGGAGTTGGGCAAAATTGGATAGATCATTTTATGATTCTAACTGTCTAGAGCATTTCCCAAATCTTCATATGAGGTATTTAGCTCATACCACATCGGACCATGCACCAATGCTGATCTGGCTAAAGACAAATATGGATTGCTATAGACCTATGTTATTTAAATTCCAACAAATGTGGACTACACATGAGAGCTTTAAGGATTGTGTACTAAAGGTATGGGAAGGAAACACAGAAGGGAGCGATTTATGGCGCCTAGCTGGAAAACTCAAAAGTTTGACTATACTATGTAGATGGAACAAAGAAGTGTTTAGGGTGGATGCAAGAACACATTCAATGGCTGGAAAAAGTAGCTAGAAGTGTTTGATGCTAATCTACAAGGGGCTCATTCGAAGGAGATTGGGGATGCCTATTTTGCTACAAAAGCAGAACTTGACATTTGGGAAAAGAGAGAAGGAATGCGCCTGGCACAAATAGCAAAGTAGAGGTAGATTGAGAAAGGTGAAGTAAGCAATCAATTTTTCAAGCAATTGAATGGTAGGACCTTTCACATGTTGAAGGAGATGAGACTAAAAGACGGGTCGGTGCTTGAAAATCCTGAGGCTATTCATCACGCAGAGGTTGACGATTTTCAAAATTTATTAAGAGCTAGACCTAAAAGAGACCAACCATACTTATTATCCTGAATTCAACTAACTATTTCAGAGACAGAGAACAAGGAAATAGGAAGGCTTCCTACTCCCCATGAGGTCAAAGAAGCAGTCTTTTCTATCCTAGTTGACAGTAGCCTTGGGCCTGATGGATTTGGCTCAAGTTTCTATAAATCTTGTTGGGACATTGTGGGTGAATATGTCATGGAGGCAGTGTGCAATTTCTTTCGAGGTACAGATATTCCAAGATTTTACTCCTCCTCCTATGTGGTGCTAACTCCTAAGATAACTTTCCCTTCGAGCTTTGACAAGTTCAGACCAATTAGTCTATGCTCAGTAATGTAAAGGTATGGTCGAAAACTTTGGTAAAAAAATTAGCTTTAATTCTACCAAGAATTATTTCTATGGAGCAAGGTGCTTTTATCATGGGGAGAAGTATCTTTGATAATATTACTCTATTTCAAGAGATGATTCATTACCTTTAAAATGTCGATAAGGGGTGGAAATGTAGTGCTTAAAGTGATATTGCCAAAGCATATGTAGCATTGACTGGGACTTTCTTATGTACGTATTGAGATCTTTTGGTTTTTCCTCCAATATATGTTATCTGGTAAGACAATGTGTAACTTCCCCTTAGTATTCTGTGATGATAAATGGAACTATGTGTTGGGTTTTTGATACCCAATAATCCTGGGCGATGATGTAAACATTGTCAGATAGTCGAATTTGATTTCATAGGTTTCGGCCGATGATTGAAATATTTATTAACACACTCGATTAATTGGCTCAACCCGAAAAACAACTTGAGGGTCGTTTGAAGCAACTTAATATAGTTAATGTTGCTCACGACCCATTTACTTCTTGGATGGCTCAATTTGTGTTCCCCCTCCCCCCTTTAACCATTAGTTGGTCCATGAGCCCATTATATTATTACACCCTAAACCTATATATTGCTCTCATTTGTGAAGGAGCCGCGTGTGTGTGCAATTGAAAAGAGGCAGCCTACATTTTTCTCTAGTTTTCTCTCTTGAGCCAAAAACTGAATCTATCTTCCTCTATTCTTTGTGATTCATTGCAGCCACCATATTATGTTCTTTGTGAACACATTGAGTTAAGCAACCGAAGTAAGAATCGTTGTTTGGGTTGGAGCCTTTGTTGGGTGTGTTTAATAAGATAGAGATTGGTTAAACTGAGCCCGGAAAATCCACCATTGGAGGTCGATTATTCAACACTATGAATGGATTCTTCAAAGGTGGAAGAGGTCTAAGACAAAGGGATCCCCTGTCCCCATATCTCTTTATCGTGGTCGAAGAAGTTTTGTCCAGAATGTTGAGAGCTAAATATGAAGATGGAAGCATAAGACCTTTTTCCTTGCCAAGAGGGGCTCCCCTAATTTCTCACCTGCTGTACGCTGATGACATTGTGATATTTGCAAATGGTGGGAAGAAATCTTTAAGAGGCATTAAGGAAGTATTTCGAAAATATGAAGAATGGTTGGGACAGGTTGTAAGTGTTGACAAAACATACATCTTTTTGTCTAAATAGATCAGCGTGTTAAGAAGACAGAAGCTCTTACAACTCACTAGATTCACAAAAGGTAAATTTCCTTTCAAATATTTAGGGATTCCGATAATTACAGGAAGATTGAGAGCTCAAGATCTTGAGGAAGTGGTAGAAAAAATTCGTATGAGATTGGCAGGTTGGCAAACCAGAGTATTATCTAAAGGGGCTAGACTGCTGCTTCTGAGTTATGTTCTCACAAGCATACCTCTACATCTGATTTTTTGTATTAAAGCTCTTGTTTCGATTATAAAAGTCATCAACGGAATCTTTAGTGATATCTTCTGGGGATATGCGGATGGAAAGCCTAAGAGGAAATGGGTAGCATGAGACAAAAATTGTATGCCTATCAAAGAAGGCAAGTTGGACTTCATAGTCTACATGAAGTGCAATTATCCTACATATGAAATTTGCTGGGAAAATTTTGACTCAAACATCTTTTTGGTTAAAATTTTTTAGGGCAAAATATATCAAAGACAAATATATATCTCAGGTCGATGCTACTAAAGGATCAAGATTCTGGAAGATGGTTATGAGGTGCATGCTAGATGTTCTTAAACAATCTAGATGGCAAGTGAATGAGAGTAGTGTTTCATTCTAGTGGGACAGATAGTCAAACATGGATCCTTAGGGAGATCGGATGATGGTGGTCGAACAGCCTAAAATCTTGATCAAAGATCTTAAAGCTGACAACAGGTGGAATGAAAGGCTGATGGAGGAGCTTGTTGGGAGAGATCAAGTGGGAGAAGTTCTTGTTAAATTGGGAAAAATGATACATGAAAAGACAAACTGATTTGGACTGAAAGCTTGGATGGAAAATTTTCTGTAAAAAGTGCTTGGGAAGCTACTACACATCAGGGGCAGATATCACAGTGGCATGATTGGATTTGGTACCCAACCCTACCAAAGAAGATTTCATCAAGTATGTGGTTGGCCATGAATGGAGGCCTCTCGATAGATGACAAAATTCGAAAGGCAGGCATTCCCATTGTATCAAAGTGTATGTGTTGCTCTCAAAGGAGATATGAGGATCTAAATCACATGTTGGCCTCAGGTGACATTGCTCAACAAATCTAGCAAAAAGCTTCAACCTTACTGGGAATTTGATATTTGCAAACTTGAGGATAGAGAGAGCGAATAGAAACTTGGTTCTGAAGAGTAAAACAAACATCACATAAAGGTACTCTAATGGGTATTATTCCTAGTATAATTTGCTAGCACTTATGGATGTGGCGATGTTCAGCCAGGATGGAGGACAAGAGGGAATCTATGGAAGCTACTTGGAGGAAAATTAAAGTTTGCATCCTTTGGGTGGGGCTAAAATTAAAAGAAGTAAGAGCATTTAACAGAAGAGATGAATGGGTGTTGAGGGATCTTAATATCTCGAACAAGCCGATTAACAGAAAAAACTTTAAAGTAGTGAGACCATTGGAGGGGTGGTAAGAACTCAATACTGATGGGTGCTACCTAGGTAACCCTGGAATTTGTTGTGCTGGAGGTATTATTCGGAATGAAAGAGGTGATATTGTCATAGCTTTTGCTGAGGAACTCGGTGAGGGTACTAATAATGGACCTGAGCTATTAGCATTATCATATGGGCTTCGACATGCTAAAAGATTAGGGATCAACCATCTCGAAGTGGAGATTGATTCAGTGATTATCGTTAATTGGTTAAGGATGAAGTTTTGTGGTATTTGGTATCTAGAAGATAACTGGGAAGAAATACAATACCCACTGTCCACAATCTCTTATAGAGTTCAACACATATATCGGGAGGACAACTCGTTAGCTGATATCCTGTCGAAATTGGGAGCGTCTTATGTTTCAAAGATCTAGATGGACTCTATCACAATCCCATCATCGTTTAGAGGAGCTTTGCATACGAATAAACTGAGTATCCCCAATTTGCGAGGCTTTTCTCCTCATAATTTATCTTTAAAAATTCCAATATTGTTTTAGATTACAAAGAGTTTGGCTTACTTTGATTTGGATTGTAAATTGCAAATGTAACTATAATATTTCTTCGCCACAAGTAAGGTTTATCAATGAAAGAATAATGTGTTTTAAAAAATAAATAAATAAACAAATAAATTTTTTTTTAACACACACACTGAATTGATCTCATAAGTATCGATGCTAAGCACCATGTGACATATCACACCACAATAGGTGGAAATCACAAAACTCGTGTACGAGAACTTCACACCATTGTACTAAACCCATATACATTATGTTTTAAATTAAAGCCTTTAAAAGTGTGTTGAATTCTACAAAAATCTATAATAAATTTAAATTAAAAGTCTATAAACGTTTATGAAAGACTTCCATTTATTTTATACAAATCTATAAAAGTTTATGAAATCCACAAAAATCATCACTTAAAGTAATCTATTAAAATCTTGAAAAGTCCAAATTAAGCCCCTGTCCAAAAATGTTCCCCACTTTTGAATAAATACACAGCTTAAATAAAACTTTCAAAACAATAATAGACATAAAGATGCTTTTTTGTGACTTCAGTTAAAAACCATAACATTGATAAAAACAAACTTCCAGCTGCCAGTCACCACTAATTTTGCATTCATTCGTTGCTGTTCACCGGCCATCCCTTTCTGGAACACATATGAAAAATCAAAGAAAGGGTATTTATTCACTTTTACAGATTTACTTTAGTCTTTCTCCCAAGATGTGCATAGCTCGAGGCATTATGCAATTAATTGCATTCTAAATAACGTTTGGGTTTTCATTATTTGGTTTATATTGTTTGCTTCCGCAATTGGTATTGAAAGGTATAACAACTTTCAAGTATTAGACCTTTGCTCTGCCATGGCATGCTCAATTTCTCTTATTATTCTGTTCAGGATTAGCCTTTTCGTTGCTGATTTATGGGAATGTTATGGCTATTTCCCTTAATGAGTAAAATAAAACATGTTTTTTTTTCAATTTAGTCCCTACACCAGTAAAACACTTTCGTTTGGAAAATAGTGAATATTGTTTTGATGATCCATAGAAGACTTTGGCACGAGTATAACGCTGCAGAAAAACCTTGTTAAACAACATAAGTAAATGGTACAAAACAAAGAAGGAAACCAAATAAAGTATTGGAACATAAGGTCTGACGCAAGTGTTTAATACTTTGTCTTTAAGAGAAATTTGCCCCTCAACGGTACTAATGGAGGTATGACAATCGTCTCCTAAGATACAATGAAAACCCCTTGTAGTAGAAGCACTTCAAACTACAAGGCCAAGGCGAACCAATTCAGAATTTCCTCTCTATACTTTCAAATATTTTATATGCAAGAAAGGGATGATTTTGTAAGAGAATTTGATGCAAGAATCATATAGAATAATATGGGATTACCTAATGATATCCAAGGGGTCCAATTTATAAGATGAGGGGTTGTGCCGAGAGAAAAGCCCCAAAAACCAGCATCTTTCTTTAAGGGTTACAGTCCTTTGAGGCGTTCGCCTAGAGCCCATGTGGTGCTCAAGCACTATTGATAGGGACCTAGCGCTCGCCTAGTGCTAGAAGGCACTCAAGCACCAGTCATATGTGCTGAATTCCTTATTTTTTTTCTTCCAAATTTGGACCACAATTTTTCGTTCATCCGAAATTTATTTTGAGATTCCAAATATATTACGATTATCTATTCGATGAGTAGAATAAGTTAATCTAATTATTTTTTGTAATTTGGCTATCGGATCAAGTCCAAATAATTGGCCAAATTTGATACAAAATCAGTGTTTCAAGGTTTTACATAACCAAGTTCCAATAACCTTCCACATGAACTAAAATTCCAATTATGCAAATGATAATGTTGACATTAATAGAGAAATAACTGGAAAAACATTGCATCAAGAGAGGTAGCTTCTGGTTTTAAATCTTTCTTAGTGATATACTATCCTATTTACTTGACTAATTGGTAAATGCGGTGTCTTGAACCATTTAGACGTCGGTGTAAAAAAAAAGATTAAGAGTATTATGCCATACTCCACTTGATTTAGTCAAGATATAGGGATGATTAAAAGCGTAATTTAACCTTTTAACACTCTACAGAAAGCAGTTCGATTATCATAAAAATGAGTTGGAATTATTTCCTAAGTGCTTCATGGAGTTTTCATAACTTAGTTGTCTATTGAACCAAGATCTTAGAGACTTCAGTCAACAAGGTTGGGTTACAATTACAAAGACTTTTATATAGTAGGCTTTGACCCCTTTCCTTTCTTTTGATCTCTTGGTAAGACTTTCGTAAGCAGATTCGCAATGCTCTCTTTTGATTTCACATAATCAATGAAAATAATACTCTTCAAGATCAATTGCTTAATGGTATTGTATCTACAATACATATGTCTAGGCCATTATACATACTATTTTGTGCCCTTTCAATATTCGATTGACTATCACAATGTATACTTATGGTAGATACCAACCTAAGTCAACATAGAATGTCCTCCAAAAAGATACGAAGCAATTCTACATTTTCACTAGCTTTGTCTAAAGTAATAAACTCTGATTTCATCATTAATTAGGCAATACAAGTTTGTTTTGTGGACTTCCAAGATACAACAATACCACCAATGGTAAAGGCATAAACATTCTATATTCGATCGAGTGTAGTTCATAATATATATTAGGCTGCCTACTAAGAAGAGTTGACAAACATGAGTGTCCGACATGATACGTGTCAAATATGCTAACACGTAATTCTTTTTAAAATGTTTCTACATGATACGTTGTCAACAGGGTGATTAAGATATTTTTTAGCTTATTTTCGTTTAATAGTCTAAAGTAATAATTTCTTTTACTTATTGTATCATATATATAAATAATTAAATAATAAGTAAAAATCATACTTGGCATTAAATTCATACATGTTTGTTAATAACACAAGTTCAAAAAGTAAAATTTAATTACATCATTCACCTTGAACCTCTGCAACATCTTCATCTCTATCATCCGCAAATACTATCACCTCCAATTTTGGTTCATCTAGAGACAAATTAACAACTTAAAGCACACCGGTATCTTCAAATGTATTTCCATCGATATTCTACATTTTAGTCTTTCCTGAATTCTTTAATTATTCATTGCACAGTCGTAGAACACTATCAGTAATACACTTACATACAACATAGAGGAAGAAAAACATGAGTGAAATACTATTAGTGACAAGAGTAGAAACTGAAAATACTTTCTCTGAACCTCCAATTTTAAAACCAAACCCAGCAATATGGTTTTAGAGCATAAGCACCTTAATTTTCTATCGTGAATTGTGAATTACGAACCTTAGATTGGAAGTATGTCTCTTTGTTCCGCAGGAAAGTAATTAAATAACAACCTCCTTAGAGTGTTGAAGAAGTAGTGGATATGTCTCATGAAAATGTGTTCCTCTCTTTGGTAAAACCAGTACAGCAATTCGCCTGCTGATATCAATACACACAGCGGTTTGTGAAGCTTATTATTATAACTTATATAATATATTCTGCTTAAGCATATTATTATAACCTATTCGAAAGCATGAAATTGCTTAATGCAGTATTTCATCTTTTTCTTTTTTTTTATTTGGATTTAGAATGTCTTCTAACAGACCCCACACATGTAGACTAGATTTATTTTTTTCATCTCAATCGGGACATGCGCTTGCTCTTATCTAAATCTTAGGAGACTAATTTGTTTATTCAAATTATGTCTTCAACAAGTTGTACTTTACAATTATATATTTTAAGGCATCAAAACTTCATTCAGTCTCAGCTATTATAGTGTTACATGTATTGGGAGCTGCAACAATGACAGTTGATACAGGAAGATATCCCAGTCAGCTGAAAGATGACGTTGCATCTCCTGGAGGGACAACTATAGTTGGCGTTCATGAGATGGAGAATACTGATTTTTGGGGAACTTTTATGAATGCAGTTGTCGCGCAGCTGAGAACTTTCTAACAACTAGTTTTTTCGTATTTAATGGATTAGGACTATGGCAGATACCCGTAAACAAAATTATTTCCCAATCTTATTTCCCATGTCCTTGCATTGGTTTTTCCTTTCATAAGATTTTGACATTTCTATCCGTAAAGATCGGTTTGCTGAATTTTGTGTGTGGTCTAGCTGTTCTTTAAATGGACTGAAATGTGAGGCCCAAACTTGAAGGCCTAATTTGGTGATCTAGTAAGGAGAAATCTCTAGAATGTGGAAACCGGCTCTTGAACTGAGACGTGTCTTCTGTTATCAAATGTGCTAAGGCCATTGATGAATCTTGGCCAGAAAGTCTAGCTGAGAATAGGAAAACAAAACAAGATGAACTGGCCTGGAGCACTATGTTTCTGCACTTATCTGGTTCTGTGATTAGGAAAGTAAGATAGACAAAAATTGCTATAGAATTATGGACAGCCTTAGAAAAAGAGTATCTCACTAAATCTTTACCAAATAAATGTTTTCTTTGGAGATAGTCTTTCAATTTTAAGTTTGATCATAATCTTGATACATAAGATATATGGATAGATTTAATAGGATCACACAAGACTTAATAAACTGTGGTGAGAAAATCCTAGATGAGCAAAAGGTAGTTGGTCTACTTAATGTTTTAGGAGATAAGTATAAAGACATAAGAAATGCTCCAGAGTATGGTAGAAGTGACATAACTGTTGAAATAATTCACAATTTTCTTCTGAATAGAGAACTGGAATTTAAATCTGAATACAAAGAGGTGTTCAATGTGGAGGGTGTGTCGCCAAAACAAAGAACACATGTTAAAGGTGTGAGCAACTTTAGTCATTCCAATTATCATAAGGATAAAAATTTTATCAAAAAGAAATGGAGTAATACCAAAGAAAAAGACAAGAAACCTAGTAAAGGAAAGGCAAATAACAAGAAGTGCTTTTATTGTGGAAAAACTAGGCATTTGATTAAGAATTACATTGACAAGGCTAATGACCAAAAGAAATACTCTAATACAAAAAATGCTTCATTGGCAATTGCTCCTAACTATAAAGAGGCAAGAGCCAATATTGGAGTAGCCTATGTGTCAATAACAAAAAATTATGATCAGGACTGGGTCCTAGACTCTGGATGTTTGCCACGCATTTTATGCAACATGATTTATACTGCAAGTGTACGGTGACAAGTTTTGTAATATAATTTTGAAGTTAGAGTATCAAACCCACTGGGATTGTAATTTAATTTCTACCAAGTACTATAATTTGGTAGGTTCTATTTTATCTAGGCAAATGAAACTAAAAATCAATATTGTTAAGTAATCTAACGATGATTTTGGTGACGAATTCAAGGGATGCAAATTATACGAATAAATCAAGATGGAAAAGCCCAGGGAATGATTTCACCATATTCTCGACGATGTTTTTCAAGCTCTATAGCTATTTTCATCAACTTTTTTTCGAATTTATAAGCAAGAACCCTAAATTAATTATATCCCTTCTCTCGAGCACCAAATAGAACTTATTTCTATATTTTAATCCCAATATTTCTATTCCAAATTAAACATATAAAAATTATCAAAGCATCTGATTCTAAAGTGGAATTAGCCTCAAAGATTCACACTTTCTCTCGAAACCTACGAAATATAGGTTATGTTATTTTTAGATCACGCCTAAATTTTCCTCTCTCAAGCTCCAAATTTAAAGCAACTAATCATTCAATTGTTGATCAGGCAATTGAAAGCATTAAGCAAGAATAACACAAATAAATTCCAGAAAAATCAAAGGAAATAACTGTATTGGAATCAAAACATGTCTCAAAAATGGCATATCAAGCACTAGATCTCAAAGTTCATAATTGAATTGATTGACGTGATAAAATACATGATAAAGAACATGGAGAAGAACTAGGGAATAAGAGAAAAAAATTAGTTTCGTTGCGTAAATTCTTCCTCCAGTCCTTGCCAATCTTTTTGCAGTTGCTTTTGTTGATATTTGCCTCTTGAGATTTCCTCTCCTTGGAAGCACCTTTCAGCCGTCCAGAAGAAAAACCCCCCATTTTTTTCGTCCTCCTAGGTTAAGTAGTAGGATATATTTTATTTCCATAAGAGTTTGTATCAAAAAAGGAATATGCTCGATTTTTTTTTTTTTCAAAAAATGACCCTTCACGCGTGGTAAACTTCCATTGTTGCACACCACATACCGCGTCTACTCTTTGCATATGAAAATCAAGCCCGTATGCGCGCGCGCCACTATGAAATGTTTTCATGTGTTGCACTTTGGTCCTTATAGTTCATTTTTCGTTCCTTTTAGTTCATATTTGATATCTTCTTGATCTTTTATCCTCCAATACCATTTAATTGCCTCTAGCTCTTCTTCAATCATCAACATCGAGTCTGAATCAACTTTTGGTACTTTGCAATTTGGTCCCCAAACTTTTGATTAAGCCCAAGTTAATAAATTTCCCACTTTTCTGTCTAATTTCATTGTTTTACCTCGAGTTACCCCTAACAAATGAAATATGTATAAAGTTAAGCATCAATTCATCTTAAATAACAAAAATAGCTCTAGTTTAATGAATGAAATAGTGTATAAAATACACTTATCAATGTTCTTTTCATATGACACCCAATATTGGCTGCCTGACTAACTATTCTAGTCTTGATGAAGGGTCTGTGAAACTTGGGAATGATGAGTCATGTCAATTTAAGGGTATTGGAAATGTGTTGTTGAAACTTCAAAATCGTCATAACATGTTGTTGAAACATACAAGATATGTGCCAGCACTTAGAAGAAACCTCATATCCTAGGGAGTTCTTGATGATGAAAATTATCAAATTGAAATAAAGAATGGTTCTACTAATATAATAAAAAATCAAGAACTTATTGTCAGTTCACCAAAGCTTAATGGAATTTATAGGTGCTTAAATCATTTCACCTAATAATGGTTTGAATCTTGTCACACATCCCGATAAATTAGAATTATGGCATAAAAGGCTTGGCCACCTAAGTGAAAAAAGCTTAAAAACTCTATCATATCAAGGGACATGTGGAAGGATAGTGTTCAAAATTTAACATTTTGTGAATATTGCATAATGGGAAAGCAAGTCAAATTGCCATTTAAGGCAGGGTTGCACAAGTCCCAAAATATCTTTGAATACATACGTTCTAATTTATGGGGACCTATCCCTGTTCTACAGTATCTGGATACATATATTATCTTCTTATCACTGATGATTACTCAAGAAAAACTAGGATTTTCTTATTAAAATCAAAATCTGATACTTTTACAACTTTTAAAGATTGGAATGGGTGCTAATTGAAAATCAGACAGATGAGAAGATAAAAATTTTAAGAACTGACAATGGGCTTGAATTTTGTAATTCAGAATTTGACCAATTTTGTAATAAACAAGGAATTATGTAACATATAACTGTGTGTTATGCTCCTCAACAAAATGGAGTTGTTGAGAGGCTAAATAGAACCATTCTTGAGAGGATTAAATGTATGTTGATTAGCTCTGGCCTTCCAAAAGTTTTTTTGGGAGAGGTAGTAAAAATTGCATGTTATTTGATCAATAGATGTTCTTCCAGTTCACTAAATAATAAAATTCTTGAACGAATCTGGTCAAGCATAATGCCAGACTATTCCTATCTTAGAACTTTTGGATGTGCAGCTTATACACATCACACAGATTCAAAATTGGACCCTAGATCACTAAAGGGTGTGTTCCGATGATATGAAGAAGGAGTTAAAGGATATAGATTATGGTTAAGAGATGAGAGGGGTTTTAAAGTGATAATAAGTAGATCTATAATCTTTAATGAGGATGATTTCTCTTGTCTTAGTGACAAATCTGGAGAAAAATTAGGAAACTATGACTTTATTATCACTGAAATAAACCTGAATAAGGAAACTTTGAATAACCAGCCTCAGTTTGAGGTGGAGCCACAATAAATAGAACCTCAGAATGTGTTTGATGTTGAAATACTGGAAGATGAGCAGCATTTGAAGCCTACACACGACCTGCAGGACTACCTGCTTGCTAGAGATAGAGAAAGGAGGCAAATAAGAACTCCTTCTAGGTATCAGTATGCTGATTTTGTGTCTGTCCCGCATGAATCTGATCTGTTTGACATAGAACCTACCTCTTATGAAGAGGCTATTTCTTCCAAAGAATCCCTTAAGTGGATTGCTGCAATGGAAGATGAGATGAACTATCTACATAAGAATAAAACCTAAATCTTAGTTGAGAAACCCAAAGATTGTAAATTAATTGATTGTAAATGGGTATATAAGATCAACGAAGGTGAGATTAAGACAAATGATAAAAGGTATAAGGCAAGACTTGTAGTTAAAGACTTCCATCGAAGAGAAGGTATGGATTAAATTGAAATTTTTTCACGAGTAGTTAAATATACATCTATTAGAGTCCTACTTGCCATTGTGACACAATTTGACTTAGAGTTAGAACATCTTGATGTGAAAACTGCCTTCTTGTATGGTTCTTTAAATGAAACCATACATATAACTTAGCCAAGAGGATTTGAAGTAAAAGGAAAGGGGAACTTAGTGTATCTCTTGAAAAAATCTTTGTATGGCCTAAAATAGACTCCTAGGCAATGGTATAAAAGATTTGACTCTTTTATACAAGGTTTAGATTTTAAGAAATCATAATATGATCCTTATTTTTACTATAAAAGAGATGGTGAATCTTAATTTTTTTTTATCTTCTCTTGTATGGTGATGATATGCTCCTTGCTATTCATAATTCTGTTGCACTTAACTAAATTAAAGAAAAGTTGAAATCAGAATTTGAAATGAAAGATTTAGGACTAGCTAGAAAAATTTTGGGCATGGAAATAAAAAGGGATAGAATAAATGGAAAGTTGTTTCTAACACAAAAATCTTATGTTGACAAGGTAGTTAAAAGATTTTCCCTTCATGATGCTAAGCTGTTAGTCTGCCTGTATGAAATTATCTGTTGATCAATCACTTAAAACTGAAGATGATGTAGAAGAATGATGAATTGTCCCATATTTTAATGCTATTGGATCTGTAATGTATGTTATGGTATGCTTTAGACCTGATATTGCTTATGATATGAGTGTGCTAAGCATATTTATAAATGACCCATGTGAATTGCATTGGCAATACATGAAAATTTTTATTAAATATCTGAAAGGAACAAGTCAATTAGGTCTAATGTTCAAAACTAATAAATGGACTTACGTTAAAAGGTTATGTGGATTCAAATTTTGCTAGAAATCCAGATAGTAGAAAATCCAGAACTGCATATTTTTATGTCATTAATGATACATGCATTAGCTGGAAATCCTAACTTCAAAAACTGATTGCATTGTCTTCAACCAAGGCTGAATATATTGCTGCAACTGAGGCAGTAAATGAAGGGTTATGGTTGAAGGGTTTGTTAGGTGAATTAGGTCTTATAGAAAATCAAGTGGAGCTATGTTCTGATAACCAAAATTCGATTTTTCTAAGTAAAAATCCTATTTTACATGATAGATCCAAACATATAGATGTTAAATTCCATTTTATTAGAGACATTATATATAAGGGTGACATTAAACTGATTAAAATACCTACTAAGGTAAATCTTGCAGATGCTGGAACCAAGGTAATCCTTGTTAGTAAGTTTTT
Source organism: Olea europaea var. sylvestris (assembly GCF_002742605.1). Taxonomy (NCBI): domain Eukaryota; kingdom Viridiplantae; phylum Streptophyta; class Magnoliopsida; order Lamiales; family Oleaceae; genus Olea; species Olea europaea. Next base: position 7,606,297 of record NC_036245.1, on the reverse strand, counting down.
CGATTCTTTGAAATTAATTAATCTTGAAGAGTACTAACTTTGTTTTCTTTGCAGGTGAATAGAGAAAGTGAAGTTAGACTAAGTTTTTTGAATCCACTTATGTACTATAACAAAATGCAGCAAAAGGTGGAGATTGTAAAGATTGGTTTGCTGAATTTTGTGTGTGGCCTAGCTATTCTTTAAATGGACTAAAATGTGAGGCCCAAACTTGAAGGCCAAATTTGTTGATCTAGTAAGAACTATGATGCATTTTTTGCTATCAAATGACACTTCTCTCAGATTCATGACGCATGGCAAGTGATGGACCGTTGGATGACCAAAATCTATCACTCTCATATAAAAGGAACACGAGAAGGCTTTAGGGTTTCAGATGATTCATTTTGAGCAGCTTCTATATTCTTCAAGTTTTCATCTTCTCTGATTTTTTCAGTTATTCTCTCTTAGATCTTGTGTGATTTGTTGAAATAAATAGAAATTAGATGAATCTTGTGTGAGTTCATTATGCTGTGAGAAGTTTTTATGGTGATTGAGAATCTGAAACTGCGTGTTCTCTGAAACTCGAACTCTTTGCCTACTTTTGGGCGGTACATAGTGGATCTTGAGCTAAATCATAATGGATGCTTAATGGGTATTAGGCATTTGAAGCAGTGGCCGAACCTCGGGACCTTTGGGCTGAAAAATCTTGTCTTTTTCTGATCTTATAATTATTTTTATGTTTTCGATTTACAAATTCCAACACAAATATCTTTTCTATGTTCAACACTATCAACGCATCTTGAACAAGTGATATTAACTATCGTGAATAGTTAATTGACTAGAAACATTAATTTGCCCACCCTTCTCTTAATTTTCTTTCTGAAAACTATGGTGTTGTAATTGAAATCTTCTGGGCAAGGCAATTGAGCTAACATCTTGAGGGTATAGTTATCTTGAGGGTATAGTTTGTCTCCAGATTCTTAGCATTCTGAATATGAATTCAAGAACTTATAACCATTGTTTTCAATCTCCATAACTAGATAAAACATTTGTTATAAGACTATTTTGATAGATTTGAATTACAATAATACAAACGTAGATTGATATAAAGAATACAAAAGCATCAAACCTCTCAACTGTGTAATATGTCTGGAGAAAAGTAAAACAAAGAAGAAAAGTGGTAGCAAATAAGGCCATAGAAGTCCATAGACTGTAAAATAAGTATTAATTAATTCGGCAATCCGAATTTTTGCCTTGCTACTGCAGTGCTTCTCAATTCTCATCTTCACATTATCAAAAATCCAGTCATCTTCAAGTCCGTAATTGTCAATCTCTTTGATTAGTTTCACAATTTGTTCATCACTGTCAAGGTCGTTAAAGAGTATCTTCCTTTCTTGTAGTTCTTTCACGTCTTCGGGTTTAACAATGAGCGACTTCAAGAAATTAACATAACATGTTATAATATAGCCAGTTTCGCTTTCTGGAGACCCCTCACATGCAATCATCTGTGTAAAGAATGACTTGGAATTGATAGAGAAGAACCAAACTGGTAATTGAAGTTGCCCATAAAATATGTAGGATTTGAACTTAATATTCTTTAAACAATTTGAACTATATTTGAAGTGGATGCCTTTTGCTTTGAGATCTGTGACTGAACGAGATTGACGATTGTATTTCCCAAATTCATTTGGATTTTCTTTCCTTCCCCGCCACCATTGACATTTATTTACAGGCTTATTTCCTGCATTATCAAAGTCTTCCTCAAGTTCTTTTCCTTCATTATCCAATTCTTTGACAGTAGTCGATGCAAAGCATCCAGAAGGTGAAGTGGTTGCTTTTCATCTTCTCCAGGAATTCTTGTTACCCTGCTATCCGCAAAAACAAAGTGACTTGAGAAGTCACAAATTAACATGCATCCTTCTCCATGCATTAATTTAATCAAGAGCTTAATTACCCAGAATGGAATTTGATTCTCCAGTAAATACATATCCTGGAATGCATATATATATACAGCCATTCCAAGATGTTTAGAGAAGTGGGAAACTTTTGTATTACCTCTCAAGTACATCTCAATGATATATATAGCGAAAGATGCATCTAGAAGCATCATTTCTGCTAGTGCTCCATCATCATATGCATCTCTAGAAACCCCAACGTAACAATTTCTAATCTTGTCCATCACTTCAGAGATCTGGTTGTAGAATAATTCTTTACAGCTGCTTGAAACAAAGTCCTCAAGGACTTTACGCTTGAGTTCTTCTGCCGTGGGAAGTTCTGGCAAGCCATGGTAATAAGGGCCAAAGGAAACCTCTTAGGAGCGTAGTGATGAGTTTGTTTCACTCATGATTTTCGCACAATTTTAGCTTGATTAAATGCTAGATCTTGTGAGTATAGAACGTTTTTTATGTGTTTGTTAATTTTGTTTTGAAGATTAGGAGAAGCGATGTGAAAAGAAGTATTAAAGTGGACGAAGAGGCCAAAAACACGGAATTGGGGCAGAAAGACAGCGCTTAAGCACTGCATCATAGTGCCTAGGCGCTACGAAACTGAAAAAAAAAAGATGAAATTGGACTCGAGAGGCAGCGTCTAGGCGCCGCAACCATAGCACCTACGCGCTACCATAGTGCCTAGGTGCCGAAACTACAGTGCCTAGGCGCTGAAGACATAGCGCCCAGGTGCTGTCTCGTAGCGCCTAGGTGCTGCGATTGAAGATCCAGGGCGCATCTTTTTGGGCCGTTTTTAGATCCATAAAAATCCTACTTCTACATAAAACGAAGGGGGCACCTATAAATACATCTTCCTCATACTTTTGAAGGGTTCTGGACATATTGAGAGAAGATAACAAAAATGGAGATTCAAAAGAGAAATTCAAGAAGATTAACACCAAGCAATTGTAGATTAGAAGCATTCATTGGAAGAGGAAGGAGATCTTGGTGCAAGAATTCTACTTTTTCTTCTACATCTTTATTACAAACTCGGTGATGTATTCTAAGACAAATTCCTATTTTTCTTCTTGCATTATGAGAGCTAAATTCATTGTTAGGGGGAATAATGTAACCAATTGGGCTCTTTTACATTCTCTTATTAAGACTTTCAGTTTTTAATTCTTATGCATTAAATTATCTAATCAATAATTTAATGATTTTTGTGAGTTCTTTACAAATAGAGATATGAGTTTAAAATTTAGACCATGTAGTAAAATTCAGTACATTGGTATAACGAGTAGAGATACCTATATCATTTATTGCGGTCATAATTGAATTTCTAAGACATAGAACTCATTTAACTAAGTTGAATTTGCATAGAGATATGAAATTTAATTAGTTGAATAGGCTCAATGAGAACTCGAGTGGGGTAAATTGAATACAATAGGAGAATTCGACCGAGCACTACATTAGAATTGAGTTTTAATTTGAGATGTAAAGGTGATCAATTAGTGAAGTTATTCTACCCTAACATCCATTCATTATTTGATTCTCCAACTAATCGTGTGAACATTCATTTATTTTCTAGAATTTAGATTAAAATCCAGATTTTACAACCTTTAATTTGTTTTAGTCAAATAGTAGTTAAAGAAAAATTGAATTAAGTGCTAGAAAATAGTCCTTGTGGGATCGACAATTCGGACTCTTAGGTTCACTATTACTTGTTACGGATCGTACACTTGCGAATCAAAATTTTACAATAAGTTTTTGGCGCCGTTGCCGAGAACTATTTCTTCTAGTCTCAATTAATTTTTATTTTAACTGTTATTTGATTTATTTATTTTTCTTTTATTTACAGAAAATTGCGTTCGTTGTATGCTCCGTGCCTAAGGCAACGATCTTGAACCGTTTGATTCGCAGATAGAACGTACCTTCAGATGAAGACACAAAGAACACAAACAAAAACAGCAACGTCAAATGGCTGACAATCAACAAATCCATATCCTATTCAGCCGATTGGACAAATGGCCGCAAGAGTGGCACCACCGGAACAACAGCATGAGCGAGGGGAAATAAATGAAGGTGATTTGCTAGTATCAATGTTCCTAACACCTATAGCAGCACTCATGCGCTCCAGTATCGTGTATCCAGATTTTGGGGTGAATAACTTTCAGAACAGGCCAGATTAGATTAACTTGATGAGCAACGCCCTGCAATTCTACAGGCTACCTCAAGAGAATCCAAACACACATATCTCTAGATTTCTCAAAAACTATCAGAACTTTCATGCTCCGGGAGTCAATGAAGATGCTATTAAACTACGACTATTCCCATTTACATTGAGAGATGCTGCATTGGAGTGGTTAGATGCTGAGCCTCACGCTAGCATTACTACATGGGAAGAACTAATCAGGAAGTTCTGTAATAAATTTTTCCCACCGGCGAGGGTAGCTAAAATCATATTAGAAATTCAAACTTTTCAACAGAAAGATGGAGAAAGCTATCACGAAGTATAGAATAGGTTTAATGAGTTGATGAGAAAATGCTCAAACCATGGAATTACTATAGGTAATCAAGTGCAGTACTTCTACACTGGACTTACACCACTGTCAAAATCCCAAGTCAATGCCTCAGCTGGAGGATCAATTATAGGAAAATCTGTACAGCAAACCATGGAACTGTTTGAGTTGATTGCCACTACGCATTCAATGTTCTCATCGGAAAGAGTGGCGCCACAGAAGACAGGAGGAATGTATGAGTTAGATAGCACAACAGCTACCAACGCCCAAATAGTAGCATTGACAAAACAAGTGGAGTTATTGGTGAAATCACAAACGAAAGGAGCATATGCAGTGACAACTGGTCCATCATGTGAGAACTGCGGGGCTAACATCTGACATAAAACAGCACATCTATAGGCTATCCCGACGAGCAGGTCAATTTCATTCAGAATGGGTCTCAAAATTTTAATCCATTTGCTCAAACGTACAACCCAGGATGGAGACAACGCCCAAACTTCAGATGGTCGGATAATCAACAAGGGAACAGTTCAAATAATGCCCAATAGGAGAAAAAACCAAGTTTGGGGGAGATGTTCAACCAGTACATGCAGAAGACTGACAAGGTGTTTCAGCAGATTGACACTAACTTTCAGAATCAACAAGTATCAATCAAGAAGTTGGAAACACAAATTGGTCAGATAGCTGAACAGCTTGCAGAACGCCCACAAGGGACATTGCCAGGCAACACAATGGTCAATCCAAAAGAGCAAGTGCAAGCTATTACTATCAGGAGTAGGGTGCAACTTCCAAAAATACATGTGAAGAGACCTGAGCGAAAAGAAAAGGAAATAATGGGTGAAGAGGCTGGGAAAGAAGTAGAGTTTGGACAACCAACTGACAAGGAAAACGAAAGGAAAGAAACACCTGTAGTGAGAGCACCTAGCCCCATGAAGGCTTATGTGCCAGCAATTCACTCTCAATCCTCTTCGTTGTGTTTCTTAGATTGCATTACCTGGGGCACTCTATGTATTCGACGACCATCAAAATACTGATGATGATCCCATTGATCCGTAATTGGAATTTCACATTCGGTATCTTTGGAGTTATTTGCTGAAGGGTGTTGGTCTTCCATTACATTCAAGAATTGAAATTTCCAATTGTTGTACAATTGCCTTATCGCAATGTTGCAAACTACACAGCATTTTCGACTCTCTTAATAATTCAATTTTCGGGCCATCAACATACCTTTACATGTCAGTTTTCACTTAGGACAAACCAGACAATTATCTGAAGTAATTATTGACAGCATTTTTCCATACAATATGCACTTGTGTTGTTCCATATTTATTGCTCATTTTTAGAGCAGTTAATTGAAGGTTGCATAGAGCAGTCCAATTTCAATTAATTGAAGGTCCAACAGTAAAGGACGACTGCATGTGAATTTTGTAGAATTTACTTTAAGTTTTTCCTTTTTTATCCCATGCCTCCAACTACCCATTGTTCTCTTTAATTTTGAAGGTGGTTGGTGCCCCCCAGGGCATATCCCAGTGGTACAAAAGACAAGGGTGAGGTATACTCAACCTTGCTGGCAGCCGCAGTATGAGGGTTTGATTCTTGAAACATGGATTGAGACTCTTTGTGGGCACCAGTGTACATGCAACTCTTGTTCTCTGACTTGTTAGGGCACATCCTGCGATTAACCTCTTTCACGATGCTCCAAAGGCGTGGCGGTGGGTGACCCTTAAGGTTGGGGTTCAACCTTTAATTTTGGAGGTGGTTGGAGCGTAAAGGGGTAAAAACGAGAAGTGGTAAATAAAAGGATTCCCATTGTATAGGCACATGTCTTTTACGTGTCAACTCCCTGTCCAATCTCCTGTTTGATTAGCATTAGTGCAAAGGACCATGCTACTTGTACATTGTCTTTTACATCATCTTTGACATTATTTCACGTGGCGGCACATGATTAGACAGTTTTTGAATTCAACGCACTTTCCCGCCAAATACATTTTGAATTTGTAAAGGATGTCAAACTCCATGTAATCCATAGAATGTACAAGAAGCATTATTGTAGTGCAAATTCAAAGGCCCATTTGCTGTGCAACACTCAGATAATATCTAAAAGTGAATGGGAAATGGCTACCAAACACAAGCAAAGTACCATGTTTTACACACGCTTATAATTGACCAGAGGAAATGAAATTTAAATTTGAATTTTTAAATCCTCTTCTACCAGCCAAGTTGTTAATTAATTCTTGAATCATGGAATATGTAGATGGGTTACAAATACCTAGAGTCATGGACCTTCCACTATGGCAAAAAATCTGTAAGGAGACATCATATATGTATAACATGAGGAGACCAATATTATCAACAAAACAACCATGGTGAATGACGGTTTAGAGAATATCATAGTACTACATCTAGCCAGCTCACTAGTAGACAGTTAACAAGAAGCAAAATGGTTTCGTGACCTCACATGCCTTGTGTTTAGGTTCATCAACTATGGTTTTGGGATGTCATTTTTGGGGATTAATTAGGCTGTGTTTGATTTTGACTTAGTCAAATGGAGTGGTATGGTTTTAAAGCTTAACTCAAGTTTAACTTTGGTCAAGGTAGTGAGATAATTTTTTGGGGTTGAATGATTATAGATGTATTCATTCTTTATTGTGTGTCTTTTCACCATCCGAGTTCGGCACATGTTCAAATCCTACATTTGGCTCAATTTTTGACTCGTGGTCGTGAGCTTCATTCTTTGAGCCAAGCCGGCTCACTTATTTTAATAAATTAACGAAATCAGCTCAACACAAGCAACTTTTTTAAAAAAATAATAATAAAATAAATTCAAAAATGAGGAAAAATGAATGAAAACAAAAGTCAAGCAGGGACTCATGAAAAAAAAATTGAGAGTAGCTTGGTTTCATGACTTCTCAAAATGAGCTTAAACCGTCCGTGCGTACAAGGGTAAGGTTCGCAAAATACTCACTTTAATTATGAAATGATCCAAACTGCTTTTAAGTGGTTTTGCATAGTTTGAACCATCAAATCATTTACAAAGCAAAACATAATAATAATAATAATAATAATAATAATAATAATAATAATAATAATAATAATAATAATAGTTTAAATTTTATTCAATTATATTGGTTTAAATTTTATTCAATCTAATTTAAACTAAATAAATCACAGTTAAAAAGGCACATTGTTTAAATCATACGGAGTAAATGTGTAAGTCACCCCCTTCCAATTCAAAATGGATTTACATAGTTTACCCAATCATTTTCTTTTGCATATGACATGGACAAACATTTGGATTAATTATTTTGACTTCGAATAAGCTCTTGCAAGCTAATAATTTTTTATTGGATTATAAGATGATAAAATGAATATAATTATGAAGCTAATTTCCATGTATAGGTACATCTAAGCTTTTTCTGCTAAATAATTCTTAAAAGATGACATCCAACTTTTATACCTTAGTTAAATTTTATATTTTTAATTTCTTGTATGAATTTTCGTTTTACTCATAAATGATTTTTTACTTTTAATTAATTTTGTATATATAAGCTAACTTTTAACTTAGAAATGAAATATTTACTTACCATAAAAAATTTTAAATTATAAGCAATTTTTTTTATTTTTTTTTATTTTTTTTTATTTTTATGGATAAGTGAATTTTACTGTTATAAGTTAATTTTACACTTATACGTAATGTTTTACATACAAGTGAATTTTTACTTATAAGTAACTTTTAAATTTTATAAGTGCATTTTTATTGTATTTGTAGTATTTTTTTTAAAAACTTTATAAGCTTCTTTACATAATAGTAAAATTTTATTTTATAAGTGATTTTTTACTTATAAGTAAATTTTTAATTAAAAATAATAAATTTTTTTTATAAGTAATTTTTTTAGTTATTGCATTTTCATTTATAACTACCTTTTTTTATGTATAATTGAAGTTTTGTCTCATAAGTAATTATATGCTTAAAATACCTTGTAAGAGTTTAAGGTATTGTCTGATTGCACGCTAATTCAATGGAAAATGGAATTGCAATTCCATCTTTTCAATTTTTTGGTGTTTGATTGGCAAAAATTTCCATGGAATTCAGTTTCTACCTTTTGATGCCACATAGACATTTTCCTTCTTTTTGAGGAAAGAATTCATTTTCCCGAATTACTATAGCAATTATTGTTTTTCGTTTTCTTTTTCTTTTTTTTTCTTTTTTTTGTAATGGAAACAAATTCTAAGAATGATTGTAAAAAAATATTTTTCTTTAGTTGGCAATTTCCATGTAAAATAAAGTCAAACGAACATCAAAAGATAGATGATTTTCTTGAATTTTTTTTTTTTTTGGATTGGTAATGGAAACAAATTTCATCCTCAATACCAATAAAATTTATTCCTCTAATTGATAATTTTCATGTAAAACAAAACCAAACGAATACCAAAAAATACTTTTATTTCAATATTTTTCACTGGGAAAATTATACCAATCAAACACAATAATTTACAATTCCCAATAAAACAATTTCTAGGCAATTTAATTTCTTAAAATTCGTTTTCAATTCAATTAAATTCTACATTTGCAATCAAATGGACCCTAAGAGATGATATCCACCAGTCTTGAGCAATATATATGAGTTTAAAATGATTGTTTTGGAGATGGTAAAATTGGAGGAAATTTTTAAAGGTTTAATCCATTTTTAAAAAGGGTCCAAAGATTGACCTCACAGAGGAAAATTTGAATTTTCAAATCCTTAAGTCACTCGTTTCTGCTATCGCCAAGATGTCTTAGAATTAAGGAATGCGTAGATCACGCGAATAGTTCTACCATCAATTTTGGTGTTCTTATCTATTAAGGACCCTTTACCACATAAAAAAAAAATCAGTAAAGATGCGTTAAGGTCAGGGGACCAACTTGCGATGGTGGATGACGCTCTAGAAAATACCAAACTACTTGCGCGAGAGTTAGCAACGACCAAAATAGATTAGCATGTCTTGTTCCTATATATACACGGAGGTATCATGACGCCACATGCCATGAGTTTGCGTTCACCAACAATTTTTTTTGGGATGGTGTTTTTCTTTTTTCTTTTTTGTGAGCTTATTTTATTATTATTATTATTTTTTTTTTTTGGGTCGGATGGAGCGCTATGGTTTTCAAGCTCAACTCTAGTTGCATCTATATACTCTAGTTACGATAGTGAGATATTATTGGGGTTATATGATTCTAGATGCATTCATTCATTATTATGTGTCTTTACACCATTCGAGTAAGGCAACATTACAATGATACATTATTCTTTGTATGAAGTGCTTCGCTTGTTTCGTAAAGCTTCTATTTTTTAAAAGTTGGTCAAACTTTATTTTTAAACCACATTTAATTGCACATACAATATCTACCCACTTTTTCATGAGACACTTCACAGAACTCATCAACTTTTAACAACATTAGACATCCCTAAAATATGGTGTCGTAAACGAAATTCTTTGCCTAAGTTAATCAAATAGACACCTAAACATGATGTCATCATATCGATTTGAAGTTTAAATAAAAAATTTAGGCCTCGCACAATCTATTTTAAACAATAAATCCAAACTAAAAATTTTGAAAAATACGAACTCTTGAAAACATATCTATTTTAAATTTTAATAAAACTTCTAATTAGAATGAACTCCTAGACAATAAAAAAAAAGGACTGTTAAATGAATTAAAACTAGGCAAATAAAATATTGAATTAAACATGTCATCACCCATCACCTGGGGCATGCTTGGGAATTTTGCGGTACCGATTATGGAGTTTTTAAAATATTAGTTTTCCGTGTTTACGAGGAGTTCGATTTTAGGTATCTTTAGTAGCCATTTTTAAAAGAGCCCAACCTATATATATGAAAGTTTATTATCCAGTGATTCTCAAAATTAAAATAATAAAAAATATAAAAGTACATATATTAAACAAAAGGTAGATGTGTGTAAATAATATGAAGTCCATGTGCATTTCATTCATTACCATTCAATATGGATTTACGAGGTATACTTGGACTAATTATTGTTGCATTAAATAAACTCTTGCAAGCTAATTATTTTCTACTGGATTATAAGATGAAAGAAAAAAGTGAATATAATTGTGAAGCTAATTTCCATTTGTAGGCTATGCTCTTTCGCTATGAATAATGCTATCAACACCAGCTTTGACATGGCTACACTTGACAGATTCAATTAAATGAATCACTTGACATTAAATTTGAGTGAATTTATCGTTTAATAACATGTAGTTACTATCTAGAATGGTGTTTGACACCAATACTATTGAAGAGCATTACGCTACTTCTAAATACCTCTTAGAAAAATAACATCCAACAAATTTATGAGCATTGGTTCTTCCAACATCTCATAAACCATGTAACCCAAAATAAATCAAAATCACTATTGACAAACAGGAAAATTCCAATTCCAGTTTGTGTGGAAGATCCTTTCCCATGTGGTAATGTATATCACAATGTGAAGACAATATCTCTTGGCCCTGCTTGATGGTTATTGTAAAAAGAAATTGGGGAAAATAGTATTTTAAGTAGTGTTTGTATAGTGTGACTTGAAAGTGAGGAAAAGTTTTGAATTTACCTGCAAAATATTATATTTTTGTGAATGTGATTAAAAAATGAGTATAAAAAATAAAGAGTTCTGAATTCAAAAGTGTCAAACTTGTTCTTGATCTTTCCCAATTGATTCAATGTTCAATTAAAATATTAATTAATCTAGATGTACATTTCCAAATGACATTATTGTTGACATTGTGTGAATTGTCAAAATCCGTGTTATTGATTGTTTAAAATATGGAAATTGTTGTTTGTACAGCTCGAGCTACAGCCCCTTCACAAGTGGGGGCCTGCAAATTTTTTATTGCACGTGGGCCCCCGAGCTGTGAGGGGGCTGTAAACGGTGATGTGTGCACAACACCGCTCTTAAAATATTGTTAAATTCAAGAGAAATGCTATATGTACACCTCATTACATTCCCTCACACAGAGGGGGCCCACGAATATCTTATTATATGTGGGCCCCCCTCCATGTGAGGGGGTTACCCTAAAATCAATGTATGAAAAATTGTCAACTCATCAAAATGTCGTTCATGATGTCAAAGTTGAGAGTAATGTTATTTAGCTCCACTGGGGTTGCAACCTTATTCTAGGTTGCGTTGATGTGGCACTAAATCATAAGTGGAATTAATTGACCTGTTGATGTGGCACTAAATCATAAGTGGAATTAATTGACCTATTTAATTTCATCTTTCATTTAGTCAATAATCTAAAGCCACATAGCCTAGAGTTGCAATTTTAATTGGGCTACATAGCATTTTTCCGAAGTTAATGTACAAGTAATAAGATTGTTAATAAATAGTAAATGTTAGCTTCCCCGAAGGACATGACATAGATCAAATAATTAATTGAAGTAATCGACAACTTTTTTCCATACAATATGATAATGTACAACATTTCACACGCTCCTAATAATTGATCAAATATTGATCCCAAGGAAGGAAATTTCAAATTTCAAATCTTCATTCAGTCACTCATTTCTTCTATAGACCAAGATGTGTAGAATCATGGAATATGTAGAGGGGTTAAAAATATTGATAGTCCTCAACCAACCAGCAAAGATGGATGACGTTCTAGAGAATATCACAATACTATTAGCAACAAGCAAAATGGTGTTGAGCGCCTCTTGTGCCTAAGGCCATCTCCAACGCTGCACCAAAATTTACACCATTTTACACCAAACCAAAAATTTTTCCAACCATTACCCAAAACTTACATCAAATGAACAGTGATTTATTATTTTATTCATTCTTTTGATTTTTGACAATATATTTATTTAAAAAATTTATTTATTTATTTATTTATTTTATAACTATATAAATTACTAAATCATAACTTTGTTAAATTAACACATATATTGATTATTAAATTATTCACGTGTTTTATATATTACGTTAAATTGACAAAAATAATTGATTATATTATTAATTTATAATAAAATAATTACTTTAAATTTACAAAAATAATAAACTTTAATAATATAAACTTTACGTTAAATTAAATTTTAAACGTAAACTTTACGAATTAAACTTTACGTTAAATTAACAATTACGTTAATTATTATTGATTATATTATTAAAAATAATAAACTTTAATAATATAAACTTTACGTTAAATTAACAATTACGTTAATTATTATTGATTATATTATTAAAAATAATAAACTTTAATAATATAATTAATTATGATTATTATTATTATCATCATCATCATTATTATTATCATTATAGAACGAAAATGATACAAATACCCTTAACTATTATCCTGAAAAATGAAAAATAAGAGCAAAATGGACACTACACCATTTGTTGCAAAAAATGGTGTAATGAATAGTGTTACACCAAATATGATGCAACACTATTCACTTTATACCATTTTGCACCAAAAAAGTGCAAAGTTTGGTATTGTATTGTAGCAATTTCGCACCAAAAAATGGTGCAAAATGGTGCAATAGTGCAACCATTGGAGATGCCCTGAGCCTATACACGCATTGAGTTTTCTTGACCTCGCTTGCATTGTGTTTGGGTTCACCGCGGCTGTTTTGGGATGTCATTTTTTCTTTTTTCTTTTTTTTTTCCTTTTTTTTAATAAGGCTATGTTTTGTTTGTCTTGGTCAAATGAAGTGCTATTGTTTTCAAGCTCAACTCAAGGTTAACTATGGTCAAAGTAGTGAGATATTTATGGAATTATATGATTTTCATCGTATGCATTCATTGTTGCCCGTCTTTTCTCCAACTGGGCAAGGTTATGCTACAAATAATTTTGCACACCCTTAACTTATCAATGGTATGAAGTGCCTCGCTTGCTTGGTAAATTTTTATTTTTATTTTTTCTTTTTTTCAGAAATTGATGTGTAGGTACATCTGAGCTCTGTCTACTAAATAACTCTAAAAAGACGATATCCAATTTTTATTTAGTGAAATTTTCAATTTATAATTTCTTGTATACTACATCTTTTGACATAGCGTGAAACAAGAAACTCAATTGAAAATTTTAAGAACGTAATTTTTGGAATCCATCAAACTATGAAAAAATTAAACCCACAAAATTTTATTAATATAAGATGCCCAAAAATGAATAATTAAACTTTATTTATAAGGGTTTACATGAAAACTTGTTTTAAAAGAACTAAAATTGAAAAGAATTCGACATAAATTAAATGACAAAAGTAGTTTTTTGAGTTCTAAATGAACCTAGTTGACAAACATCCATCATATGTCACAGCAAATCAGTGAGTTCAGTTCGATTGATTTTTCTCTTTCCGAAAGATATTATGGGCCCAAATTGGAGTTCGAATGTCAAATCTACAACTTAAATTTTTTTTTTTTCCGATCCTACTATTCCTTAATCTATTCAACAATTTGCTCTGCATCATATTTGATGGGTTATGAAATATAATCAAAATTATGCTTCTCTGATTTTGGGTGACTTTTGGATATCCATAATTAGTATCCAAAAAGCTAATAAGCATTGATTTTTTCACTCAAAAACAGTCAAAATCAGTGGAAAATACTGGTTTACAGGTCCATAGTGTGTACTGAACAGTCAAAATTAGTGGGGGGGAAAATGCAAACAGTCTTTGAATTTATGGTGAGAATTCAATTACAACTTTACCTTCTCTGCTAAATGAGGGGGAGGGGTTCCATTTTCATGATACACGGTGACAAACAACTTTTTGTATGAATGCAATCAAGGATTGCGTGGCCCTGATTATTTCAAATTTTAATGAATGGAATAATATTTATTATTTATCATTATTATTTTTTTTTTTTTAAGAATGAGTAATTGAAAAGAATGAAAAGTTTTGATTTACGTATAATATTATTTTATAAAAGATTGTGTATTTGAAAATAGAAAGAAAATAAAATTTAACTTAATAGGACCAAACGAGGCTTAATCTTTCTTAGTTGACTCAACGTTAAATAAGTAAATAGTATGTCAGATTCCCCTACAGGACATGACATAGACCAGATAATTAATTAAAGTAATTGACAACTTTTTCCCATACAATATAATAATGCACAACGTATTACACACTATTAACAATTGATCAAATATAGACCCTACAGAAGGAAAATTTTACTCTCTCTGCTAAATACGGCGAGGGATTCCATCTTTATGATGTATAGTGACAAACAACTTTTTGTGTGAACGCAAACAAGGATTAAAAATTCCAATTCCAATTTGTGCAGAAGATCCCTTCCCATGTGGTAAAGTATATCAAAAAACTGCCCTAGGGCATATCTTCCAGTGGCAAAGGGGAGGGCGGATAGGGCTCAGCGCGGTAGTGTGCAGAGTTCGATTCCCCGCAAGGTGGAATTGGTTTTGTTGTAAGCGGGAGTTACCATATGGGTTAACAGCCTTGGCCTATCCATGTGCTCTCCACCCTGGCTCCTGGGAGGCACATCCTGCGATTTACCTCCTCCACGATGGCCCAGGACAGGGTCGATGATGGCCCTTAAGGTTGGGGTTCAACGTTATATCAAAAAACTCAAAGTGATTGATTGAACTTTCAATTAATAAATAGTACGTCAAATTCCCCTACAGGGCATGACATAGCCCAGATAGTTAATTAAAGTAATTGACAACTTTTTTCCATGCAATATAATAATGCACAACTATTTACACACTCCTAATAATTGATCAAATATCGACCCTACAAAAGGAAATTACTAAAAATGTCCACTAGATAATAAGAGGAAATTACTAAAAATGTCAACTTCAATATATCCATTATAAAAAATGTCCACCATTACAAATCGTTACAAAAATGTCCATTTTGGAATAATTTAAACCAAAATACCATTGTTAATAATTTATAATTCCACACAATGACAAAAAATGGACATTTTTGTAATTAAAATTTTATTGGCTAATAAATTTTTGACACGTAATCTGTCATATTTATTTCAAAAATGCACATGTCAAATCACAATAAATGTTATTTTTTCTCATTGAAACAAAAATGTCGAGAACTACATTTCGAGTGTAGAGAAATGTCATGTTCAGAATGAAATGTCATTCTAGACATCTAATATGTCGAGAACAACATTTTAAATGTCAAGAACATTTAATATTGTGATTTGACATGTGTGCTTTTGAAATATAAACGGGGTCCAAATATCGAGAATGACATTTGAAATGTCGAGAACATCATTTTAATTTAACTTCTCATGGAAGCTACTTCTTGAAATGTGCTACAAATTGGGAAAAAAAAAATTGCTTCATTTTTTCGTTAAGAGAATAATAGATAGTTTAGTATTAAATTTGAAAAGTGAACATTTTCGAATTGACATCAATGAAATTGGATATTTTTGAAAAAACCCCTTAATTAAAGTAATTGACAGCTCTTTTCCAGACAATATAATAATGCACAACGTTTTACACACTCCAAATAATTGATCAAATATTTACCCCACAAAAGGAAATTTTGCCTCTGTTCGTTAATAATTTTTCATCCAAAAAAATTAATTTTTTGACCATTTTTTTACTTTTCTAACCATCATTTTTTTACTTCTTTACTCACAGGTGAAACTCACTTTTTTCTCTAATGTTCAAAAAATTAATTCTCATAATTACTATTGAACAGACCCTTTATTTTTGAAATCCTCATCAAGTCACTCATTTTGGCCAAGATGTGTAGAATCATGGAGTACGTAGATTGGTTGGATGACGTATTGACGTTCTAGAGAACATCAAAATACTTCGTATAGCTAGCAATCTCCCTTGCTCGACGGTTAGCGACAAGCAAAACGGCGTTTAGTGTGTCTTGTGCTTGAGCCTATACGTGCAGTCAGGTTTCATGACCTCACATGCCTTGTGTTTGGGTTTTTTTATTTTTATTTTTTGTATGGCCATTACTAAGTACGTTTTTGGTTTTGACTTGGTCAAATGGAGTGCTACGATTTTCAAGCTCAACTCTGGTCAGGATAGTGGGATATTTTTGGAGTTACATTATATGATTCTAAATGTATTCATTCATTATTGTGTGTCGGTTCAGGTTACGCCGCAAATAATTTTACATACCCTTAACTTATTCTTTGTAAAACCGCTTCACTTGTTTGGGTAACTTTTGTTTTTTGAAAATTGGCCAAATTTTATCTTTAACTATACATTTTATTGGATCCACAATTTTTATCCACATTTCCACTAGACATTTCAAAAGACCTAACAACTTTTGTGAACTTTTAATAACATACACAGCGCCAAAATATGGTGTTGTATATTAATTTGTTTGGGTAAGTCATGGTATCGATTTTACATTTAAATTTGATGATATTCGATTGTTTGTACAGAATTATGGATTTCAAGATGTTTTAGTATAAAATTATTATTTTATGCTTTTATAAAACAATTTTTGATTATTGTCAAATTGAGTATGGATTTGAAGATTTTAAAGATTGGTATGAAATCATTGTGTGAACCTGACGTCCAAGGTCACTCAAAACCATACTTTTATTATTGTTTTTGGGTTCATATAGGGCTCGGGATCGGAACCCAATGTATGAAAGATTGAAAGGGTATATATTTAGTTAACTAAAAATCGACAATTTTTGTTAATGTTAATATCATATAGAAATACATAGCTGTCAAATTTAATGCAAAATTGAAAATTCCTAGAGGGACTGGGACATCTCATGTCGTAAATCATAAACAGTTTCTCTGCTTGTAAGAAGCAGAGCTGCCAAAATTTTACCTAATCCTGTTTCTATCTCTCTATTTTTATTTATTTATTTATTTTTTTGCACGTTGTCTAACAGAAAACCATCATGTGTTGAAATTTACATAGCTAATTTCAATCATAAATGATGAATGTATCTCTTACATGTATGGGTGCTTGATTATAGTTGATTCGACTGTGAATTAATGAATATTAAATTTCAGCTTCCCTATTGAAGTGAGTTCGGTCACAACCAAATAGTTGATGCATCTTATCATCATTCAAGCTTTCTAAAAAAAAGACAAATAAATAAATAAATAAACAAATTTTGCAATTTGAGTGCGTTTGGTGATAAATGTATTTTATACTTTTGTTCGGGCCTTAAATAATGACATTTTATAATTTTTTTTTATTGAAATATTACCTATTTTATTATGTATTGTGTTTAATAGGTAAAATGTATGATTTGATAAAGAATCGGAGAAAAGAAGTTAAAAATAGAGAAGAATGGAGAAATCCAAAGTGTAGGAACTAAAGTGCAAATACTTAAAAGTTGTGATGAACCTCACGATGAAAATTTGAGAGTGTTGTGTGTTAATTGGATGATAAAATGAGTCAAATGAACTATAGTCAAAATGTTGTCAAACATCAATTTTCAATCGGAAAAAGTTATGCTATGGATTTTCAGCCTCAATTTGAGACCTGTTTTTGGTATAGTAAATATTCGAATTGGAAAATATGATAATTCTAGAAGAATTGTAACAATTTGAGTTATCTTTCCAATGTATTTTCAATCATTTCAATTCGATATCGGGAGAGATAATTATGATAAAAATACTGAATAACTCAACCAAAAAAGGGGTGTCCGAGGTGCCCCAAGCAACCCAAGCGCACCTCAATATAAAAACAAGAAAAATCCGATTTTCTTTAATTTTGTTTACAATTAAATGCAATATTTTTGCATCCTATAAAATATCAAAACTCGAGCAAAACATGGGAATCCTAAATTTGACCTAAACTGCATCACATTCTATATATTTTGGGGGATAATAATAAGTTTATACATCAATTCAAAGCAAATCATACAAGGAATTTGAAGATTTATATCCTTGTTTTAAGATTTGAGCCAAGAATGTGAATATTTTCTACTTCTTCCATCTTTTTTATTTTTGGGTGATCTTTTTCCAATTATTATTGTATAATTTAATGATATAGAATGTAAGCTTAGTTTTTCATTATGTTGGATGGATGGTGAACCTTATTAGTTGTTTTTTTTTTTTTTTTAATTCGAGTCTCATTAATTTAGTAATTTCTTTAGTGTCTTGATTATTTATGCATCTACATTGTTTTATTTGAATGCTTGATCACCATTTAGATAACCTTTTACTTATTCATAGTGTGGGGAGGCTCAAAATGAATACAACACTTCATATTTAATATACGGAAAATAGATATTAGGAATAATACATATGGCTATGGACAGACCCAGAATTATTCTTTAGTGGGGGCGAGAAGGAAAATTGACTAAAATAAATTGTGGAAAAAAATAAAAAAAATTATGAAATTTTAAATTTAACAAAATCGAATTGAAGATTTTTGAAAATTCAGTGGGAGTGCCCAACCCCACTTGTCCCTTAGTGGGTTTGCCCTATATATGGCGTGTCCATTTGAGTGAAATAATCGTATTATTAAATGCATAATTTTTTCATTGAAATTCTGATTAGGAACAGGACCGAGTCGTGCTAAACATAGATTTGATATTTCTAAAAAAAGGATATTAAATAAAGTTGGATTATTAATTTTCATTAACTTTAGGAAATAATACTACTTTTTGTGGGTCGAAAATTTGAAAATAACACTAATAAGTGGATTCAGAAATCAAATACATTCATCACATATTTGCTAAAAACTACTCTTAATTGTTTTCTTAGGGTTTGTTTGATTGCAAGAATGAAATTTGGGTGAAAAAAATGAATTATAGGGAATTGAATAGTTTAGAATTTGTCATACTGAGAATTGTCAATTAAATATGTTTGATTGGTATAATTTTCTACTTGAAAAATGTTGAAATTTTGGATCTTTTGATGTTCGTTTGATTTTGTTTTTCATGAAAATTGTCAATTAAAGGGATAAAGTTTGTTACAATTGTGGATAAAATTTATTTCTATTACCAAAATATATATATATATATATATATATATATATTAAAAAAAAGTTGGAAAACTCATTTTTCCACCTAACCCATAAGAATTGCAATTTTTCAAAATGGTGGAAAATTTGGTCACGTGGTGGTCAAGCTAGAAAACCAATTACCTAGAAAAATTTGCCAATCAAACACTTAAAAATGTGGAAAGTGAAATTTTTTTTCCAGTTTCCATGGAAAATTCACCCAATCAAATGGGGGCCTTAGTTAAAATTAGATTAGAAAATCACAACAAATTTCTTTTGATGATACTCTTTTATCAAATTTGATAATAACTAGTATACGGAAATTAAATATTATTCCTCGTGGAATGAAAACTCTAAACTCACTTTATCTGTTGCTTATCAACAATTTCGTACGCTTGCGAAATTTATATTTGGCAAAACTTTTTTATGTTTATAGTGTACATATAGCGCGATTAATAAAACAAGAATATGCCCACTTTCAACTTTTAATAATAAATTATAGTTTTCTCCTTCAATTATCTTGTCCATTAGAATTACTCCTCACTATTTCTATTCCTAAAAAGAATGTCCCATATAAAATCCACTAAACCATTTTAATCTAAATCAATCCCTAACCATAATATAAAACCATCAGTCCTTTGTTAATCAGGTTGGCCATTATGCCTCTCTCCTTAGTGTACCTTGATACTACGTTTACGCCAATTCTAGTTCATGTCTCCCACACACACATATTGCCCATAAGGATTCAAAAATTCAATTTAGGATACGTCAAGTACATGTGGCTGACTAATTTGGTCATTTGTCTGACCATACTTATATATACTCTGTTGTGAATTGATTTAATTTTTATATAATCCCTCGCAATACCATTCAAAAGTGATATTTTTAATATGTAGAAAGAAATAAAAGTAGAATTGCAATCACTATTAATATGTGAATTTCTAACCAGAAGAAACATTTCATGGCTATCACGACACATTTTCTAGATGATTCATAGAAGCTTCAAAGTCAAGATATGAAGTACATTTTAAGAACTAAATATTACTTTCATATCTTTTAAGACTTCACGTTGTCGTGATTCTTTTGTTTTGTTCGTAGGTTTATGTATCTGCCTTGTCTACATGCAGAGGAATCATTGTAATACTTTGATGGTTAGCTTACTGCAACGGAATATTGATCCTAAGTTGTCTACTTTTATTGTAGATAATTGTCCTACATATAGTGCTACGATGCAATATAATTTCAGATAAGCTTTCTAGTAGATTGCTTCTGGTGAATGGGGAATTTTTTTTCGTTACATGCGTTGTTCTGCCCATTTATTAAACTTGATAGTAAAGCAGAGATTGGAAAGTACTGGTGATAATATTGAGAAAATTTGTGAGAGCGTTGCTTTTTGGACATCAACACCAAAAAGATACGAAAAATAATCACCAAAAAGACACGCACACATATACATACAAAAATAATCTCCTAAACATCGGTACTTAGCTTATGTTAAATACCGGTGACATAACACATAATTTAATTGGTGAATCATGTATGTCATCGGTGCTTAGAAGATCATTCCAAAGAGAACCACAATATAAAAGTTCGCCAACCGATCAAGATTGGAATTTGGCCACAGAAATATATGATAAGTTAATTTTGATTTTCAAAGTAATAGAATTATTTTCTTGAACTAAATATCCTACAATCAGTATTTTTTTTCCATAATATAAAAATTGAATTGCTTTTTACAAGATTTTAATTTTAATGATTGGATTCTTTAGTCTAAAAAACAATTTTTATTTTTATTTTTATTTTTTTAACTGTATTAGAAAATAAAAAATAAAAACAGGATAGTGGATGGGAATTCAGGGATCCTATCATCATTTTAAGCAATGTTGGGATGGTGACGAGGTGGGAAACTCCTCGACAGGGTGAGAACCGAGATGGAAATTGAGTCCTCACCTTGCTGAAAGATGATGATGCATCTCTTAGAGGAACAACTATAGCTGGCGTTCATAAGTTGTGGCTACAAGCAAGTGTAGCCGATAACTTTCTAACCACTAGTTTTGTCATAGTCAGTGGATTAGAATTGTGCATAAATAGAAATCTTCCCGTCTTATTTCCATTAGCCTTATCGGTTTTTCCTTCCATAAGATATTGATGTTTCTATCAACTCATTTGAATAATTGTGAATAGTTACCTTTCTCTTGCTTTTCTTTCTGGATAATCATAGGGATGTAAATGAGATCTTCTGGGCAAGGCAATTAGGTTAACATCACTCCAGGTACTTAGCATTCAAAATAAGAATTCAAGAACTAAAAACCATTGTTTTCAATCTCTGTCATTAGATAAACATTTGTTACAACACTACTTTGATAAATTTGAATTATCATAATAAAAACATAGATTAGTACAATAAACAAAAAACCACTCTTTTTGGAAGAGTTGGGAGCACATCTCAACTAAAACTTGAAGAATGAAATTTTGCACACGCCTTTACTTGGGATTCATTGTGTAATAGGTCTGGAGAAAAGTTAAGGAAAGAAGAAATGTGGCAGCGAGTAAGGCAATAAAAGTCCACAGATTGCGCAAATAAGTGTGAATTAGTTCAGCAATCCATGTTTTTGCCTTGCTGTTGTAGTGCTTCTCAATTCTCATCTTCACATCACAAAAAATATTGTCATTGTCAAGACAGCAAGTATCAATATCTTTGACTACTTCCACAAATTGTTCATCACTGTCAAAGGTGCCGAAGAGTATCTTCTTTTCTCGTAGTTCCTTCACATCTTCAGATTTAACAAGTGATTTTAAAAAATTAACATAACTATTGACACACAAAAAGTTCAGCCCAACTCGAATAGCCCAAAGAATGAAGCCCAATTGGAAGATCCCCAAAATCAAATAGCCCAAAAGAACGACCCAATCAGGCAATGCAAGATAAAGGCCCAAATAGGGACGCCCATGAATGCGGTAATACCATCGCCCAAGGTTGCAAGTCGCCCAAGATTTGAGCGAATGAATTGCCATGTAGTCGCCCAGAGCTATGACCCCGCTCTCGTCCAAACATTCGAGTCGTCCGGCATCTTAGCAAACATAAGATGTTATGGTTACCCAAAAAGTGCAGTTAATAAAGCAGTTATTGGGTAATCCTATCACGTTCCACGATTCAAGGAATTCAATTGAAGCCGGTTGAACGACAAAAGTAATGGCAGCGGGCAGTTTTATGACAAATTGGCCACTACAAGGAAAGTGGGTAGTTATAGAGCGATCAAACAGTTTTTAAGTGGTTGATCACGAAGAGATCATCCAGGGAATATAAAAGGAAGAAAAGATATAGAGCAAAAGACCCCGAATCAAACACTCTCAAACAGAGAATATGTAACTTTCAATTTCTTAGTTTAGATTTAAACACTTCTTTTACAGTAACTCGTGTGCTTGCGCCCCTCGGGGGGCATTCTGTTTTTATTTTTCAATTGTAAAGTCATCGCCAATAAAAACGCACTTTTTTGGGATTTTGTTTCAAGAGGTTTGTCCCTTACACAATCGTCTGATCCCTTTTTAATTGTTAGCGATTAACCCGCGGGAAATAATAACATAATACAGTAATACCAGTGTTGCTTTCTGGAGATGCTTCATATGCAATCGTGTGTAAAGAATAGCTTGGAAAGTGGACTGAAAAACCAAACCGGGAGTTCAAGTTGCCCATAAAATGTGTAGGATTTGAACTTAATATTCTTCAAACAACATGAACTAGGTTCGAAGTGGATGCCTTTTGCTTTGAGATCGGTGACTGAACGAGATTGACGATTGAATACCTCATAAGTTGATTTTTTTCCTTCACGGCCACCATTGACATTTGTTAATAGGCTGGTCAAGTATTTCTGCTGCATTATCATATTCTTTGACATGTAGTTGACGAAAAGCATCCAGAAGGTGAAGTGGTTGCATTTCATTTTCTTCAGGAATTCTTGTTAGCCTGTAATCCCCAAAAGCCCTGAAATTTAAGAAATGACAAGGTAACATGGATCCTTTTCCATATATTAAATTAATCAAGAGCGTAATGACCAAGTGTGGAATTTGATTCTCGAGTAAATACATATCTTGGTATGCAAATGTTGTTGCAGCCAGTCCAAGATGTCGACAGAAGTACAAATTTTTTTCTCCATCTCCCAAGACCATCTCCATGAGATATATAGAGAAAGATGCATCTAGAAGCATCATTTTGGCTAGTGCTACATCGTCATATGCATCTTTAGAAACTCCTATATAACAATTTCTAATCTGGTCAATCACTTTAAAGATCTGGCAGTAGAAGAATTCTCTGTCTTCTCCTGCCATGCCAAGTTCTGGAAAGCCATTGTAATTAGGGCCAAAGGAAACCATCTTAGGTGCGTAGTAATCCTCTTCGTTGTGTTTCTTGAATCGCATATATTGGGGCACTTTATGTATTCGCCGACCATCGAAATAATGATGATGATCTTCACCTTCAGCTTCTGTGATTGGAATTTTGTATTCCATATCTCTGCTGTTATTTGTGGAAGGGTGTTGTTCTTCCATCAGATTCAAGAACTGAAATTTCCAATTGCTGTAAGCTAGCTTTATTATAGTTGATACAAACTGAACAGCGTTTTCCGCTCTTTATAATTCTACTGGCCGTCAGATAAATAAAATAAATCACCACGTTCTCAACAGTACTCTTTTTTGTTTTTTGTTTTTTTATACCTAGGTGTCCACCTTACAGCGACTAATCCTGGAGTCAACGATCTAGCCCCTCTTCACGCAGACCAGATAAACCACGGGTTGTGCCCCAAATTGGCTAGGGTCTAAGAGTCCCCCCAACTGAACTGTCAAAGTGTCGAGCGAGTCAAATCCATGTATGCACCTTGCCTTCCAGGAGAAAGCCTTGCCTTCCAAGAACTCCATGAATCGAACCCGTGACCTCTGAACTGCAGGCCTTGAAGAACTCCGTCCTTAACCAGTTCGAATCTGCCCCGGGGGCGTTCTCAATAGTACTCTAAATGATTGAAGTAGTTGCTAATCAATTACCTTTAACCATAATTTCTCGTGGTTGTTGAACATTATAATTTAATCACTTAAATTTTATTTTGTTTCAATGACGTCAGCCAGAAGGCAGTAGTAGTCAATGTACTACAAACTATGATTCTTCTTCTTTGTTAGTGATGCATATAACAAAATCAAATTAGTTTACGAGTTAACCAATTAGGTGAATAATACAGTAGAATTCTATTAACTCATTCATCAATTAAATGGCGTGCCATGTCATCGGTATTTAACATAAGCTAAACACCGATATTTAAGAGATCATTTTTTTGTGTGTATATATATATATATCAACGATTGGTGCCCCTGAGGCCTCTCAGCTACTTAACCCCACTAATTCTGCCTCTTTATTTCTATCTTAGTTTATCAAAAAAAGGGACGAGGAAAAAAAATGAATATACTCATGATCCAACCAAATCAGACAAATGAAAAAAAATATACATGTGGGGTGGAGGTGGCAGTGGTCGGTGTGGGTTTTGGGTTTGAGGTGGGAGCGGGGATGGGTGAGGGGTGAGAGGAAGAAGACGGTTGTGTGCGCACGCATGTTTTATTTCTTATTTTTTTTAATTTAATTATTTAATGTGATAAATGGAAAGTCACTCTTTTGTTCCTTTCTAAAATATTAAAAATGTTGTGAAAATTAATTTTTTGATCAATTGACAGAATTGTAGATGAAAACCATCCAAAATAGCTTCATTTGCAATGTTTGGAAAGGTTAGGGATGAGACTACAACAAATCAAAGGTTTGAGAAAAATCTATTAGTGTTTCAAAAGTTTAGAGCTTTGCTGCAGTTATCCATAATAATAGGAGGTTAAATAAAGAGAAAAATATTGGTCTTTTGTATCATGGCTATGAGGTTTGTAATTTGTAGAATGAAAGAGGAAAAATAAATATTATAGATTGAAAGATGCTTTTTTATGAAAGCCTTTCAAAATCTTTGGATGAAGGGACGACTTTTTATGAAATTTTATATTTGTACTTTCCATACAAAAATTAGTACATGGAGGATTTCGTACAAGTAATATTGTGTAACTTTTAAGACTTTTAAGAGTCCTGATTTTATACCCCCGACTTTTAAAGATTTTCAATGAATGCCCGAAACTTCTACATAGTCTTAAAAATATACCTATTTTTATTTTTTTTAATTTGAATCTAGAAAAAGTCTAAATTAAATCACTGTTTATCTACATTTAATCATTTATTAACAGAATAAAATATTTTGTACGTAAACTTAAAATTTTTTCATACTTTTTGATCACATGTTCTTCAAAAGATCACTAATTAAAACATCTTTTTTTTTTTTTTTTTTGCCCTAAATAATAACCACCTAACACGGGCTAAATACACCCCTTGCATATAAGGATTACCCTTGCAGGTGCTTGACAATGGATTACTCAACCATCATTTCTTTAATCTTCACGTGTCGTCTCTTTTTTGAGAATTGAGTTACCACATTTTTTCTCACGTAATTCAAATTAAATTAGAACAATATTAAGAGAATCATCACAATAATTTTTGAAATGAAAGATTGGAAAGTTTCCTTAATAATCAACATCCAAAACAATAATAGGCGAACTATGACTAGGCAGTCTCTCAATAAAGGAAGAAAAAAGATCTGTCGGTCTTCATCTTAACATCCCTGTAACAATTGAAATCACTATCTATGTAACAACCCAAAATTTACAATAAGAATAAATATGAGTCGTCACTAAAACCTTTCTTTTAATTTAATTTAATACGAGTAATAAAAAAAAGATTTTATTTCATATCATTGACTGCAAAAAAAGTATTGGCTCATAAACTAAAAGAAATACTGGAAATAAAATTTATATTCATGTTACACTAGATTTAATGTGCTTGTTTAAAGTAATCTTGGCACCACGACCGCAGCTCATCGCTCGCCAACTAACGACTCATTCTATTCTGTAAGAGTAGGGAAAGGAGCGAGTATAAAATATACTCAGTAGCATACGAGTACTTGTGCAATTCCGATTAAAAATATTAAATCATGAGTCAAAAATATTATACCGTTATATTATAGCTTTAGAGCTAGTAAGAGTTCATATCATATTATATCTTTGGTACCGGATGACTATTTTATATCATATCATAACTTTCATGAGTTTAACATTTATCAACATGAAGAAATAATTTAAATGGGACAAATCACTTACACCTCGTAATCCTACCTTGATTGACGAAAAGGATTTAAATAATTTTCACGTTCCACAATTTTTTCCTTTGCTGCTACCGTGTGTATACACGTGATTGATATAGTAAAATATATCATAATTCTTTTCAAATATTGAATATGAAAATAGTCTCTCCTTTCTTCTATAATTCCCCAAGCGTGAATGAGGTGGTAAATTACATATACAATTTCATGTGAAAGGAAAAAAAAGAAAAAGAAAAGGAAACGTGACTTTGTCTTTCCAGATTAGGTTCTGAATGATTTGGTATGCCAAAAATGTTTGTCAATCCCATTACTCAAAATTAGCATCTCATTATTGAAAAATTGGTGGTTACCTTTATGTTAGTGAAATTTTCTTAATTTACGGTCCCCAATTGTGGAATAATTTCAGTGATGAAAGTACAAATAGTTGATTGGTTTTGCATAGAATTTAAATGGAAGGCAAATTACTAATTCAAAACATATTAAATTAAATCAAAACTTCAATTGTTATGTCTACTAACACGTGGTGGCCAACCTTTGAACATGCCAAATTAAATATTAGTTAAATATGTATTTCTTTCAGTACAAAAACGAGAGCCTAACATATCCAAAACAATTTTTTTCTCGAGTCTAAAATTCACCATTTAATATGAGTTTCAAAACTAGTCTAATTTTGATAGGGAAATTCTTGTTAAATTAATGCTTGATTATTCTACAGAATAAAGTAATGACGTTGAAACATATTTCACTTTAGTCCCTTAATTTCTATATGTAAAAATATAGTATATAGAACATATAAATCTTATTTTATAAGATTTTCGGGCATTACAATCTATGCAGTGGTTGTTCGATTGCAATCTTGTCCACTATAGGCTCGATTAACGGTACCATGACCTTTGCGCCAGTTTCATTGTACTTAATCCACCATCTTGTGCCCTCCGTTCATTGCCAGAAAGATCGCCCACCATCTGTTTGTATCGATTAATTAATTTATATCCTTAATTATTGGGAGAAACTATATGTTAAGTGGAGCATTTCATGCTGAGATGTCTCCATGAAATTGCTGCTCTAATTTTTAAACTTGGACTATGATCCCAAGTTTCAAACGCTAGATTAATAAATCAATTTTCATTTCTAGAAGGTTCTTCTTCTTCTTCTTATTATTTTGTTTTTAGCTACTTGTAGCAACTTATAAAAATAGGAAAAATTGCAGCGCTGGCCTCAACATACTGCTCAAGTTAATTTGTTTTAAAAATAATTTTACGTTTCTATAAAACATTTTTGATTATTTTCAAATGAGATATGAATTTAAAGATGTTAAATATTCGTATGAAAACATTGTGATACCTAAAAACTTGGTGTCCTAAATATCTCCCAAAACATATAACTGTTATTGTTTTTGGGTCTATATAGATGTAATTAGCTGTAAAATTTAACTAAAATTGAAACTTGTTCGCAAGGGACATTCCATGTGGCAAATCATAAATGAAGAGAATCTCTCATCTTTTTGTGTGCTTTGTTACAGTTGACTTAATGGTTTGATTCTTGAATAGTTGGATCATCTAACCATTATTCTACTATTGATAGCTTGCTAACGAAGCATAAATAATTTTTTTTTTTGACTTTTAATTTATTGAATGGTCAAACATCATTTATATTCATACAATTTGTAGGATTTATAATTTATATCTACTTTATATCCACTCATTTCATAAAACTTACAGCTATAATCTTTTTTTGGGGGGGGGGGGGGGAACACTTATCAAAGATACACTTAATATTTTGGATTCAAAAAGTTTTAAATTTCAAATCCTCAATCAATGATTCTATTAGAAACCGAACAAGGATGATTATTTTTTGATATCACTTGTTGGGGAGTCGAGATGAGGTATATGACACACTATGAAGTATCAACTACAAAACAGCAAGAACACTAGAAATAGTAATTTAATTTGATAGAGGAATTGAAATGAGTGGATAACTAAAAACAAATCTTCAAGATTTTATTCAATATTCAAAATCAACCATCTGCAATAAAATCCTAACTTCATATTCGAACAGAAAATCATAATTAAACTATTAAATAATACAAACTCATGAAGGCCTAATCCATTTTGATCAATAAATCCTAACTAATATTTTATATAAATGCAAACCCTTGAAACCTATCTAATCAAAATGAACTTCTAGACAGAAAACAACAAAAGATTATTAAATGAATTGAAACTAAACAAATGAAGCATTAAATTAAACTTTTTATTCAGTATCACTTAGGGTCCGTTTGATTGTAAAGATGGAATTGAATTGAATTGAATTGAAAATAAATTCTAGGAAATTGAATTGTCTAGAATTTTTTTCCTTGAAATAGTAAATTATTGTGTTTGATTGGTATAATTTTTCATGTGAAAAATGTTGAAATAAAAGTATTTTTGATATTCGTTTAGCTTTGTTTTACATGAAAATTGTCAATTAAAGAGATATATTTTACTGGTATTGCGGATGAAATTTGTTCCCATTGCCAAAACCCAAAAAAAAAAAAAATTCTATTTTTTGATGATCGTTTGGCCTTATTTTACATGAAAATTGTCAATTAAAGGGAAATATTTTTTTACGATAATTCTTAGAATTTATTTCCAAAAAAAAAAATCGGAAAAAAAATAAAAAAGTGCTACAGTAACCGGGAATTGCTATTCTCACAATTTTTGTGAGAATTGCAATTCCTTGAATTCATGGAAATTGGCTTATGTGGCACCAAAGATGGAAATTCAATTCTAGAAATAAAAAAATGGGTATCAAACATGGTTAAATTGTAAGGTGGGATTCCAATTCCATATTCCTTGGAATTCCACCTCCAATCAAACACACCCTTAGGCCCTGTTTGATTAATCGTTTTTTTCCATGGAACTAGGAATTGATTTTCCAACTTCCACTTTTGCATTGTTTGATAGCATTTATTTTCTTGGCAAAATGTTCTCTTGCTCCTCCACTCACGCGCCACTTTTATTGGATTTTGTGGAATTGGAATTCTCACTCCAATTCTTGGTACTGTAGCGTAATTTTATTTTATTCTATTTTATTATTATTATTTTTTTGGTAATGGAAACAAATTCTAAAAATTATTGTAAAAAAATCTTTTCCTTTAATTGACAATTTACATGTAAAACAAAGTCAAACGAACACCCAAAAATAGATGATTTTCTTGATTTTTTTTTATTTTTTTATTTTTTTATTTTTTTTTTGGGTTTTGACAATAGAAACAAATTTAATTCTCAATACCAGTAAATTATATCCCTTTAATTAACAATTTTCATGTAAAACAAAGTCAAACGGACATCAAAAACACTTTAATTTAAACATTTTCCACGTGAAAAATTATACCAATCAAACACAATAATTTACAATTTTCAAGAAAATAATTTTCCATCAATTCAATTTTCTTGAAATTCGTTTACTTTTCACCCAAATTTCACTTTTACAATCAAGCGGACCCTTAGTGTAAATTAAACTGATTAATAGTGTTCCATTCTAAAGATATAAGGTGGGACTTCATCATATATCTTTAATTACGATTTTACTTTCCCTGCTGCATCTAAAAGTGGGCCCGGGTTTCATTTTCATGATATGTTAAGAAACAACTTTTTGTATGAACGCAATCATGATTGAAAATTCTTATTCCAATTCCAATTTGTGTGAAAGATGAAGATCCCATCTGGTATTATATATTCAAAATGATATCTCACTCAGTTGATTCAACGTCCAATTAACAAATAGTAATTGTCAGGATATGACTGTCAGACCATATAATTTACTGAATAACCATTGCCAGCTTTTCTTCATACAATATAAAACACTACGTTCTAAAAAAAGGTTGAATCCCAACCTTAAGGGCCCTCCATCGCCTCTGTCCTGGAGTATCGTGAGGGAGGTAAATCGCAGGTTATCCCTCCCAAGGTATAGGGTGGAAGGCTGCTTGTACACTTGC
Organism: Olea europaea var. sylvestris; assembly: GCF_002742605.1. Taxonomy (NCBI): domain Eukaryota; kingdom Viridiplantae; phylum Streptophyta; class Magnoliopsida; order Lamiales; family Oleaceae; genus Olea; species Olea europaea. The sequence goes on along the minus strand of NC_036245.1, from coordinate 7,575,762 downwards.
ACTTACCCAAGAGCCAAATCCATATTTCAGGATTCGAACCCTTGACGCGGCAGCTTCAAGCAAAACTGGATTTTTCCACCATCCCCTTTTACCACTTGGAGATGTGCCCTGGGGGCTAAAATACTACGTTCTAATCGCAACTGATGATTGATCGTAAGGAATCAGATTTTTAATTTAAAATTTCAATTCCTCGTTCACTCAATTCTTCTATGGCCAAAATGATCGAATTTGTAGATGGGTTGAAAATATACTATCAATTTTGGCGTTTCCTATATAATATTATTAGGGACCGATGTTATTATAAGTTCTTGAGTGTATATATATATATATATATATATATATATTCTCGTCACATCTATATAATATTATTAGGGGCTTTTACCTTGATACAAATTTCATTGTAACGAATGAATTTGCAAAATTTCTCCACGTGGAGAAAAAACTCGATTGCAAGACAAGAACCAAATTAACTTCTCCAACAATCTGAAAATTCTCCATCTTTTCCATGATATCCAACTAGGATAAATGAATCCAATCACTGCTCCACAGAATTACCTTTGGTTCCCAAAAATCACAAATGACTTAAAATTACTAAACATGGCTGAAAGACACCATGAAATAGAATCAACACTAAATGCTTTTGTTGCTAGACTTAACACTTTCAAATATACTTAAAACATGTGTAACAAAATCAATTTCCCCACACCTTTATCTAATGGGTCTGTTCCTAACAATTGAATATGATAGCACCGTAAGTGAGGGTGGCAAAGCGGCATTACCCATATTCTCTATACTCGACTGAGCTGTATTTTCCAACACAAACCACAAATTAAATCCCAACAGTACTGTACCAAACTGAATATCCACTATGATACTAAACCTTTGATGATTTTTTTCAACGATTTTGCAAGGCCTTGCAAGATGTATAACTGGGATTTTTTCTATCCCTTTAGTACAATCGAACACTTTTGCAAACCTTCGAAGCTTCATCTCCATCAATGAACTCGTACTCTTTTGAATCAATGGTAGCCAACTAGATGAGATTTTTCTTCAAATTTGGATCATGTTGAATGTGATTAGGTGTTCTAAATGTCCAATCCAATAGCTTAAGTCTGACTCTACTCGACACCTTTCGAAGCTAATTCATATGTTGAAAATAAATCTAGATTGGGACACATGAAAAGCACAGCTTGGATCCAAAATTCAATTCTCGCCAGGATTGGAGTCGTCGTTAGAAATAGCCAAGATATATCCATCACACAAATAGTCCTCTACAACATCAACTTCGTTTGAAGTTTCTGGTTGCCTTACCTTTTGATTTGTAGCAAAATTCCTTTATTCTGTAACTTTTTACAATCGCTCTTGATGTTTCATTTCTTCTTGCAATAAAAACTAACTTGATTACTGAAATTAGAATTAAACCAACACTTCCTATGACCACCATGAACAAAAAGGCCTTCTCTATCTCTAGCTCAGATGAGAGTATCACGACATTACAAGGTCGGGTCTCTAAACATTGTAACCGTAACAAGCAATGAATACGAAAGAATTAAGGCTAGATCTTCTTCATCACACTTTACCTCTAAAGTCTTCAAATTGGTGATGATTTCTTTAAAATTGGCAATGATTTTATAAACACTTCCGTTTATAAAATTCTTGTAATAAGAATTGAAATAAGAAAAATCTAGAAATAACTTGCTTGTGTTGATTGAAGAATAATTGATAATATGAAAATTGTACATAACCCCTATATTTATAGGTAAATTATCCCCTACTCCTAATTGTATTAGGAAATTGAATTAAGGAAACTAGGAAACTAATAAATTCTAAACTAATTAAAGCTCATATTCTCCTCAATAAAGAAACTATATTTCTAATAAAATATAAAAGTCCTATTACAAGAAAGCTAAATAGAAAATAAACTTTTAATGAAGGTCCTGAAAAATACACAAAGACTCAGTAAAATTGATACTGCAATTCAAATCCTTAGTTAACTTGCTGACAAAAATAAGATTGCATGACAGGTTGGGAACATATAGAGTAGATTTTAATTCCACCTGTGGGCTGAGTCTAATAGTTTCAATTCCGGCAACTGGAGCAAACGACCCATCTGCTAGTTTTATTTTAAAAATTTCAGTGTACGGTGATAATGAATTAAACATTTTTTCACAACCCATCATATGATCTGTAGCCCCCGAGTCAATAATCCACTCTTTGACCTTACTTCTCCCAGTCAAAGCCAATATATAATTACCTCGTTCTACCAGTAAGCTAGAAGTCGGCGCAGGAGAGAGTAATTTATACAATTGCTGTGGTTGGGTCTTGGTAAAGGAGACAGAGATCTGCTCGGTTTGAGTAGGAGGTGGCATAGGGTCTGCAGAACCTTGGAATCCAGTGGAGCTTCAAGTCTGATTCTCATCGCGGTGGTGTTGGGTCGGTCTTCCATCAAACCGAGTTCCCGGCTTCTTGTTTGGTGGTTGACCGTGTAACACCCACCACTACTCGGTGGAGTGGTTCGTCCTTCTACAGTACTCACACCATGATGAGTTTTTCTTGGTAGGTTTGTGGGCTCTTGACCGTGCGCAGCAAGGGCCAAATTTTCCAATTGTTTCGAATCACCCAGCATTACTCGTTTTCGATTCGCTTCTCGACAGACTTCGACAAAAATTTCGTCAATTCCAGGAGGTGGTTTCAAGCCGAGAAGTCTCATTCTCACTTCATCCAATTTTGGAATTAGCCCAACCAGAAAATCATAAATCCTCTCCTTCTCCACCTGTTTTTTATATTTTTCAGCATCTTTGGGTGTGTCCCAATTAATTTGAACAAACATGTCAATTTCTCTCCATATCCGCTATAGAGAATTGTAGTATTGTGTGACATCGAGGTCTTCTTGACGAAGATTTGTCGCCTTGTTTCGGAGTTCGAACAATTGTGCTAAATTTTCCAAGTCAAAGAAGGCCACTGTTAACGCATCCCAGAGTTCTTTTGCTGTGGAATAGTAGAGATAGGACTCTCTAATGTCTTTTTCCATTGAGTTAACGATCCATGACATTACCATGGAGTTTTGAACGTCCCATGTTGCATAGGTTGGGTCACTCTCATCTGGTTCAATGGTTGTACCGGTCACGTATCCAAGGCGGCCACGACGTCGAATAACCATAAGTGCTGAACGAGACCATTGGAGGAAATTCTTACCATTTAGCCGAGTGGTTGTGATTTGAAGGGAGGTACTTTTAGATGTGTTTACTGGGAAATGATTGGGTGTAATAGGTGCACTTTTAGAGATGGTTTCAGAGATTCCTGAATCTTCATCTCTGCGTGCACCAGTCATGGCGGTTTTATCCATTCTACCGGCTCAAACAGCCCACTGCTCTGATACCATAAAGCGGTGGCTGGTAGAATGAAAGAGGGCCACAACAGGGAAGAATAAACACACCCTAGAACTGATATGTTTTGATTTACACATCGTTTATATAACCTAACATATGTGCTATACAAGGAATCAATATATTGTTAACTATAATTAGACCAACATATATGGTAAATGATAATCTCCCAAATCTTCTCCATTATTCCCGTATATTCAACAAGTGGGAAATCAACTATAGTTGTGATGCACTACATCATAAGCTGTCAGGTTTACTCTGACACATTGAGTGCATTCTATTCATGTATCATAAATCTTTACTGAACGTGACATTGGATCTATACATTTTCGGCAGCTAACAGAATCCTTACCAGTTCTCTGCCCTCTCTCTCTCTCTCTCTATATATATATATAACATCCTCAAGGTAAATTCCAGAACTCGACTTTCAAGATGAAATTTTAACAGTGTGTATTCATTCATGG
>NC_036245.1:7567661-7569403 GCF_002742605.1 Olea europaea var. sylvestris | reverse complement strand
TATATATATATATAACATCCTCAAGGTAAATTCCAGAACTCGACTTTCAAGATGAAATTTTAACAGTGTGTATTCATTCATGGTAAAACTATTGCCACCAGATAACTATTTTAAACTGTAAATAGAAAACGAAAATTTTACCAGATTCATGATCTTTCTTCAAGGCCACTGCCATGAACAATGCTGTTCCAACAGAGAATATCAATAGCATCAGCAATCTCTTCTGCAGATGCAAGTTCGGCCCATCTTTTGACAACTACATTCAATGTTGTGACGCACAAGTGCAGTGGTCTGTAAAATAAAGAGGATTTGTTATTTGTCAGTCATTAGAGAAGACTCACAAAATAACATGCTGGACGTTTATACAATAAACAGGGAAAAAGGAATGAAAAAATTACCTACAAAAACTACCATTATGCACATCAGTGTTTAATAGTTAAATCATTTTCTAATGCTTCATGTGCACCCAATTTACCAGTTGTCCACCATGACAAAGCACCAGGAGTTTCCTTTTCGAAGCAACTTTAATTTCTCGAATGGAAGCTCTGAAAAATTTACATCGTCCATTTCATTTTCATTGCTGTGGTCAGGTTTGAGGGTTCGTCTGCCATTTTTCTGATTTCAATTTAGTATAACACAAGGGTTTATGAAAGTGCAGGACATTTATCTTGATCACAGTACCAGGTCGATGCGCAGAGGAGATGCTGCAAACTCGGAGAGTTCGCCGATGGTGAGGAGGATCTGATGATGGTTACGATCAGCTGTGAGGATGTGTAGAGACGATTAGAGAGGCAGGAATATTAAAGGCTTGAAGAAACTGACTTAAAATTAGGGTTTGGTTTTTTCATAGAATTAATTCTTCTTTTCCACTAATTATTAGCTGACAAACAAGTCATATATTGTTATTAGTAAAAGATATATCTTGCACATCAATTTTTTCCTGTGGAAAAAAGTATAAATTTTGGTGGGTACAAGACTTACTATTGAAAATTTTGAAGCAAGTCATAACACTACGAAATATCACATTTGTGGAAAAAAGTGAACTACGCCTACAAATTTCAATTTATCTCCCAAAACTTTGAAGAAAAAATATAAATTTCTTGAAGTGACAGCTCAAATTAATCAAGAATAATAGTCAGACAATCCACAGGTTAAAGTAACCGTTCCTATCAATAAACACACGCATTCAGTCCCAGATCTCTCAAAGTTACATGCAATAAAATAGAGAAACAATTCAAAAAGTTTTTGGATGCTCTCAGGCAACTTCAGAGCAACATTCTCTTTATTAACGCAATCCTACAAAATGTAAATTATACTAAAATTTTTTAAAGAGATATTGACTAAGAAGAGAATGGTTGCCAAAGATGAAATAGTGATATTGACAGAAGAATATAGTGCAATTTTCCAACATAACCTCTCATCTAAATTAAAAGATCCAGAGAATTTTGGTGTACTTTGCTTTATAAAAAATTCACATCATGTTAATGCTTTAATTGATTCTGGAGCAAGTATCAATTTGATTCATTTGTCTATCTACAGGAAATTAATATTGAGAGATCCAAAAGCAACTCCAATAATTCTAAAACTGGCTGTTAAGTGACTCAACCATCCTTATGGAATGGTTAAGGATATGTTTATCAAAGCTAGAGATCTCATCTTTCCAACTTATTTCATGATCCTTAATGTAGAAGAAGATCAAGACTTCTTGTGAGAAAGAGTGCAGGGAGTCAGGCGCCATGGCG
>NC_036245.1:7545329-7560874 GCF_002742605.1 Olea europaea var. sylvestris | reverse complement strand
GCAACCATACCTGTCATTACTTAACAAGTAGTCCAAGGGCCCAAAGGGTATCGAAAAATCATTCAATATGTGGATAGTTTCAGAATTATAAATTCGAGATAACTCCATTCTATTTATATAATCTAGTTAATACTAAAACAGAGGTTGAGCAATAAGCACTTAATGAAGCCTGGTACTAAGTACACATATTTCTAAAAGTAACAAAGATATTGAAAGAATTTCACCTAAATAAATTTCGAGGTGGTGGTGCCACTTCAATAGAGAGTTAGAATTTCTCTCTTAAAAGTTTGTCAAAAAGTGATGTGGTGTAGAAAGAATTAGACTTTATGGAAAAATGGGACCGACATAACCAGAAATATGCAACTTCCCGATTTTTGGAAAAATTTGTGGGTTATCCATTTTTTACGAAATTTAAGTCAAATTTGATTAAAAATGCACCAATGAACATTTGTTTTGGTTATATCTCAATCAATTTAAGTCGAAATTGAATTCCATTTTTTTGAAGGATAATCCTTAAGATTAAAACTCTCATATCTCGATTTTTTTCCATTTTTGGAAAAAAAATATTTTTTTTATTTTTAAAATTTTTCGAAATTTTCTAGGGTTTTCTCTATAGAAAGCATTGTAAGCCCTTTGTGGTCGCATTGATTGACAGAAATAAAAATTTTTCATGAGTTTTCATCTTTGTGGGATTTTTTCAGCTTTCTTATATTCTTCTGCTACGTTAAAAAGGATGAGTGCAAGGACATATTAGCTGTAAGCGAGATTGATGAACTTGAGAAACGCGTGATACTTGTGTGTGTTCTCACTGGTATTGTCAGACTGAATAATTTGTTCAAAGTTTCAATGTTACATTTGATTCCAACTTTACTTTGTTTGAATTATACTATGGTTAGATTCAAATAAAAAATATATCTAATTCTTACACATAAGTATTGTATATTTTGAATATGAGATCTTATTGAATGTTGAATAAGTGGGGAATTTTTGTATGTTGCTCAAAACCAATAAGATGTATGAGGAATGAAAAAATCAATTTGGAGGCAAAAATTTGGCCTATACGGTCCAAAATAGGCTGTGGTCGCATTGGCATTTCAGATGAACTATGCATTCGCATAAATTTGTTCTATGCAACGGCATAGAAGGCTTGACTAACTGTTAGTTACCATTTTGTTCAAAATTTTTGGTAGCTTTTCAAGGATTTTTGCACCGCTTTGTATGGCAATGTTTGAGAGCTACATATATGTGGTTGTTGATCAATAAAATACATCGAAAAACATATAGCCACAGTAGAGATCAAATTATTCGTTCCAATTATATTGAAATTCTATTTCCATTCATATTCAAAACCCATTTTACATTCTCAAGTTTGTAGGAATTATACCAAGTACTTAAGTATTTATTCTTTTCAACGCTTGATTAATCCTACACATCATTTGTCGATAATCCCTTAAGCACTAAATTCAATCCGAAAGGGGGGCCAAATATTGTTTGAGCACAACGATCACGTGTTCGGGCCTACTTCATCTTTATTTTCACGTTCTTGTTATTTTTACATTGTTTTCTTCTCTATTCTTCTCTTTGTGAAAACTCATTTCAACACATTCATGTCTAAAGGAACCAATTATGAATCCCATTCAACCAAATCTACCTTAATACATAATTCTAGGCACATAAAGTTACATTTTAGGTATTTAAAACGTTTAATGAAATTCTGAGAGATCAAACAGATCCAAGACATCAAATCTGCAAAATATTAAAGTCCAAAACCCAGTATAATGAACATCAATGTACTCTAGAAGTTTCAATTTTTAGAATACATATTGAAAACCCATATCAAGGCAAAAAGAGAAATGAATTCCCAATCGAACTTGTCACAAATTATTATTATTATTATTATTATTATTATTATTATTATTATTATTATTATTATTTTTATCATTCTTATTTTATTGTATCAAACTTCATACGAGAAAATATGAAGGGAGAAAAAAAGAGATTTTTACTAGAATGACGTCAGGAGTGGACCAAGGAATGTGGTCGCCACCACTAAAGAGATTGGTTATGGACTCAGAAATGAGAAACCTTTGCCTCCATACAGAAAGAAACCAATATGAATCAAAGAAATGGAAACTGAACCTACGTTTAAAGTTTAGCTTGTTTTATTTCAATAAGGAAAAATGAAGATATTATTATAACATTATTCTATTTTATTTTGCAAACGATTTAGTAATTTTATTTGAGATTTGTTATTCTTATCTGTTATTTTTATATATCTATCACATTTTAAATTTATCCATATTACAATTTTAAAGTTATGGCACGCATGGAGATAAAACATATATCTAGAGTAGGCATTTGCCAGATTTAATACTAATTCTTTATACTTGAATTAATATATTTATCCATATTGCAATCATTTAAAAATTATATTTTTAAAAATTACAATCATTTAAAAATTATAATCATTTAAAAATTACAATCATTTAAAAATTATTTATTTACACTACTTTTATACAATATCTTATGCAGGACTAGACAACACACTTTCTAATAATTCTTTCAATGAGAAGCCAAAGGATGATATAGAAAATGGTATGCAAATAATCTATCTTATGATTAAGCTCTTGAGATCAAGCCTTTGACAAGATATGGCCAAACAAAAAACAAAATTAATTACAATGAATAGAGATGAGTGAACTGGTACAATCAATAGAATTATATTCATTTAGACCGTTCTCTTTATTCATGAACAAGAATTGTCATCTTTTTGCACAATTTTCTTTCTTTCTTGTAAAACTTCTCATTGTTCAACTACAAGGTAGGATGATGAAAATTGGGCAAGAGCAATGTTTTATTTCTTTATAAAAATGACAAACTTTGCAGCCTGCTTTTTATAAGGGCTCGTATGTAAGTGTTATGCCCTATGTCCAATCAACCTTGGACATAAATACTTCTAATATATAATTAATGCAATTTAATGATAGATCTATTGTTTAATTAATAGACAATTAAATAAAAAATAGAATCCGTAGATTCAAATCTTCGTAATTTGTTAATTGCAAGGACTTGTGATTGTTAAATACAAATTACATATGATTGAATCTTAAATCGTCTGTGGTCATAAGTAATAACGAGATACATATATTGTTATTCCGGACAGGCCATTATGTGTGTAATTTTTTACTTGTGAAGTAAGTAGCTGGTCTCATAAGTTAAAGTGTGGTGACACTTGAATAAACACGTGGATATTTTATTATAGAACAAAAATTAGAGACACACATAGAGATTCCACATGAATAACTATCTGAGTATCATTAGTTAATCTCTAACGTTTGGTAGTGGGATTGATCCTTTGATTTGAGATCGTCATAGTACCTTATGTAAGGACAGTCATGCTTTGACGGTGTTGGATGTTGCTCTACTAAGGGTTGTTAATATGACATCGTTCGAGTATGTTAATAATTATATGAAGGTTGTGAATGAATAATAGATAATTCGTCACTCTTAGATAGTAAGAGATTGTGATCTGCATTTCATTTAATTAAGTCAATAACGAAATTCTTGGCCAATGTGTACTTATAAGTCGAAAATGAGTTTTCGACTTATATCGGCTTAATAGTAAAGTAAAAGATATGATCGATAATCGAGATTGACATACTTCTATATCTTGTAATTGATCGGATCATATTGATGAATGAATTATAACTTCACTGTAAACGAACGAGTTTGATTTTGTCATACCACTTGACATTTTCCGTCACATGCATTGCTCTGACATATTGCTAGATGTCAATTTGGGACTACGAGTGTGAATTGGTGATAAATTAAGAGAGTGTTTTAATTTATCAATTTTGATAAGAACAAAATAATATTTCACGTCCTTATGTATCATGATTGGGAACCTGATGAGTACACAAATGGAAAACTGGAAGATTATGATTTATTAATTAATTAATTTAACAAGTATTGGATAAATTTATTAATTGGGTTGCTTATTTATAGGCCTGAATTACGGACTAGATTCAATTAAATGAATTAATTAAATATTGGGCTGGGTCAAGCCAAGCCCGTTTGGACTTTTATAAATAAGTGATTAGGGTTTACAATTTGGTAGAGATTCATTATTCTTGCTAGTATAAGAAGAAAACTCTAATCCTACAATCTTGTTTTCTGTATAGATCATCGTTGGAGGCTGGACAATCAGACAACTATAGATGGCTAATCAAGATCGTTGGAATGAAAGAATGGCATAGGAGTTTGCAGATCCTGCATAAGGTACAATTTCTATTTAAACACAGAGGGATCCTTGGTGGGAATTGAAAATTATTTTATTTTTCCCTGTGCATGTTAAAGTAGATTCTCAACAATGGTATCGGAGCCTAATTTGTGTTTGTTAGAAATTGTTTAACTTTTTGTGCAATCAAATGTTGATTGTTATACATTTTTCTAGTTTCTAGCAATTGTAGAAATTTGATTTTCATTTTTTTTTCAAATCTGATTTGATAAAATGAAAAAGGAAAAATAAATGGATGGATCTGAGTTATGGCAACCGGCGGCAAAGCCGTTGCCTTCGGGCAGCACGCTCCCCTTGGGTGGGGAGCAGCGACGACAGGGTTGCAGCAGCGGGACTCGCCTTGCAGCGACGAGCCCCGCTGCTGTTAGTGCAACAGTGCATCTCGCTACTACAGGGATGAGGCACGTCCCCACAGGCGACGTGCTTGTACTTGCTATAGAGAGAGGCGCTAGCGAGCGACGCCCCCTAGTTCTAAATTTTTTTTAGGGTTTTTTTTTTCTGTAATTGGGTAATTAACCAGGAAAGAGAGGTTTGAGGCGGGGGGCTTCCTCTGCAATTAGAGTGATTATGGGCCCCCATCTGCAATCAAAGGAATGGGGTCAAAATTGCAATTTTTAAATGAAGGGCATTCTTACAATTTAAGAAATTGAGTGGGCTGTTAATAAATTTTAATTGGGTCAAATTGCAATTTCCATAATGGTTTTGAAATTAAATTTTAAATGGTTTTAAAATTATATTTTGAATGGGTTTGACTTACAATTTTTGCCCAAATTAAAATTTTATTTAAAAATTGACGGTTTTCAATATTTTCGTTAAAATATGATTTTAACTTAAATATTACACTTTGACCCTAAATTGAATTGATCTTATTTAGGATTATTATCCTAGATTAAAATATTAATTCAATTTAAACTAGAGTTGGACTTTAATTTAATACTTAATCAAAATTTGATTTTAATTAATTATTCACCTGAATATATTCTAGTAATTAGAATTGGATTCTAATTTGATATTTAATTAAAATTTGATTTTAATTAAATTGTCTTGTCCTAAAATTTTTTTCTTGAAATTTGAGTTGGACTCTAATATGTTGTTTAATTAAAATTTGGTTTTAATTAAACACGTTTACCCTAAAATCTTAGAATTAGAGTTGGACTCTAATTTGATATTTAATTAAAATTTTTTTTTAATTAAGTTAGTTCGCCCTAAAATCTTGAAATTAGAGTTGGATTCTAATTTTGGTATTTAATTAAAATTTGATTTTGATTAAATAGTCCCGCCCTATAATTGTGGAATTAAAGTTGGACTCTAATTCAGTATTTAATTAAAATTTGATTTAATTAAATATGCCCGCTAATTAAATTAATTGATTAATATGATTAATTAATTATTTAATTGTTCTGATCCATTTGTCCAAAAATTTTAGACGATCTTAATTGCTAGAAATTTGAAACGTCTTTGCATGTAATATTAGATATTATATAGGCATATATTTATGTGATGAATGTATTATTAGTGAACGATTATGGACTCGACCATATGAATGTCTTGAATGTTAATTTTATTCTTATCGTTTTACAAGCCCGCAAGCTCTTAATTATTTTGAGTACACTCGAGGTTGGTTTATTAGAGATATTTTTGACACTACGAAATATTTGATATTTCTGAATGACGGGTTTAACTTAATTAAAATTTATCTTTTGTTGAGTATACTCAAGGAGATAAATTTTAGAGCATATTAATCTAACACATAAGATGTGTGAAGATAATGAGTTGTTAACTTAATGATCTGGGAGTTATATAGAGATACAATTGATAATAGTATCTACTCATATATTTTATTAAGACTTATTGAGTACACTCAATGTCCTAATATAACAAATGTGATCTCAACCCACTGGGAATTAAGTATAGATTCCATAAATTTATGTGAGAGGGTCACAAATTATAGTTAGACAGTGGGAGCATGATTAATTTATTAAAAGTCCATGTTAAACTAATTGATGAATTTTATATATTATTTTTTCTTTTCTTTTCATCATTTATATTTATTAAATCATGAGTAACTATGTGTATTTGAGAGGCATATTGGATGCCAACAACTAAACCAGATTTTTTTTATTGGCACTACAATTTGAGAATTGTTCTCAGGCATGAGAAAATTGGTTATGTCCTTGAGTAACCCTTTTCAGAGATACTTGTTGATGACTTGATTAGGGAAAATGTGGCTGATATAATAAACACGGTGATGCCAATAGTACTGCAACATGTGTGATGTTTGCATTACGTCACCTAAATTACAAAAGCAACTTGAGAGTATGGATGCTAATGCATGATTTTTCATTTCAAAGAGTTGCATGATAATAATCATATGTGGAAAGATATGAGACTTCCAAGCAACTATACCATGTGAAATGACAAAGGAATCTTAAATCAATGCTCAGGTATTGAAGATGATTGATATTGAGAAGTGTCTCAATTGAGTTCAATCATGAACTACGAACTAAGTATTGACTCAATTCTATAATCTTTATCAGAGAGTTATTCATACTAATTATGAATTATGATATGAATAAGCTCGAATACATACTCAATGAGTTGCTTAACATGCTTAAGATTGTTATACCTAATATCAAACTTAGTAATGGGCAAGTCATTAATTTCTCTAAGGGTATTAAGAGGAAGTTTAAAGGGGCTTTGAGAAAGCATCCAATATGGCTAAGATCGTCAAAGCGAAGGACAATACCAAATCTAAGGACCCTGGACAATACCAAATCTAAGGACCCTTAGTTTCATTATAGAATGAAAAGGTCATTGGAAGATATTCAAAGGTTTACGTCTACCTCATGAGCTTCTTAGGTATTTGATACCGAATATGGATATCATATTTATATAAATATGGCGAAACTAAATAGAAGTAGACCACTGCAAAATGAAAAAGTTGACCTACACATTGAAGATGAGCAAGGATTGCTGCATTGTCTGTGGGAGCATACTTCTTGCCCTTGCCTTTAGGCTTACTGGAATTAGAGAAATGTTGCTTTGTATCCACCATAGCTGGGACATTAAAATGATTTTCATGTTCAGACATGAATTATTTTAATGTTAAGGATAATTGCTGTTCCTATTTATCTTGATTATGGTTAGCTACAAATAACATTTATATTCTAAACACTAAACATTCTATAATGAGTATAAAAGTTAAGAGGCATAAAAGTGATAATCTGAATAATACATAAATTTGGCATTGCAGACTTGGTCATATACATGAAATGCAATTCCAAAATTACATAAAAATGTATACGTTCAATTGATTTTGAATTATTCGACAAGTGTAAATTATACCTTTTGGCACAATGATCAAATCTCATTTTACTTGAAAGAGAGAAATATCTACATGATTACTGGTATAATACATAGTGATGTATGTAGATCCATGTCAATTAATGCTAGATAAAGTTTCTCTTATTTCATTACATGTACTAATGACTATTTCAGAAATGGCCATGTATATTTGATGAAATTCAAGCATGAAGCTCTTGAAAAGTTAAAGGGATTCAATCTAGAAATTGAGAAACAAATAGGTAAAGATATACTCACATTAAGATCCGATCGAGATGGAAATATCTTAAAGATGAAATTCTAGATTATCTATGAGAGAATGAGATTCTCTTGCAGTGGACTTCTCCATGTACATTGCAACATAACAGTGTATCTGAAAGGATGAATCACAAACTATTAGATATTGTGCGATTAATAATAAGCCATGAAAACCTCCCAAAATCGTTTTGGGGTCATGCACTGATTGCAGTGTACTACACACTAAATCATGTCCCATCTAAGTTGGTCAACAGAACTCCATACGAGCCATGGTAAGGCAATAGTCCCAATTTATCTCATATGAAAGTTTGGGATGTGACGCTTATTTGAAGCGCCCTAAATCGGATAAATTTGAGACTAAATTTGATAAATACATATTTGTGGGATATCCAAAACACATATTTGGATATCAATTCTATAATCATGTTAAGAAGAAAGTCTTCATCTCACGACATATCATCTTGTTAGAGAAAATGTTTACTCTAGGAGAGTACAGTGGGAGTAAAATAGAACTTGAAGGAGTTCAAGAGTCCACAAATATAGTTGACCAAGTAGATGAATTCGAGTTTGGTTCGACACCTAAGGAGGTATTACTCTTGATCAGGAAGTAGAGATCCTGAGGACATAACAACTCCATTTAAATATATTAAGATCATTCGACCTTCAAGAAAGTGTGAATCCACGATTACTAATCAGGCGTTATTAATTGAAGATGATGAATCTACTAATTTTGTGGAAGTAGAGTCAAGTTTTAACTCAAATAAATAGCATGAGGTCATGGAATCCAAAATGAACTCAATGTATGAAAACAAGGTTTTGACCTTGGTCGACCCTCCTGATAGGATAAAACCAATATGTTGTAAATGGTTTACAAGGAAACGGTCGATTTGGATGGGAATATCCGTACATACAAAGCAAGGCCAGTAGCAAAAGGTTGAGTGTTGACCTTTGACAAAACCTTTTGCCTGTAACAATGTTGAAGTTCATTCGAAATTTGATTGCAATAGTTGCATATCGTAACTATGAGTTAAATCAAGTCTCTTGAAGCTGAAATCTTCGATTTGATATAAAAATTAAAATGTTTGATTTTATCAAATTGAAGATAAATTGTGTGTTTGCAAGAAGGTAATGGGAGGATTATCGCATTTCTAATATTATATGTAAGACATATTGCTGATAGGAAACGACATCCCTAAGTTTCAATTGTTGAAATAATGTTGTTAAAGGATTTATTTATGAAGGATATGGGGAAGCAACTTGATCTATAGAGATAGATTTAGAAGATTTTTAGCTCATCTCAGTCTACATAGATAAAATATTGAGAAGATTTTATATGGAGAAATTGGTTTGCTCTTAAACAGTGCGTTGGAGAGGTTCCAACCATGAAATAATCGTTGTTTCAATAGCGAAAACCTAATACATGATTGCTTCAGAAGTAGTAAAGAGTTGCAATGTGGATCAAGATGTTCATTAATAAACTTGGAGTAGTTCCTAATATTGTTAATCAAATGCCCTTGTATTGTGATAACAATAGAGCTATCGCGAAAGCGAAGGAACTAAGGTCTCATCAATCATCCAAACATGTATTAAGGCGGTATAATCTCATCAGAGAGATAATACATAGAAATGACGCCAAGAGAAGAACGAATTCCCACATTTGACAATATTGCAGATTCACTGACAAAGAGTTGTCGTAGCATAAACATGATCGTTATGTAGACGCTTATGATATTGGATACATAAACGATTGGATCTAGTGCAAGTGGGAGTTTATAAGTGTTATGCCCTAGGTCCAATCAACCTTGGACATAAATACTTTTAATATCTAATTAATGCAATTTAATGATAGATTTATTATTTAATTAATAGACAATTAAATTAAATAATAGAGTCCTTAGATTCAAATCTTCGTAATTTGTTAATCACAAGGAGTTGTGATTGTGAGATACAAATTACATACGATTGAATCTTAAATCGTTCGTGGTCATAAGTAATAACAAGATACAGATATCTTTATTTTGGATTGACCATTACGCGTTACATTTTTTACTTGTTGAATAAGTAGTTGATCTCACAAGTTAAAGTGTGGTGACATTTGAATGAGCACGTGAATGTTTTGTTATAGAACAAAATATTGGAGACCCGCCTAGAGATTCTACATAGATAACTATCTGAGTGTCAGTAGTTAATATCTAACGTTCAGTAGTGGGATTAGTCCTTTGACTTGAGCTCATCATAGTACCTTATATGAGGACAGTCGTGCTTTGACGGTGTTGGATGTTGCTTTTCCAAGGGATGCTAATACGACATCGTTCGGTATATCAAGAATCGTATGAAGATTGTGAATAACTAATAGAGGATTCATCACTCTTACATAGTAAGAGATTATGATCTGCATTTCATTCAATTAAATTGATAACGAAATCCTTAGCCAAGGTGTACTTAAAAGTCAAAAATGAGTTTTCAACTTATATTGATTTAATAATGGAGTGAAAGATATGATCGATAATCGAGATTGACACACTTTCATATCTCGTAATTGATCGGATCATATTGACAAAGGGATTATAACTTCACGGTAAATGAATGAGTTTTGTTTTATCATACCACGTGACATTTCTCATCACATGTATTGCCCTGATACATTGCTAGATGTCAATCTGGGACTGCGAGTGTGAATTGGTGATAAATTAAAATGGTGTTTTAATTTATCAGTTTTGATTAGATGAAAATAATATTTCACGTCCTTAGGCATCGTGTTCGGGAACTTGATGGGTTGTACACAAATGGAGAATTGGAAGATTGTGATTTATCAATTAATTAATTTAATTAGCGTTGGATAAATTTATTAATTGAATTGCTTATTTATAGGCCTGAATTAATTAATTGGATTAATTAATTAATTCACGGATAAGATTTAATTAAATGGTTTAATTAAATATTGGACCGGGTAAGGCCAAGCGTGTTCGGGCTTATATAAATAAGTGATTAGGGTTTACAATTTGGTAGATATTCATTATTCTTGCTAGCACAAGAAGAAAACTCTAATCCAACAATCTTGTTCTCCGTATGGATAACCGTTGGAGGCTGAAAAATCGGACAACTATGGATGGCGAATCAAGATCGTTGGAATGAAAAAATGGCAAAGGAGTTTGCAGATGTTGTAAAAGGTACAATTTCTATTTAAATATAGAGGGATCCTTGGTGGGGAATTGAAAATTATTTTATTTTCCACTACACATGTTTAAGTAGATTCCTAACATCGTATACATTTAAATATGAGCTTTACTAGCGCTATTTTAGTAAAGTAGCTAATGTTATGGCTATACAAAAATAAAGATGACAAGCATGATTGTTGGCCAGTTGGCTGATTTTTGATCCTTGGCTTGACTTGTGCTTGATTTTTGATCCTTGGCTTGATTTGTGGATGATTTTTTATCCTTGGCTTGATTTCTGGAATCCTCTTTTATATACCTGTAGTAAACCAAAATTTCATAGAATAAAATTTGATTTATGTATGCTAAGTTTTAATATTTTAAAAGTTTAGGGACTAAAATATATACAAAGTAAAATTTAATTTTATTCAGGTTAAAATGTAGATGTTGACGAAGCGATAATAAGCATATGAATATTGGGCTCCTTAGATAGGTCGTAATTAAAGATGCATATTAGGCTCGAGAAAAAGTTAATTTGGACTAACGGAGCCTTAGTTATTGAGGTCGAAAGATTTAGCTTTAAATTACTATTATTATTATCATTTTTTTTTTAATTTAAGTATGTATTGTATTTGGAGGATTCACGTGCAAAATTTTTGGTAGGGGTAGGTGAGTGATTGATTTGGTTGTAAGATATAATTAACATATATATATATATATATTAACGAGAAAAGAGAAGAAATGGGAAGACGTGAGTAGTGGTTAGGAAGTGATTATTTTCATTATTTAATTATCATTTTGAACCAAAGGAATGTCACCACGTGTACGGCAATGCACGGATTTTGAGTGATAGGACTTAGTTAGATATCTTTTTGTATCAAAATTCTGTTTCCCTATTTTTATCCATAATCACATTCTACTTCTACGCGTTTCCCTCAAAATACACAAACTCTTTGGAAACTAGGGTATAACTGTCTATAGTCTATGCATATAGACACATTATACATGAAAATAAAGACACAAAAATATACGTGCATTGCTTACAGTGATAGAAGAGGTAGAAAAGGAAAAGAAAAGACGGGAACGTGATTTTGTTTTGACTTCCAAAATTAAAGCAGTATAATAAGGTAGGATATGAGGCGCAGTATTTTTTTTATGTCCCGTTTAATTATTCTTTTTACATGTTGACGAATTTTATATTCATGAAAGTAAAGATATGATATCTATGCTATGATATGAATGATATGGTCATTCCGATACAATGAAATGTTATGATGTGAGCTCTTACCGAATTTTAAAGTTATGCGACGGTATGATATTCTGACACATGTTTTAAAATTATTATTCGGGATTGCACCCTTAAAATCTGATATCCTACTGAGTATTCCCATGTACTCACCCTTTTCCTACACCTTATAGGTTAGATCGGGTCGTGTCGGAGCGTGATTTTAAGTTAATGGGAGCAAAATTGTATTAGGGATTAATTGCATAGGATAGAATGAAACTTGTGCACGTATGAACTTACTACAGAGTGTAGTGAAAATTAGCCATGTGATCGAATTCATTTATTTAATTATTTTATCAAAGTTTTCTGAAATCGAATCTGCTTCTCAATAGTTGAATTACCAAGGTGCAGTTTCCTTTTGAATTAAATATTGCTTTTTCCACCAATCTCACTGTTCAAAGATCATTAAAATATTGTTTACTGTCAAATTCCTACCAAGGTAATAAATGTTTGCTGTCCTCAATAAAAGAAAAGAGATTTTGGTACTTTTTCTTGTCTCTTTTTGGGACGTATTCTAATTTTCACACATAAGAGAAAAAGAAAGTTTTGTCCCATTTGGTACTATATTATATATGTATATATATGGTGGTCTTGATTGCTTGTGCATGCATGTATATATGGGATCCATCACTCTGTATACGAAAATGTGTGAAGTCAAATGAAAAATTATTTCACTAAAAATTTTGATAGCGATTCAACCCTTTAAAAATTGGGTCGTTAAAGTTTGGTATCAGAGCCTAGGTTTATTTTCCTGTAGACTCATTTTTTATTTTTTGTGAATTCAAAAAAAATTGTCAACATTAACTCACTATTCACGTGAACAATGACATGGGCCACTGTTCATCGTGAACAGTGACAACAAAATGGAGATTTTACATGTACAGTACCTGTTTATTGTTTATAAATATAAATGAATAGTAATGCCTGACACACTTAAATATATAGTTTTTTTTTTTTTTGGTACTAGTGATGGCATTGGGAGTACCAATTCCATTACTAAATTGACTTTAAAAGATGATAAGTTGGTCCTAAATTTTAGCCATAAAATATGGAAAACCCTTATGGTACATAAGGGTTGGTACACAATGGTGTCCACACCCTCACATGAGGGGGACCCGCCTGAATAAAAAGGGAGATTTTACGTGTACAATAGCTGTTTATTGTTTATAAATATAAATGAATAGTAATGCCTGACACTCTAAAATATATTGCATTTTTTTTTTTTTTGTACTAGTGATGGCATTGGGAGTACCAATTCCATTACTATATTGACTTTAATAAATAATAAGTTGGTCCTAAATTTTAGCCATAAAATATACCTTTTACTTTCCAAATGAAATCCATTTTTATATCTGTCCGGATGCTAACGTCCGTGTGTTTTAATTAATACTTTAAAAAAATGATTTTAAGTAATAATATTTTCAGATGGATGTTGAATTGAGGACAATTTAGAGCTAATTATGATTTAATGTTATGGTTTAATTGGTCCCATTTCGTATCATTGACCTGTATAGTTGGTTTCTTTTTGATACTAGTCAACTTATTAAATATTAAACTAGTAATTTAACCAAACGTGATTTTCTATATACAGTTATTCAATTAACGTAAATGAATGCCCTAATAAAAAAAATAAAATTATATTTTCTGAAAAATCTATGAATTTAACGATAATGTCAAATTAAAGTTAATAATTATGCTAGCGATTTTTGGCACTCAACGACTACCAATCGACCACCCTCCGACGACTCTAAGGTATGTAAAAGGGCAAGAAAATGAATGCACTTAGATGTTTTCAATAATTTCAATATTTTAGATTGTCTACTTCTAAATCTTTAAGACATGCACTTTATTTCCCCACTAAATTGATGATATGTATTACGATAAAAATAAGTATAACGTGATAGACATAGTGATGAAATGTGATCATAACTTCATATTAAATTTTAGGAAGTGGCACCACCTACTCATACGAATTCGATGCGTGATTTACTACGAATGGTACAAGAGTTGAGCAGGCAAAATCAAGCACCTCCACCACAAAATGCACCGTCACAGCAAAATGCACCGCATTTTACCCCTGGAGCTATCTCAATGGTTGAACAGTTTCGTAGGTACAAGCCTTCCACTTTCGACGGTAATTCCGAACCACTGGTTGTCGAAGAGTGGATAAGAGACCTGGAGCGCATATTTCGATAGATTGCTTATACGGATGTACAGAAAGTATTATGCACAGAATTTATGTTGATTGGAGCAGCTGGTCATTGGTGGGAATCTGTTTCACGTACAAGGACGGAAGAGCAGCAATGTAATCTGACTTGGGAGCAGTTTAAAGACGAAGTGATGGCAAAATATTTCCCACAGGCTTTGAGGGACTTCAAGGAATTAGAATTTCTGTAGCTCAGACAGGGGAACATGTCACTTACTGATTATGGAAGACAGTTTGAGCAGCTCTCAATGTATGTCCCGCACTTGGTGGATACAGAAGTTAAGAAGATTAGGAGGTCCGAGAATGGACTGTGCCCTGAGATCAGCATGATCATTATGTCCCATCGTTTCACCTCATATCGTGAAATGTTGGAGAGGGCTCATGCTATTTCATATCAGAGGACCTGATTTAAACAGTATGCCCAGCAGAGCAAGGAGTTGTTGGGGAAAAGGAAGTGGAGTGATCAAAGCAAGAACAGACACAACTGGTAGAATAAAAGGCCAAGCATAGGAATTCGCATTGGTGGGACGAATGGAAGTATTGCCTCCTGTCCAAAGTGTAATAAACTCCACATGGGTGAATGCTGGTTCGGGAAGAACGTGTGCTTTAGGTGTGGTAAGCCCAGACACATCGTTCTCAACTGTCCAGAGCCTCCAAAAAAGAAGGATGATGATCAAGACCAAAACAAGAAAGGAAAGGCCCGAGTTTTCACACTGAGTCAGCATAAGGCGGAGCAGGATCCGAATGTGATAGCAGGTATTTATTAATTTTTTTTTACATATCTGCCTATGTTCTTTTTACCTAGGACTAAACATCGTTTCATTTCTGTCCTTTGGTTGCTAGTCTAACACTATAATTACAAAAAATAGGTATTCTGTTATTATCCAATATGCCTGTACTTTTTGATTCGGGGGCAACCAATTCTTTTATATCTGCATCCTTCGTCGCTAGGTCCAACTTTGCATCTGTGAGAACAAATAATGAATTAGAGGTTAGCATTCC
>NC_036245.1:7481790-7541659 GCF_002742605.1 Olea europaea var. sylvestris | reverse complement strand
ATTTTTGGTAGGGGTAGGTGAGTGATTGATTTGGTTGTTAGATATAATATAATTAAAAAAAATATATATATATATATATAAATATATATATATATATATTATTTTCATTATTTAATTATCATTTTGAACCAAAGGAATGTCACCATGTGTACGGCAATGCACGGATTTTGAGTGATAGGACTTAGTTAGATACCTTTTGTATCAAAATTCTGTTTCCATATTTTTATCCATAATCACATTCTACTTCTACACGTTTCCCCCACAATACACAAACTATTCGGAAACTAGGGAATAACTGTCTATAGTCTATGCATATAGACACATTATACACGAAAATAGAGACACAAAAATATACGTGCATTGCTTACAGTGATATGAGAGGCAGAAAAGGAAAAGAAAAGACGGGAATGTGATTTTGTCTTGACTTCCAAAATTAAAGCAGTTTAATAAGGTAGGATATGAGGTGGAATATTTTTTTATGTCCCGTTTAATTATTATTTTTACATGTTGACGAATTTTATACTCATGAAAGTAAAGATATGATATCTATGCTATGATATGAATGATATGGCCATTCCGGTACAATGAAATGAAATGAAATGTTATGATGTGAGCTCTTACCGAATTTTAAAGTTATGTGACGGTATGATATTCTGACACATGTTTTAAAATTATTATTCGGGATTGCACCCTTAGAATCTGATATCCTACTGAGTATTCCAATGTACTCACCCTTTTCCTACACCTGACAGGTTAGATCGGGTCGTGTCGGAGTGTGATGGTTCGATGGTGTGGCTGTGCTTGCTTTTGCTGACGAAAATCTAGATTTCAGCAAGTAACTTTATTTCTTTGTCATAGACATTTATTTTAAAACTAATTTATCGTTTATGTTTATTTGACATGGATGTTTTAAAATTGAGTTTTTGGTTAAAAGTTCGTTCTAAATTATCTGATTTTCCTTTAGTGTTATTTTAAGTTAATGGGAGCAAAATTGTATTTAGGATTAATTGCATAGGATAGAATGAATCTTGTGCACGTATGAACTTACTACAGAGTGTAGTGAAAAATAGCCATGTGATCGAATCCATTTATTTAATTATTTTATCAAAATTTTCTGAAATCAAATCTGCTTCTCAATAGTTGAATTACCAAGGTGCAGTTTCCTTTTGAATTAAATATTGCTTTTTCCACCAATCTCACTGTTCAAAGATAATTAAAATATTGTTTACCGTCAAATTCCTACCAAGGTAATAAACGTTTGCTGTCCTCAATAAAAGAAAAGAGATTTTGGTACTTTTTCTTGTCTCCTTTTGGGGACGTATTCTAATTTCCACACATAAGAGAAAAAGAAAGTTTTGTCCCATTTGGTACTATATTATATATGTATATATATGGTGGTCATGATTGCTTGTGCATGCATGCATGTATATATGGGATCCATCACCCTATATACGAAAATGTGTGAAGTCAAATGAAAAATTATTTCACTCGTGTAAGAGGAGTTGTCTCGAATTCTTAAAGTGCAGATTAATTTTATGTAATGTACACGTTAAAGATATAACGTAGAAAAGTAAATATATATATACACATATATCTAAAAATTAATATTTATTTCTTTTTTCAAAATTAAGTAAATTACATCTTCATAATTATATATGTATCATGGCATTCCAAGTTGTCCAAATTCAAATGAAAATTTCGATAATGATTCAACCCTTTAAAAATTGGGTTGTTACAACACCCCTACAAGATGGGGTTGCCATCGGTAAAGCTAATCTTGTTTCTCAGTTGTTATGTATGTTGTTTTGACAGTGGTTTTGTCAGAATATTTGCAAGCTGGTCTTGTGTGTTTACATGATGAACTTGGAGTGTTCCTTTCTAGACTATATCGCGCACGAAGTGTAGATCAATTTGAATATACTGCATTCGAGATTGCTGGACTGGATTGAAACTTAGTTGTATGGCACCCAAGTTATCACAAAGCAGCTTTGGCGTGGAGGATATACGGTGGCCAAGTTCTTTAAATAATTGAAGGGGCCAAATGGTTTCAGAAGCCGCATTTGCAAAGGCTCTTTACTCGGCCTCGGTTGATGATCTAGCAACTACTCTCTATTTTTTAGAGCCCTAAGAATTTGGATTTGTGCCAAGAAAACTTATGTAAGCAGAAGTTAAAGTTCTATCATCAATGTTCCTCATCCAATCTGCATCGGAGTAGGTTGTAAGATTTTATGGGCTAGTCTTTCTAATGTGAATTCTATGAAAAATTGTGCGTTTTAAGTAACGACAGAGTCTCTTCATAGCTCTCCAATGAGTTGCACAGGTTTATGCATGAAATAAGAGAGTTTATTTACTGCAAATGAGATATCTGGTGATGAAAACCCCGTAGCAACTTTGACTACGAAACCCACAACGAGATTGACGAACCCAAGAAAGCCAAATTAATCCAAAAGTTTAGGATTAATCCAAAAGAAAGTCAAACCAAAAAACCGAACAAGAACGACGCTTGAAAGACCCCTTGATCACGCAATCTAAGAAATTAAATCCGGTTGTTTGAACACCACAAGTTAACATTTGATAAGTTCAAAGTTGTTCAGTACGCCTCACATTTAATTCAATATCAAAATGTCCAAAAGTTTTTAACAATTGAATGAAAACTCCTATTTATACTAAACCTAAAAACTAGGTAAAAATCGTGCAAAAGTCGACCTAGAATAATTAGGAATGGAAAAGAATCAAAATCTAACAAAATATGGAAAAATACCAAAAATAGGAAATTCGCCAAAAAAATGGCCTATGCAACCGCGAAGTGTATTTCCATGCGGTCGCATGGTTCAACTAAAAATCCCATCTTGAGTTTCCGTATGCCTCCATGCGATCACAATCTTGATAAGCCTATGCGGTCGTATAGGCTTATCATTTTCCTCCGTCTTCAGCCTTCGATATTAAATTGATCCAAGTTGATTCGGCCTTCGACCCGAACATAAAAGTTGCTCCATTTTTTAGTCCCGAACATGGTTCCATCAATGGTTTACTGAACGAGCA
The DNA here is from genome assembly GCF_002742605.1 of Olea europaea var. sylvestris. NCBI lineage: Eukaryota > Viridiplantae > Streptophyta > Magnoliopsida > Lamiales > Oleaceae > Olea > Olea europaea. The sequence continues at coordinate 7,538,617 of NC_036245.1, read as the reverse complement.
ATCCCATTGCTTGTTTCACTTACTTTTCCCTAGATCGCGTCATTGGTCTGCAATCGACTATCAACAGATCTTGTCTCGCACTCGCCTTCGTCGGGTTCAACTCCTGGATCATATCATCCCCTCCTTCTTCAAAAGAATTCGTCCTCGAATCTGAACCTGTATCAAACAGAGAGAGATCAGATACATTAAAAGTAGCCGAATCATTATACTCACCTGGAAGGTCCAACTTGTGAGCATTGTCGTTTATCTTTTCAATCACTTGAAATGGACCATCGCCCCTCGGTTGCAACTTGGACTTCCTTTGCTTCGAAAACCGCTCCATCCTAAGGTGCACCCAAACCCAATCTCCTGGTTTGAATGTCATGCGCTTCCTACATTTGTTTGCCTGCGACGCAACCAACTTACTTTTGTTTTCAATTTGCGCTTTTACCTTTTCAAGGAGTGACTTAACCAATTCCGCCTTCTTTTTGCCATCTAAACTACCACGTTCATTCACAGGTAAAGGAATTAAATCCAAAGGAGTTAGTGGATTAAAACCATATACAATTTCAAATGGAGAATATGACGTAGTAGAGTGAACAGCTTGATTGTATGCAAATTCAACAAATGGTAGACACTCCTCCCAACTCTTCAAATTTTTATTGATTACTGTGCGTAACAATTGTGTCATAGTCCTATTCACTACCTTGGTTTGTCCATTCGTTTGCGGGTGACAAGTTGTGGAAAATAGTAACTTAGTGCCTAACTTACCCCACAAAACTCTCCAAAAGTGACTCAAAAATTTGACATCCCGATCCGACACTATGCTTCTAGGAACCTCATGTAAACGCACAATCTCTTTAAAGAATAAGTCAGCAATGTTCGTGGCATCGTCAGTTTTGTGACATGGTATAAAATGTGCCATTTTGCTGAACCTATCTACAACCACAAAAATAGAATCCCGGCCTCTTAGCCCTAGGTAAACCCAAAACAAAGTCTATCGAGATATCAACCCAAGGCTCACTAGGTGTAGGTAAAGGTGTGTACAAACCTTGAGGTAAAACCTTAGATTTAACCTTTTTACAGCCTATGCATCGGCTACAAATTCGCTCAACATCACTTTTCATCTTAGGCCAATAAAAATGCTCCTTCAATACATCTAAAGTCTTTTGAACCCCAAAGTGTCCCATTAATCCACCACTATGTGCCTCCCTTACTAACAACTCTCGAATATAACAATTAGGAACACATAATCTATTTTCCCGAAATAAAATACCCCTCATGCCTAAAGAACCTATCAACTACCCCTTTTATGCATGACAAATAAATATTCGAAAATTCAACATCTTTTTCATACAATTCCTTAATATGGTCAAACCCAAGTAACTTAGAATCAAGAGTAGTTAGCAATACATACCTTCGCGACAATGCATCCGCCACCACATTTTTCTTACCTTGTTTATACCGAATGATGTATGGAAAGGTCTCAATGAATTCCATCCACCGTGTATGACTCTTGTTCAATTCACCTTGTCCCCGCAAGTGCTTTAGTGACTCATGATCGATGTGTATTACGAACTCTTTCGACCATAGATAATGTTGCCAAGTCTCCAAAGCTCGAACAAGTGCATAAAGTTCTTTGTCATATGTAGGATAATTTAAAGTATCTCCACTCAATTTCTCGCTAAAGTATGCAATAGGCCTCCGATCCTGCATTAACACTGCTCCAATCCCTATTCCTGATGCATCACACTCAATCTCGAATATTTTATCAAAGTTAGGTAATGCCAAAACAGGTGCTTCACACAATCTACCTTTAATAGTATTAAATGCAAGTTCCTATTCATCACCCTAATGAAAATCTACACTCTTTTTAACTACTTTCGTGAGTGTTGCAGTGATAGTGCTAAAAACCTTCACAAAACGCCTATAAAAACTAGCCAAACCATGAAAATTCCTAACTTCCGTTATGCTTTTAGGTGTCAGCCAATCTCTAATAGCTTTTATCTTTTCATCGTCTACTTCTACCCCATTAGCACTAACCACAAAACCAAGAAAAATAACTCTATCCATACAAAACGTGCATTTCTTAAGATTAGCATAGAGTTGTTTATTCCTTAAAACAATTAACACACACTTTAAATGTTCCAAATGCTCTCCTATGTTTTTGCTATAGATTAAGATGTCGTCAAAATAAACCACAACAAATTTTCTTATAAAAACACGTAAAACATGATTCATTAAATGCATAAAAGTGTTAGGTGTATTTGTGAGTCCAAATGGCATAACCAACCATTCATATAAACCATATTTAGTTTTAAAAGCCGTTTTCCATTCATCACCCTCCCGCATACGAATTTGATGATACCCGCTTTTTAAATCAATTTTAGAAAATATGTAAGAACCATGTAATTCATCAAGCATGTCATCTAACCTAGGTATAGGGTGTTGATACTTTACCGTTATGTTGTTGATAGCCCTACAATCCACGCACATTCGCCATGTTCCATCCTTTTTTGGCACAAGCAAAATCGGTACCGCACAAGGACTCATGCTTTCCCTCACGTATCCTTTACTCATTAACTCCTCCACTTGCCTTTGAAGCTCCTTAGTCTCCTCAGGATTACTTCGATAAGCCGGTCGATTTGGAATGATAGCTCCGGGTATAAAGTCAATTTGATGTTCAATGTCTCGAATAAGCGGCAATCCACTTGGTGCATCCTCTGGAAATACATCCTCCAATTTCTGCAATAAAGACTTAGCCAAACTAATGAGGGGTGGGTTAGTTTCCTCAAAATTGAGGAGTGATTCCTTATAAACGAACAAGATCATCTCTTTTCTCACAACTACCACCCTCCTCAAATCACTCTCTTTTGAAAAGAAATTCACTCACATTTTCTCTCTTTTCTCGGAACACTCCCTTTCTTTTCTTTCTTGCACTTGCTCTCTCTTTTTCTCTCTAGTGGCTCTCTCAACATTTTCTCTCTTCTTTTTTAACTCACCACTTTCTCTCTTTTTTTCTAACTCCTTGACTCTCCTCTCTTCCTCACTTCTCAATTTTAATTGGTCCTCATAGACTTGCGCCGGTGTTAATGGCACAAGAGTAATGGTCCTTCTATCCTTCATGAAACTATATCGATTTTTGTACCCATCATGCATAGCCTTCCTATCGTATTGTCATGGTCGTCCCAATAAAATATGTCCCACTTGCATTGGCATCATATCACACACTAATTCGTCCTTATAACTCCCAATTGACAAATTAAGTAACACCCTTTGATTCAACCTCACCTCGCTACTCTCATTTAACCATTGCAATTTATAAGGTCCCGGGTATCTCAACAATGTTAAATCCAATTTTTCTACAAGAGATATGCTAGCTACATTAGTGCAACTACCACCATCAATTATAACACTACATACCATATTGTTGACGTGGCATCGAGTGTGGAAAATGTTCTCCCATTGCAACTCCAAGTCATCCGCTTTGACGTGAGTAGTGAAAGCTTGCCTTGTGACTAGTAGATCCCCAACCAGCCCTTCAACTTTTTCTTCTTCACTAACATCCTCCAACGCCGGCATGTCATCAAACTCGCCATCACTATCGCTCACAATCTCTCCATTATCCCGCAACACCATTGCCCGTTTGTTTGGGCATTGAGAAGCAATATGCCCCATTCCCAAACACCTAAAACATTTGATGTCCCAATTGTATGATGGTTGTGCCTCCGATTTTGATATTGGTTTGCTAGTGTTTTCATCCTTGCCCTTTTGCCAATCATTTTTACCTCTAGGTGTAGCCCCATTTTTGTTGTTGTCATCCCACTTCGATTTTCATGTTGGATTAGGAATCGAAGTACCTAACGATTGCCTAGACATCCCCTTCCTCTTCAATTGCCTCCCGACCTTCATTGCCGCATGTAACATGTCCTTGATTTTCACATAGTGTTGCAACTCTACAACGTTTGCAATATTTCGATTTAACCCATTCAAGAACCGTGCCATGGTAGCTTCCCGATCTTCCTCCACATTAGCTCGAATCATAAAAATTTCTATCTCCTTGTGATAATCCTCTACGCTTTTCGATCTTTGGTACAAACCTTGCAATTTTTGATGGATGTCCCTATAATATTGACTCGGAACAAACCTTCTCCTCATCAACACCTTCAATTCATCCCAAGTGCTAATTGGTCTTTCCCGACCCTTACGCCGTGATGTAAGTACTTGATCCCACCAAGATATCGCGTAATCCACAAATTCAAGCACCGCCAATTTCACATTTTTCTCCTCCGAATAATTATAGCACTCAAAAATTATCTCAACCTTCCTTTCCCACTCTAAATATGCTTCCGGATCTCTTCTCCCCTTAAATTGCGGAATAGTCATTTTAATACTCCCTAAATTTTCATCTACTTCATCTCCCAAGTTATTTCTACCCCGTCTTTCCATCCTATCGCCCCTATGCCTTGCTCGACCCATATTAAAGTCATTTTCATCAAAATCATCCTCATCACTACGATACTCATCTCGCCTTCCTCTCCTAGATTCACGCCTACCCGACCCCCTAGCATTAGACATCTCAACTTGTCCCCAGCTAAGATTAGCAATTGTAGTACCTATTTGTGCCATCCATTTCCCTTGCCTATCCACCTTCTCCCTAACACACCAAGTACCCTTTCAAACCTCCTTATCATGTCCTCCGGTGCATTGTTGTCATTACCGTTTCAGTTTGAATTAGAACCTTCTCTTTCCGACATCATATCACACAATTTTTTATGTCTCACAAAGATTTCACTCGAAAACACTCACTATGGCTTTTTCCCTCTATTAAACTCACCACTCGGCCTTTTACTACTCAAAGTCTCCCTCCAAGCACTTCAAAGAACCAAGTGAACTAAATCAATTGTTTTACCAGGAATTCAAACAAACCAAATATTAATCGAAGACCATGAGACTCAAAGGACTTGAATAAGTGGAATAGATGAATGTTTTGACAAGAATATGTGAATAGACTCAATAGAAGATTGAAAGAATCGAACCCAATTGAATATCCCAAAGTCAAACACAATGTAGGAATTATTGTTGGTAGAAAAACAAAATCAAACAATAATAATATCAAATTTTTTTCTTTTTATTTGTGAACAGTACTTCGAGATGAACAGTACCTCGAATGTACAGTAACTTTTTTTTTTTTACTCCTTGATGAAAGAAGACGATTAAACAACCAACAACTCAATGATACGACGAAAAGAAAAACAAGAACGAAGAAGAACTAAGAAAGAACAATTAAAATTGAAGAAGAACCTAAGAAAACAAAATTAACGACTCAAACAAATAAAGAAAAGATAAAACCTTCAATTAATTTGGAGCCAAAGCTCTAGTACCAACTGATGCGAACCCCGTAGCAACGTTGACTACGAACCCCACAACGAGATTGATGAACCCAAGAAAGCCAAATTAATCCAAAAAAAAGTCGAACCAAAAAATCCAACAAGAACGACGCTTGAAAGACCCCTTGATCACGCAATCCAAGAATTAAATCCGGTTGTTTCAACACCACAAGTTAACACTTGATAAATTTGAAGTTATTCAATGAAGAACGATGAAGAGAAGACAATACGCCTCACTTTTAATTCAATATCAAAATGTCCAAAAGTTTTTAACAATTGAATGAAAACTCCTATTTATACTAAGCCTAAAAACTAGGTAAAAATCGTGCAAAAGTCGACCTAGATTAATTAGGAATGGAAAAGAATCTAAATCTAACAAAATATGGAAAAATACAAAAAATAGGAAATTCGCCAAAAAAATGGCTTATGTGACCGCGAAGTGTATTTCCATGTGGTCGTATGGTTCAACTAAAAATCTCATCTTGAGTTTCGGTATGCCTCCATGCGATCGCAAGCCTGATAAGCCTATGCGGTCGCATTCGCTTATCATTTTCCTCCGTCTTTGGCCTTTGATATTAAATTGATCCAAGTTGTTTCGGCCTTCGACCTGAATATGAAAGTTGCTTCATTTTGAGTCCCAAACATGGTTCCATCAATGGTTTCTTGAACGAGCAATCCCATCGCTTGTTTCACTTGCATTGCCCTTGATCGCATCATTGGTCTGCCATCAACTATCAACGTATCTCGTCTCGCACTCGCCTTCATCGGGCTCGACTCCTGGATCATATCATCTGGCCTTGTAAGAGAGATATATTGAGGAGCACTTATAACACTCCTAAATTATGTCGTGTCACTAAGCTAGTTCCATCAATGAGTTTAAGGGCTGTAGTGGTTGACAAGAGTGTAGACACAGATTTTATACCGACCATATTACATTTGGATAGGATATTTCTAATGTATTTATGCTGAAACAAGAAAAAGCCAGATTTAGTAGGTATAACTTCTATGCTAAAAAAAAAAAAAGAATTGTCCTATATCTTTTAAAGAGAAGTAGGTTCCAAGTTTTGCAATTATTGAAGCAACAAACTGAGTATCACTACCAGTTATGACTAAGTCATCTACACATACCAATAGAAAACTTGTAATAGAGCTGGTTTTGTATATAAATAATGGAGAATCTGCTTTAGAATTCTTGAACCCGAGCTTTACAATTGTATTCTTGAGAGTCAAAACGAGGCTCTTGGTGCTTGTTTTAAGCTATAAATGGCCTTGTGTAATTGGCAAATATGGTTAGGTTTAAACATATCCTTGAATCCCGGAGGTTAAACCATGTAAACATTTTATGCAAAAATGCATTATCGACGTCAAGTTGTTTTAGAGTCCATCCTTGCATAACAACAATAGTTAAGACAGTTCTTATTGTCATCGGCTTCACAACTGGACTAAATGTCTCGTAATCCAAGCTAGGGCATTGTTTGTACCCTTTGGCAACGAATCTTACTTTAAAGCCATCAATAGTACTGTCAACTTTTCTCTTGACTCAAAATACCCATTTACAGCCCACTAATTTGCAGTGTGTAAGTGGGGAAACTAAGTCTAATGTCTCATGCCTCATCAATGTCGTGAGTGCTTCATGCATATCCTGTCTCCATTTTGGGTAACAGAGTACATGAATCACACAAGTTGATTCAATGGTGGGTTGAATTAGATGTTTTGTGATTGAGTTTAGCTATTTCTGTAGATGTTGTTCATGGATCGAGTGGTCATGGTATGAGTTTGAGTTATTTTAGGAGTTGGGTTATTGACTACGAACTCAATGATTTCTACACAAGGGATTTGTTTACTTGTGGTGGGTGAGGTAATGGAATTAGTAGACTCACCCGTGTTTGACTCATGTGGTGCGATTGAAGAAAAAGATCTCAAATTAGGAGAATTTTGAGGAGAGTAATTTAGGCAATCACCTGATGATGCAACGAAAAATGGTGAGCTCTTAGACTGTACTAGTAGTGGTTGTGACAGGGGCATAGTTGAGATGGGCAGCATAGATGGTGATGATTCGGTGCATGAGTCTTGGGTCTTGATGGGGCTTCTGGTTTCGTTGAAGATAACATGTCGAGAGAGATATATGCATTTTGTGGTGAGATCAAGGCATTTGAATGCATTTTTTGTTTGGTAATACTCCACGAACAAGTACGGAATGGATTTGGGCTGGAGTTTATTTGAGTGGTAGGGCCGAGTTAGGAGAAAACAAAGGCAACCAAATCTTCTCAACATGAGATAACTTGGAGTTTGTTGAAATAAGGCTTCATATGGTGATTTATCATTTAACAATTGTGTTTATTGTCGATTAATGATATAAACAGCCGTTTGAAAAGCATGGGGCCAATATGACATGGGTAGAGAAGTATCTTGTAATAAGGTTAATCCTATTACAAAAAGATAACGGTGACAACATTTGGAGACCCCATTTTGTTGTGGTGTATGAGGTATAGTGGCACAATAGCTAATTCCATGAACTGAAAAATATTTTTTTGAGAGCCACAAATTCACCACCATCATCGGAATAAAGACGTTTGCTTTTTCTTTGAAAGTGATTTTTCACTAGATGTTCAAATTGTGGAAAAGTGGTACTCTGGATTTGTTTGTTAAAAGATAAAACCACATATATTTGGTAAAATGGTCGACCAAAATCAAGGAATATTTTGAGCCATAGATACCAATTATATGCGCAGGACCCCAAGGATCAGTGCAGATGAGATCGAAAGGTAAATTATTTTTTAAAATAGTAGAACGAAATGGTTGTTGGTGTACCTTATTCATTGAACAAGAAGTACAAATGTGAGACACCTGGTCCTTTTATATTGGAAGAGAAAGATTTGATAAGATAATGGACAACATTTTGAGATGGATGTCCAAGCCTCTTGTGCCACCCATCAATCGATGCCTGCTCATGCACATTTGCAACCATTTTTGAGAAAGAGTCCGAAAGCATGTAGACACCATTTTTACATGCACATTTGAGTAGAGTCGTCCCTGTGGTCTGATATTTGACTAGAAAATAAGTGGGATGAAATTCGAGGAAAACATTATTTTGAGTGGTAAAGTGGCGAACAGAAAATAAATTCTTGCTGATACGAGGAATACAAAGTGTATCATTTAAATGAAATGAGCGTGTTGGTGATTGAAATACCAAAGAACAAATGTGTGATACACGCAAACCTAAACAGTCATCTATTACAACTTCGTCTGTCCCATCATATTTCGTGTGCATGGAGAGGTTTGCCAAATCACCCATAATATTATGTGAAGCAGCATAATCAATGAGCTACTTAGTATACTATTGTTGAGAGATGGAAACACAATTTGCAGTAGCTTCTGGAAAAATCACTCTTGGACACTACTTTGCAATATGACCTAGCCGATCACAAATTTGACATTTGGCCTGGAAGTGTTGTTGGTCATTAGACCGACCTGAGTTGTTTTGTTTCCTGTTATCACCTGCCCCATTGGTTGGGCATAATTGAGTAGAAGATCCTTTAAAATTTTGTTGCTTGTCTGAACCAAGAGAGAAGTTGTTTTTTCCAGATAAATAGGATGAACTAGGACATCGATTCGTGTAGTTGGCCTTGGCTAGTAGCTGCTGTGTGAAGGCTTCGAGACGGCACATGTATACCTTATGACCCTGAATAGATCGTGATGTTCTTTAGAGGTAAGAGATTTTTTCCAAGCTCTAATTGGTGCAACAATCTTTCGATAATCAGAGCCGAGACCATTGAAGATGTATAAAGTGAGATCATCATCTGAAATGGGATTATCAATGAGAGCTATTTCATCAGCAAGAGCCTTCACGATATGAAGATATTCCTAGATGGTTTGATTGCCACGTTTGATCAATGTTAATTCCTCTTTGAATTGCATTGCCTTAGTTCACAATTCGCTAGCATAAAGGGTGTTTAATTTTTGCCACGCTTCCTAGGAAGTTTTGGCAACCTAAATGAGAGGGATGATTCTTGTTGCAATGGATACTAGGATAATACTTATGATTAGTTTATCCTACCTTACCTAGTGGATTTTTTGAAGGGACGATATGGGGGTGGTGGTTTGATGGGGGCAAGGTTTATCTCTGGTGACATAGTCGATGAGGTTAGACCCAATTAGAAGAGCTTCAAATTGGGCACTCCACTCTAAGAAGGTTGAGGGATTAAGTTTGTCATTGATTTGAGCTGAAATGTTGAGAGAAATTAAGGAGATATCTGTTGGGGAAGAGGGGTTCTGAGTGAAGTTAGATGAAATGGGGATCGAATTCTCGTGAGAGGATGGCTGCTCTAATACCATGAAGAGAATTGAGCAAGAGCAGTATTTTTATTTCTCTACAAGAATGATAAACTTTGCAGCCTGCTTTTTACAAAGACTTGTATACATTTAAATACAAACTCTACAAGCTCTATTCTCATAAAGTAGCTAATGTTATGGCTATGTAAAACTAATGACGACTGTTACAAGCATGATTGTCACCTAGCTGGCTGAATTTTTTATTTTTGGCATGATTTGTGGTTGATTTTTTATCGTTGGCTTGATTTGTTGATCCTCCTTTATACATGAATCAAATCATTTTCGTGTCATGAATGAGCAAATAAATGTCTGTATAATTGAGATCACCATAGATCAATGTTGTCAAATTTCAAGCCAGGATTCATAGAAACATACGCATAATGATGATATATTGCACAAGAAAGAAAGATTGAAACAGAGAAAATATTGCAAGATATAATAATATAGGAAAAATTTTAATTTTGCTTAATATTTATATTGTAGCACATATGCCTTGGGGGTTTGACACTTAGTTGGTACCTACCATCGGCTCACGTCACGTGTCGGGTCCATGAGGGTGATTTGGAAAGGGTCGTGTCGTCAACTACTTGTCTAAGTTTGTAAAGTTGTCTTATTACTTTGAACTCCTATCTTCCAATGGAGTCTATTATTGCAATTTTCTATAAAAACAAATCTGCTCGTGGCTTTTAGTTAGAAAAAACAACCCAGTTATTCTCGATTTCTTACGCCTTCAGCTTCCAAATCTCCCTAATCTACTGGTTCCAGGTCCATTAAGAATTTTATTCCCAAGGCAGCCCCAACACAATCGTGTCGCTCTTGTTCGACTGTGCTTGTTAGATATGCGGCAAATTCAATCATAAAGCTCTTGCTTGCTTTAAGAGCTTCGATTATGCATTCCAAAGGCCGTATTTTCCTGCTGAGCTTGCTGCATTTGTGGTTCAGAAATATGACTCTGCTCTTGATGTTCAATGGATATTGGATAGCGGATCTAACACGCATGTAACACCTAAAGTTTACAATCTTGGGCATCCTCACACCAATTGGTAGAGTAGGTACAAGTTCCTCCATTCCTATTTTCAAAATTGGATCTCCTAAATTTATCACTCTTTCTCCTGCTTTTACCTTAAAAGACATTGCTTTTTGTCCCATTGTTTCTACCACTATTATTTCCATAAATAAATTATGTACCGATAACAAAGTTATGTTTGAAGTTGCTGCCGACGGATATTATGTTAAGGACTTGCAAATGAACACAATATTGTTGTAGGGCGAAAGTGTCAATGGACTCCACCCTTTGAATCTTAGCTATTCTTCTCTCAAATTAAACTAAAAATCGTGTCGTCGCATTACTTGTTGTTCGAGCTATGGCATATAAGACTTGCATATGCATCCTTTCCAATAGTTCGTCGTATCATCTAGAACAGTCATCTTCCCCTTCATGGTTCCCCGGTATCCACTATCGTTTGTGAACCTTGCCAACTAGGAAAATGCAAGCAACAACCTTTTTCAGTCTCCACCAGAATTTTGACATGGCCTTTAGAAATTATTCACTCTGATGTTTGGGCAACTCTAGTATCTTCATTAGGAGGATCTAAATTCTATGTAATTTTTATCGATTACCATAGTCATTATTGCTGGATGTCTTCCATTTCTATGAAATCAAATGTCTTTTCTTGCTCTGTTAAATTTAAGCATCTTGTTGAAAATTTATTTTCTAGTATGATCAAATAATTTCAAAGCAACATTGGTAGTGAATATTTATCTCTCTCCTTACCATCAACATGTCATTGAACATTGTCTCACCTGTCTCCATACATCTCAACAAAATGGAATCTCTGAACGCAAACATAGACAAATTGTTGACACAGGATTAACATTGCTTGCACAATTTGGTTTATCAAACAAATTTTGGGTTGATGCATTTCTAACTTCTGTCTGTCTCATTAATTGTCTACCTACTCCATTGCTAAACTATGATACTCCTTATCATTGTCTATACCAATGTAATCCTGATTTTTAGTTTCTCAAAATTTTTTGGGCGTAAATGCTTCCAATTGCTTCATGCTAACATGCCTAATAAGCTCTTAGTTGAGAGTAAACCACGCATTTTGTGGGATATTTCTCATACCAAAAGAGTTATAGATCGTATGATTCTAGTACTAGGAAAATTTTTATTTCTCAGAATTGTAGTCTTTGATGAAATTCAATTTCCTACTAAAATCCAGTATGTTCTCACTTTGCCACTTGCATCAAAATTTCTCACATTTGGCTTCTCCACACTTGCCTTCAGCTAAGTTCTTACCAGGTATGTCATCTTCTCATCCTCTTGTATCTTCTAGTATCACTTCCCTTCACACAACCATTAGTTTTCCTATGTCCACAACCACGTCTAATACTCTTGTTCCATCTCTCACCACAACCATTTCTTCCCTTCATGTCCCCATCTCTCCTCTCTTGGATCTATCTCCTTCTCTTATGACTTCTGCACCTCAACCCTCACCTTCCATTCCCCCTGCACGTATTATCATCATGCTATGGAAATTTCTTGCCTTGGTTGAGAATAAAACATGGAATATGCCCTCGGCCCGATAATCTTGATTTTGTATGCAATAAGTGGGTATTTAAGATCAAGTAGAAGCCAGATGGTTCTATTGAAAGCTTTAAGACAAAACTTGTTGCTAAAGGTTCATATCAAATTAGTGTATTGACTATCATGAAACATCTAGTCCTATTGTCAAATCTTCTACTTGCGTTCGGCGCTTGCACTCGCAGTTTCTTTCTATTGGCATGTCAGGCAACTTGATGCATCAAATGCATTTTTACATGGTTTTTTGACTGAAGAGGTTTGTATGGAGTAGCCAAAAGGATTTGAAGATTCTGTCATCCTAATTGGGCATGCTGTTTGCACAAGTCAATCTATGGGTTGAAACAAGCCCCTCGAGCTTAGTTTCACTGTCTTTCTAGTGCTTTGATTGGTATTGGATTTCGTTATTCTGACTCGGGTCCATCTTTATTTATGTTCCACTCCTGTGGAACTTAGATTTTTGTGCTAGTCTAGGTTGACGACATTATTCTTATCGGTAGCAGTTCTACCTCCATTTCTGAGATCACTGACAGGATGAAGATTGATTTTGATGTGAAGGAACTTGGTGTCCTTTCTTATTTTCTTGGCATTGAAGAAATTTGGATCACTGATGACCTTCATCTCTACTAAACTAAATATATTATGAATCTGTTAAAACGGACTAAGATGGCCGGTGTGAAGCCGGATATTGCTCCCTGTGTCTTTGGTTCTAAAATCTCAAAACATGACGGTGATTTGTTACTTGATCAAATTGAATATCACCAAACGGTGGGTGCACTTTAATATGTCATTTTGACTAGTCTTGAGATTGACTAATTGTGTCAATATATGCATGCACCAACTTCGTCTCATTGGACTGCCACTAAGCATGCTCTACGTTATCTAAATAACACTCCATCTCATGATCTTATTTATCATCCTGGCAAGAATAACTTATCAGCCTACTGTAACTTATCATCAATCTTGTAGTGATTTTGGAGTGTTTCTTGGTTCTAATCTTATTTCTTGGTCTGCCAAGAAATAGCCCATGGTTTCCAAATCTAATACTGAAGTCGAGTACACATCTCTTGCTATTGTTACTGCTGAACTTTTTTGGTGACGTAAGGTTCTTCGTGATTTGGATGTTACACTTTTCTCTTCTCCCGTTGTCTAGTATGATAATGAAAGTGCTCTTGCACTAGCTAAGAATCCTATTTTTCATGCTAGAACTAAATATATTGAAGTGGACTACCAATTTTTTCGTGAAAAGGTGCTAAATGAGGATATAATTATTCATCATACTTCTACTACGGAACAGGTCGCAGATATCTTCACCAAGGGACATAGGGCTGACAGGTTTTTATTTCTTCTTTCCAAATTGCTGTTAGAGAAGATGATGATAAAGTTCACTCAACAGCTTATCCTTGTACAGATCATGATAGAATGGATTCAAATGTTCAACAACTTGCTTAATTTTGTAGAGTTGTCTTGTTTGTGATGTGGTAGATACTTTGGCTATTGAAATTGGATTAGTAGTTGAAATAAATATTAATCTTATTCTGGCTATGCTTCAACGCTAATTTTTCTCCACTCAATGGTGAAATCAAGTGGAGTTTTTAAGAAAATCTACGAAATGTTGCTTCAATTTCTCAATTTTCCGACCATTATGCATGCGTAGATATTTTAGATTATTATATGATCATGGCTTCGGTAAAGAATGTGCCCCATTTTCAGCCTAATCCTGAGAAATCCACTTGGCACCTTAGTATGTTTAGGGCATAAAGTAGTAAACTGGTGATAGATTTTTGTCTCTGAGATGTAGCTACAAGGCCCATTACTTTTGATTGCCCATTACTTTTGATTGAACCAATTGTGGAATATTCTTTTTAAATCATTATTATTATTTTCACGTCCTGAGCCCTGGATCCAAGTGTCATTGAATTTACAACATGAAAAATGTTAGACCGAAAAAAATAATAATAACACGAAGTTAAAAACAAATTAAAATTCAATTACCATCACATTAAATAAAAAAATAAAAAAATCTTGATACTTACAAAAATCCTCATATCTCCCGACTTTGACTTCAACATAAACGTTTTTAACAATCATCGTCAAAAATCCAAAAGCGTTTTTAATTATTTTTGCTAAAGTAATTTTCTTGAGTTCTACGAATCACTTTCAAGGGCCGGTCACGTTTAGAGCATTAATTTCATGTAGGGAAAAGATAGAGATGCAACAAAAGCTCATTAAGTAGCAAACTGGAGGTACATTCGACATGGTCCAATCAGTGATAACTAGTTTTGTCGTATTCAAATTTCAATGGATTAGAATTGTGATAGGTACCAACAAACAAACTTTTCCCCAATTTTACTTCCCTTAGTCCTTGCACTATTAGTTTTTGCTTTCATAAGATGTTGATGTATCTATCGACTCATCTTGAACAACTGATATTAAGTATCATGATTACAGTTAATTGATTAGAAACAATAATTTTGCCCACCCTTCTCTTACTTTGCTTTTTGATAACCATGGTGTTGTAAATGAAATCTTCTGGACAAGGCCATTAAGCTAACATCTTGAGGGCATAAATTGTCTTCAAATTCTTAGCATCCAAAATATGAATTCAAGAACATTCAAATATTGTTTTCAATCTCTGTCATTAGATAAACAAGTGCTATAACAATACTTCGATAGATTTGAATTATAAAAATACAAACATAGAATAATGCAATGAATTCTAAAGTGTCAAATCAGTCTTATTTGGAAGATTCGAAACACATCTCAACTAAAACTTGAAGAACGGAATTTGTCACACACCTTTACTTGGAAAGATTCATTGTGTAATGGGTCAGAAGAAAAGTTAAGCAAAGAAGAAAAGTCACAGAGAGTAAGGCAATAAGATTCCACGGACCACGGAAATGAGGGTGAATTAGTTCGGAAAACCATGTTTTTGCCTTGCTGCTGCAGTGCTTCTCAATTTTCTTCTTCACCCCATCAAAAATAAAGTCAGTTCCAAGTCTGCGAGTATCAATCCCTTCGATTACTTCCACAATCTGTTCATCACTGTCGAGGTCGCTGAAGAGTATCTCCCTTTCTCGTAGTTCCTTAACATCTTCAGATTTAACAATGAGCGATTTCATGAAATTAACATAACATAATACAGTAAATTTATCCTCGTTTTCTCGAGTCATTTTTTCTCGAGTCATTTCATGTTCAATCATTTGCATAAATCTTAGATTGGAATTAGCATGAAAATAGAAAATTGGGAGTTGAAGTTGCCCATAAAATGTGTAGGATTTGAACTTAATATTCTTCAAACAGTATGAACTAGGTTTGAAGTGGATGCCCTTTGATTTGAGCTCGGTGACTGAAAGAGATTGACGATTGTATTCATTTGAATTTTCTTGGTTAAAAGGCTTTTCTTCTGTGTTTGTTGTTTCTGGAGTATAACTTTCTCCTTCGAACAATATGACTGCATTATCCACTTCTATGACAAGTAGTTGATAATAAGTGTTGAGATTCGAACCGTGTTCTCATCACTTATAAAAGTGTGCTTCCAAATATTGTGATGAAGTCGTGTTTTTGGATTAACACTTTTGGAAATAAATGGAATTGACCGGATTGAAACACATGGCTATGTAATGACCCTTGGATGAGCTTCTAGATCGTTCCATCTCTAAGTATCCCTAACATGCCTTTTCAGCTCACTTTTGAGGATTTTTGGAGTCAGCCGTTCGTCTCTTTATTCTCTCTCTTCTTTGCGTGAGAATACTCCTTTTCTTAGTGATTAGGGTTCATAAATCTTGAGTGTTTCAGTAAATTAATGCGTAAATACTTTGTGATATTATAATAGTGTGCTACTCCGTGTGGTATTTGGATGAATCTGTGTGATTCATCGTGTGCAGTTCTAGTCCTTTGAAAGATCTTTGTGATCTGTTCGATTCCTTTGTGGAATATTGGTCTGTCGTGTAGCTCTTGCAATGATAAGTCTTCGTCGTTTAGTTCTTTATAATATTTCTGGAATATTCTTGTATACTTGCTACCGGTTTTGGGCTATTAGTGCAACTGAACTTTATCCATTTATAATGGATGCTCAACAGGGGATTAGGCGTTAGAAAGTGGTCGCCAAACCTATGGGGCTACAGTCGAAAAAATCCTCATGTTGATTCTTTTATTTTCTGCATTTATTTCTGTTATTGAATGGCTTGATCATAAAACTGTAGTTAATCATGAAGTTTTCTCGTTCTTTTAGTTGTATCAGAGACATGGCCTTTTGAATGATACCTGATCCTCGAGGAAACTGTGCATTCGAATGCTGCCTCAACTGTGTTAACTCGAGCAGAAGGAATTTGAGTTCTTAAAATTCTTTTGGTGAGATCTTTCCTATACTTCGTGTCTGGTAATTTTACCTGTTGTATTTCCTGAATATTTTTCCTTGATTTACCTTGTATTGTAAAACCCTCCCGTGACTGGTCTTTGTCCAAAGACTCCAAGAAGTCTTGAGAATTTGAGATAATAACACGGTGGAGGAGTACAATTGGAAGGTCTTGCTGGAGAAATTCAGTTGAGATACATAGGATAGCAATCTCTATTTTCTGTTCCTGCTTCTTTACTGTGAATCGAGTGATCATTGTTTTGAGATTATCTTACTAAGTACAATATTGATTAACACTAATCTGTGATCTGTAAGTAGTCATGTTCTGTGTGACCCTTTGTGTATTCTTGAAATTCAAACTTGTGCTTTGTACATTATCCTGACATTCTGTTATGGCTACTGCTAAGTTTGAAATGAATATGTATGATGGAAGGAGGGACTTTAATATGTGGAGTCAAAAAATGAGGGCTATCTTGATGCAAATGAAATGTGCTAAAGCTTTAGATAATTCTTAGCCTGCTGAAATGTCTGCTGGTAAAAGAATTGAGTTAGAAGAAATAGCATGGAGTACAATTTTTCTGTACCTTTCAGACAATGTGATCAGGACTATAGGCGAAACTAAAACTGCTGAAGAATTGTGGACTAAATTGAAAGCCCAATATGAGCCGAAAACTGTTCCAAACAAATGTTTTTTGCTAAAACAATTCTTTTCCTTCAAAATGGACCCTTCAGTTGATTTAGATGAGAACTTGGATAGATTTACTAAACTGACCCAGGACCTTGCCAACTGTGATGAGAAATTATCAGAAGATCAGTTGGCAGTGGTCTTGTTAAACTTCATTAGTAATAGGCATAGAGACTTAAAGAATGCCGTGGAATATGGAAGAGATAGTCTTACTACAGATATCATTATAAATGCCTTGAGAAATAGGGTTCTTGAATTAAAAGCAGATTCTATCAACCATCAAAGTGGAGAAAATCTTTTGTTAAAAGTCAAAAATATTGGTAAATCTAATTTTCATTCAAAGTTTTCAAATGACCCTAAGAAAAGAAATAATGACAAAATGAAATACAAAACCAAGGCTAAGGAAAAGTGAAAGGTATTGGAACAATAAAATTACTTTTGGAAAATGGTAGAATTTTGTTACTGAAACGTGCCAGATTTGTTCCAGAATTAGAAAGAAACCTAGTATCTCTAGGAATGTTTGATGACATGGAGTTTGACATAAAATTGAGTCAAGGACACATAAAAATGTTTAGGGGCAGTGATTTGATCACTTCTATCCCAAAGAGACATGGCTTATATTTTCTAAATGCAAAACCTATGTTGGGCCTTTCAGCAGTAGCGTTAGATGACAATTTTAATCTTGCAAAATTATGGCACTATAGACTTGGTCACATTGGTGAAAAAGGCTTAAAGGCTTGGCAAAATAAAGGTATTTTTGGAAAATCAAATATTGGTAATTTGACTAAATGTGAACAATGTTTGATTGGAAAGCAAGTTAAGTTACCTTTTCCCACTGGTACTCATAAATCAAAGCAAATTCTAGAATACTTACATCCTGATTTATGGGGTCCTGGATCCACCTCTACATTGTCTGGTTACAAGTATTATTTGCTTATTATTGATGATTTCTCAAGAAAATTTTGGGTATTTCTTCTGAAAACTAAAGATGAAACTTTTTTCACATTTAAAGATTGGAAAACCCAAATTGAAAATCAAACTGATCTGAAAATCAGAACATTGAGAACTGATAATGGTATAGAATTTTGCAATTATGAGTTTAATGAGTTTTGCAAACTGCATGGCATTTTAAGATATAGAACTGTGACCTATACACCCCAACAAAATGGCATTGCAGAAAGAATGAATAGGACTTTGCAGAATAAAGTTAGCTGCATGCTTTTGAGTTCTGGCTTTCCCAAATTATTTTGGGGTGAAGCTGTTAAAATTGTTGCATATTTGATTAATAGAAGTCCTACAAGTGCTTTAAATTTTGATGTGCCAGAATTTGTGTGGACACAAAAGCCTGTGATATACTCCTACTTGAAAACATTTGGTTGTACTGCATATGCTCATTAAAACATAGGGAAACTAGAACCTAGATCCCTTAAATGTGTGTTTTTGGGTTATGCTGAAAATGTTAAAGGATATAGGCTATGGGTTTATGGGAAAAAAGGTTATAGGGTTATTATAAGGAGAGATGTAATATTTAACGAGTCTTGTATGCCATGTTTAGAGGGAAAGAAAGAAAATTTAACTGATAATGATTTCCAAATTGAGGTGGAGCCTACCAAGCTTGACAACATTAATACTGCCCCTTTAGAAACTGAAAATACTGATGCAGACTTGAATGGTACTGATGTTGAACTGGCAGAATCTGAACCCAATGATGACCCTGTATTACCATCTGATGAATACCAGCTAACTAGAGATAGGGAAAGAAGACAAATTAGACCTCCTGCTAGGTATAATACTGATGAATTTGTCTCATTGTTCTCCTATCACTATGAAATTGAATCTGAACCTTGTTCATATAATGATGCCATAAAAACTAAGGATTCAAAAAATTTGGTTAGCTGCTATGGAAGAGGAGATGGCCTCATTGCATAAAAATAAAACATGGGAATTGGTTGACAAACCTAAGGATCAAAAATTGATAGATTGCAAGTGGATATATAAAATAAAAGAAAGGGAAGGGGGCAACAATAATATTAGATATAAAGCTAGGCTTGTTGCAAAAGGGTTCATCCAAAGAGAAGGGATTGACTATGATGAGATTTTTTTCCCTGTAGTTAAGTATACCACTATAAGATGCATTCTGGCTTTGGTTGCTCAATTTGAATGGGAATTAGATAATTAGATGTAAAAGGCTTTTCTATATGGAGAATTGGATGAATTGATCTATATGAGACAACCAATAGGTTTTGAAAAGGTGATCCAAATAAAACTATTTGTCTGTTGAAAAAATCATTGTATAGGTTAAGACAAGCCCCTAGACAATGGTACAAATATTTTGATTCCTTTGTGTTAAAACTTGGTTTTAATCGAAGCAATTATGATACATGTTTGTATTGTAAAGGGTGTGGTGGTAAGAATTCTCTTTATTTGATTCTTTATGTTGATGATATGCTTATTGCTAGTGCTTGTAAATCTGAAATTGATGACATTAAGCAAAAGCTAAAATCAAAATTTGACATGAAAGATCTTGACTCTGCCAAGAAGATACTTGGTATGCAAATTGTTAGAAATAAAGAAAATGGAATGTTGTTCTTAAATCAACAAGATTACGTGAATAAAATCTTGAAAAAGTTCAATATGTTTGAGTGTAAACATGTAACATTGCCCCTTGCAAATCATTTTATACTGACCTCAGATGCATGTCCTAAAACTGAAGAAGAATCGGCTAAAATGAATAGAATTCCTTATGTTATTGTTATAGCATCAGTAATGTATCTAATGATATGTACTAGACTGATTTGGCATATAATATTAGTGTTTTAGGCAGATTTATGGCCAATCCTGTGAAAGTCACTGGGAAGCATTAAAATGGTTGTTGAAATATTTAAAAGGTTCATCTGACATATGTCTAGTGTTTAAGATAAATAAAGAGAGGGTAACACTAAAAGGTTATACTGACTCAGACTTTGCTGGAGATAAAGATATTAGGAGATCCACCTCATCTTATTACTTTACTTTCTGTGGTACTGTCGTGAGTTGGAAATCACAGTTACAAAAGATAGTTGCTTTATCCTCCACTGAGGCAGAATATATTGCTGCCACAGATACTGTTAAAGAAGGTATTTGGTTAAATGGCCTACTATATGAACTTGGTTTTGTGGACACTAATCCAACCTTATTTTCTGACAATCAAAGTGCTATTCATTTGAGTAAGAATCTCATGTTCCATGATAGAACCAAGCATATTGATGTTAAATATCATTTTATAAGAGATGTAATATCAAAAGGATTATTAAAGATTGGTAAAATTGCTATATTGCATAATCCATCTGACATGGGAACAAAAGTAATACCTTTGAACAAGTTTCAAAACTGCTTAAAGGTTTTATCAATTGATTCTCCTTATTGATCATGTGGGTACTATGAGTAAATGAAATTATAAACTGCTGGTGAAGCTCCTGTCTGCACTATGGCCAAGAATTTGGAAGCAAGGTGGAGATTGTTGAGATTCGAACCGTCTTCTCATCACTTATAAAAGTGTGCTTCCAAATATTGTGATGAAGTCGTGTTTTTGGATTAACACTTTTGGAAATAAATGGAATTGACCGGATTGAAACACGTGGCTATGTAATGGCCCTTGGATGAGCTTCTAGATCATTCCATCTCTAAGTATACCAAACATGCCTTTTCAGCTCACTTTTGAGGGTTTTTGGAGTCAGTCGCTCGTCTCTCTGTTCTCTCTTTTCTTTGCGTGAGAATACTCCTTTTCTTGGTGATTAGGGTTCATAAATCTCGAGTGTTTCAGTGAATAAATGCATGAATACTTTGTGATATTATAGATCTGCGTAATAGTGCGCTACTCCGTGTGGTGTTTGGATGAATCCGTGTGATTCATCGTGTGCAGTTCTGGTCCTTTGAAAGATCTTTGTGATCTGTTCAATTCCTTTGTGGAATATTGTCCTATTGTGTAGCTCTTGCAAAGATAAGTGTTTGTGGTTTAGTTCTTTGTAATATTTCTGGAATATTCTTGTATACTTGTTGCCGGTTTTGGGCTATTAGTGCAACCGAGTTTTATCCATTTATAATGGATGCTCAACTAGGGATTAGTCGTTAGAAAGTGGTCGCCGAACCTCTGGGGCTACTGCCGAAAAAATCCTCATGTTGATTCTTTTAGTTTTTGCATTTATTTCTGTTATTGTATGGCTTGATCATAAAACTGTAGTTAATCATGAAGTTTTCTCGTTCTTTCAATAAGCATCCTGAAGGTGTAGTGGTTCCCCTTCTTTTACTCCCGGAATTCTTCTTAAACATAAAGAAACTTAAGAAGTCTCAAATTAAAGTGCATTCATTTCCATGCATTAATTCACACAGGAGCTTAATAACCCTGGGTGGTATTTGATTCTCGAATAAAATCAGATCCTTGGATACAAATGGCGTTGCATCTGCTCCAAGATGCCGACGGGAGTGTTTAAATTTATCGATATCTCCCAATTCAATCTCCATGATATATATAGCGAAAGATGCATCTAGAAGCATCATTTCTGTTAGTGCTCCATCATCATATTCATCTCTAGAAACCCCAATGTAACAATTTCTAATCTGGTCGATCACTTCACAGATCTGGAGGTTGAATAATTCTTTGCAGCTGCTTGAAACAAATTCCTCAAGGACTTTACGCTTGAGTTCTTCTGCCATGCGAAGTTCTGGAAAGCGATCGTAATAAGAGCCAAAGGAAACCATTTTAGGAGTGTAGTAATCCTCTTTCTTGTGTTTATTGAATCGCACAAGTTTGGGCACTCTGTGCATTTGGCGACCATCGAAATACGGATGATGATCTTCACCTTCATCTTCTGTAATTAGAATTTTACAAAAGGTATCTCTGGTGTTATCTGCTGAAGGGTGTTGGTCTTCCATTAGATTCAAGAACCGAAATTTCCAATTGCTGTAAGCTTGCTTTATTATTGTTTATACAAACTGAACAGTGTTTTCCACTGTTAATAAAATAAAATCCCCACGTTCTCAACGGTACTCTTAATAATCGAAGTAGTTTCTAGGCACTTAAATCAAAATTTCTCGTGGTTGTTGAACATTATAATTTAATCACTTAAATTTTGTTTTGTTTCAACGATGTCAGTCAAAAAGAAGTAATAGTGAATGGGCTGCTTTTTGTAACATCATCGAATCTAGGTTGATGGTGTACAGCTAATATCTTTAATTACCTTCCTAACTCTTTGGGAGCAAAGAGTATCACCTTTTCTCACATGGCACTTGTTTTACGTCTAACACCGAGTGATTTCATTAAATTAACATATCAATGCGGACACTACAACATTTCCTATGCGAAGCATCCTGAATGTGAAGCGGCTGATTTCTCTCCAGGAACTTATGGAATTGCAAGCTAACTTTGATTCTTCTTCTTTGTTAGTGATGCATATAATAAAATGTAACTAGTTTACGAGTTAACCAATTAGGTGAATAATACAGTAGAATCCTAACTTCCTATTGAAAATAAATAAAATAAAATACTAACTCGACTTTTAAAGAATACAAACTTTTGATTTTGAACAATATATAGATCTTAACTTTTAAAACAATGTAATAAAATTTTGAACTACTACTTACATGACCAAAAGATCCTAAACATATATTAACAAAATTATATTTCTCATGCCATAAAAATACAGCCAGAATAATAATAATAATAATAATAATAATAATAATAATAATAATAATAATAATAATAATAATAATAATAATAATAATAATGACGACGACGACGACGACGACAACAACAATAACAACATTTCTATAATTTTTGATGAAAAAAATATCGCTCTAACGAAATTTAATTATTTGGCTAGAATAAAATTGTGTTTAATTTATTGCACTTTTGCCCCTCAACTTTCAAAAATATAAAAATATAGCATATAGTACAAATAAAATTTTCGATAAGTTTTTGGGGCGTTACAATCTCCCCTTCTTAAAAGAATTCCATCCTCGAAATTTTATTTGGCTAATCGAGGAGTTTTAGATACTTGGTCTTAAAATCCTCATTTGAAAATAATAATAATAATAATAATAATAATAAGAATAATAATAATAATAATAATAATAATAATAATAATAATAATAATAATAATAATAATACCATCCATGTCAATCTTCTATATATTATAGTACAATTCTATTATGGTCAACATATCATGTTTATATTCTTATTATGGTAACAAAATGTACTTCATGCTTGCATATACCAGTAACAGAATCATGTGTTTACTTGAGACATGAATCATAAATTTAGCAGGAGAAATATGCATATCATCAAATCTGTAAGGAGGCAAATCGAAAATGTAAAGTTACACAAAATATTTAAATAGTTATTTATTTCGTTACCTATTACATACCTTAGAGCCATTGGATGGTGGCCGATCGGTGGTTGTTGAGTTCCAAGGTCTTTCATATTTTTATGTATTTAAGATCTTTTTTTTTTAATTATCATTTTTAAAATTTATCTCTTAAAAAATATTAATTATCAACAAATATCATGAAAATTCTAGGCTAAGCATGTAATCATTTATTATACATAACAACTAAAATTAATATAAAAACTAATGTTTTAAAAATATTTTCACATGTTCACATAACTTTAATTTATTTTCCAAGCTATGTTAAGGATAAAATGGGAATTCAATTTTTTTTAACATAGGGACAACTTCGTAATTTCAGTAACTAGAAAATATAACAAACTAGTGCATGGAATATTATGAAATTTCACAAATTGAAAAAAAAGGACCTAGTAACTAATTAATTTAGTGACCATTGTGGCTAAACATAAAACTTATTCAAAAGAAGTATTTCTTAAAAAAATTACAAATACGTATACACACATATATAAACCATTTAAACAACCACCCTCTCATTTTATCATTTATTTATCTATTTTATTATTATTTGTTCTTGATTTTTTTTACTCACTGTTAACCAATGAACAGTAATGTCACTGTTCTTTTTTTAATACACACAACTCTTTTTATTTATTTGTTTATTTATCCTTCCTCTTTACACCCAATTCGTTTATTCTTGTTATTTATTAATTAATTTATTTTTCAAAACTCATATTATGAAAACATATATGGATCTACAAAAAAATTAAACCTAGGCTCTGATACAAAACTGTAACAATCCAAAATATTAATTTAGATCATTACTAGAACTTTTATTCCACAATTAAATAAATTATTCAAACATCTCAACATGAAAATTTTTAGTTCCATCAGTAAAATAAATAAAAAATATATGTGACATAATCAATTGAAACATGTCCCAAATCCTAAATACCAAATTTCACATGGAAATAAAAAACTGAAATCACGCAAAAAAATAAAAGTCCATAGTCATGTTACTCTGGATTTATTTTTATTGAATTCCATAATTTCTGGCATCACTACGACACCGCATTGACAGTCAACCAATGACCTATTTTAATCTGCGAGGAGTAGAAAAAAGGGTGAGTGCATAGAATTCAATTCGGAACTGCGTTCACTCAGGAAGAAAAACGAGTTTCTTTACCACTTCTGAGATAGCTGATTGGTCGGCGTCCAAGCGGAAGAAGACAGTAACAGTATAGAACATGAAAAAATCATGGTGCAATTTCGAATAAAAAAATTCAAATACATGTGTTAAAAATATCATATCATCATCATATATTTAGAAACTAGTAAGAGCTCAATAAACATCATATCTTTGGTATCGAATGGCCATAACATATATATCATATCATATTTTTAAAATTTTATAAGCATAATAATTCAACAACATGAATTAAACAATTTAAACGGGATAAAAGTAACAACACCTCGTTAGATGAAATGAATTTTTGAAAAAATAAAACCAAAATCACGTTCCAACTTTATTTTCGGCCTACTTCTGTGTTTATAAAAATTATGTAGTATGGTGAAAGGAAATCTGACTTTCTCTTTGTGGGAAACAGTTGCATAAATGTGTATGTGTATGTGTGTGTGTATATAGAAAGTAGAAGTCTAATTTACCCAAAATTTCTATCCAATTCAAATAAAACAACCCATTTTAATTCAATCTCAACAATCCCACGTGGCTACCACTTCCACAAAACAAACGTAAGTAATAAAATAATATTTATTGACGACTTCGTTAAACTTTAATAACTTAGGCTTCATTTATCTGAATTAACTTTTTCTAGAGCCTAATATACATGATTAATTACGAGCTATTCAACGAGCCCCATATTGATATACTAAATATCGCTCTAAAAAATTTAATTATTTGGCCAAAATAAAATTGAGTTTAATACAATGCACTTTTTCCCCTCAAGTTTCAAAAATATAAAAATATAGTATAGAGTACAAACAAAATTTTCCATAAATTTTCAGGGCGTTACATATATCTACTTTATATTCACTCATTTCATAAAATTTACAGCATATAATCTCAAAAAAAAAAAAACCCTTATCAAAGATACACTTAATATTTTGGATTCGTAAAGATTTGAATTTCAATTCTATTAGAAACTGAACAAGGATTATGATTTTTTGATATCACTTGTTGGGGGTCGGGATGAGGTATATGACATGATATGAAGTATCGATCACAACACAACAAGAACACATGAAGTAGGAATTCAATTTGGTAGAGGAATTGAAGATTTTATTCAATTATAATGGAGATAGAAATTATAACAATATTGTGTTTCTGCACAATTCTAACTTGTAGTAATAATGAGGTAAAACCTATTCTAATTATGAGGATAAGCCAAATATATAAAGGGGTACATTTCAAACCCAATAATAGTTTTTAAGATGGAAACTAGGTCAAAAATCATGTGGAATAAACAAAACAATGAAAATCTAGATGACAGCGATGCTCAAGCGCCAAGCGAGCACTAGGCTCCTAATTCGAGTACCAATTGAGGAGTTAATAACCCAAATGTTCACAGAACTTTGTAAAATGTTTTCGTGTGAACACTAAACTTTAAAATTCATCAAAGTCATTATCGAACTTTGCAAAAGGTTTTCACGAGATTACTGAACTTTGCAAAAGGTTTCCATGAGGTCACTGAACTTTAAAAATAATTTCATTCATCACTAAACTTTACAAAAAAAATTCCAGGGGATCACTAATTCGGTGATCCCTAGGAATCCTTTTGCAAAGTTCAATGACTCCATGGAGACCTTTTACAAAGTTTAGTGATGAATGAGATGATTTTTAAAGTTCAGTGACCCCGTGGAACCTTTTGCAAAGTTCAGTGATAAATTTGATAATTTTTAAAGTTCAGTGACCCCATGAAAACTTTTTGCAAAGTTCAGTGACTATTTGAGTTATTAACCCCCAATTGAGTGGTAAACGAGTGGTAGGTTCTCTATTGAAAATTTTATCTCACCGCTCAAATGTCCAACTAGTAGTAGGCTAGCGTCGTCATTCCATTTTTTTCATGAACCTTATTTAGACGTTTTCAAGACCCAATACACCAAATTAGGCAAACCCTAGATGAATTTAGGTCACAAACTCGGTAATCTCTACCTTGATACAAATTTCACTGTAACAAACAAAGCTTCAAAATTTCTCCACGTGGAGAAAAAACTCGATTGCAAGGAATAAATTCAACACTTTAACAAGAACTGAATTAACTTTTCCAACAATCCAAAAATTCTCTGCCTCTTTTATGATATCCAACTAGGATAATTGAATCCAAGCATTGCTCCGCAGAATTACCTTTATCCAATGGGTTTGTTCCTAACATTTGGATATGATGGCACCGTAGGTGAGGGTGGCAAAGTGGCATTACCCATATTATCTAAACTCGACTTAGCCGTATTCTCCAACACAGACCATAAATCAAATCCCAACAGTACTGTACCAAACTGAATACCCACCATGGTACTAAACCTTTGTTGATTGTTCTTCAACTATTCTGCACAACCTTATAAGATGTATAACTGGGATTTTTTTCTTCCCATTTAGTACAACCAAACACTTTTGCAAACCTTAGAAGCTTCATCTCCACCAATGAACTTGTACTCTTCTGAATCAATAGTAGCCAACTATGTGAGATTTTTCTTCAAATTTGGATCATGTCGAATGTGATCAAGTGTTCTTAATGTTCAATCCAACAGCTTAAATCTGACCCTACCAATATCATCTACTCGATAATGTGTATTGTTTCTCATGACCATGACACATTTTGAAACTATTTCATATGTTTACAATAAATCCAGATTGGGACACATGAAAATCGCAAGCTGAATCCAGAATCCAATCCAACAGCTTAGGTTTGACTCTACCAATATCAGCTACTCGATAATGTGCATTGTTTCTCGTGACCATGACACATTTTGAAACTATTTTTCATATGTTGAAAACAAATCCAGATCGAGATATAAAAAGCACAAGTTGAATTCAGAATCCAATCCTCGCTAGGATTGGAGTCGTTGTCTGAATCAACCAAGATATATCCATCACACAAATAGTCCTCTACAACATCGACTTCACCTAAAGTTTCTGGTTGCCTTACCTTTTGATTTGTAGCAAATTTCCTTTATTTTGTAACTTGTTGCAATCGATCTCGATGTGTCATTTCTTCTTGCAATAAAAACTAGATTACTGAAATTAGAATTCAACCTGCACTTTCTATGACCACCATGAACAAAAAGGCCTTCTTCATCTCTAGCCTCAGATCCAACCAGATGCTTCATCTTCTCCTTTAAAAACAAAGTCTTATATGTATCTTGAATGTTGAGAGTATCACGACAGTACAAGATCAGGTCTCTAAACATTGTAAATGAAACAAGCAATGAATATGAAAGAATTAAGGCTAAATCTTCTTCATCACACTTTACCTCTAAAGTCCTCAAATTAGCGATAATTTCTTTAAACACAACTAAGTGATCTTCCAATGATTTGTCTTCTATCATATGATGAGAAAAAACTTCTGCTTCAGGCGCAGCTTCGTTAGGTGAAATTCGATACAAATTGAAGGGATTAGACAAAAGAAGCAAAGATAATGAAACTAAGGAAATCCAAAATTTGGGGACCAAAGAAAAAATATCCGACAATTGATTTGGACCACAGAAAATGTTTGAAGATTACAAAGGATCAATTTCCAACTAAACAAGTTATGCTTTAGATTTTTGACCTCAAATGAGGCTTTTCTTTTCCATAGAAAACTTTTGAATTGGAAAAATGATAGTGCATAAAAATTGTAACCGTTTGAGTTAGGTTTCCAATGAGTTTTGAATCACCTCAATTGGACATTGGAAGAGAAAGATATGACAAAAATACTGACGGGTATGTACAAACATGGCCACGAGCGACGCAAAGTTAATTTTCTTTATTTGATTGAGACTCTTTTTATAGCGAATTTGGATGTGTTTCTTAACCTAATTTCACATTTTATAAATCAAGAACGTGATCAAATACTCAGGGGATCTCTGCCCTATATTGCCCCGAACTCTCGGAACATGAAGCGTTATAAAATAAAATCAATCCTTCTTTGGTTTGACCCCTTTGATGTCAACCAAAAAAAAAAAAAATTGCAAATGAGAAAAATTTTGGAGTTTGAAATATATGAAAAATAATGAGAGAAATTTGCCCATGTAAACTTAGACACTTATGGTAAGATTTGATTTTTGGAAAACATTTGGAAAAAATTCATCAATTACCAGTTTCGTAGCAGTGGAAAGAAAAATATGTTTGATCTAGTAAATCATGACTAAAAATTTTGAAATTTCAACAGAGACTAAAACATTCATATTTGTACAACATATAAAAATTTGGGGTCTCGACGACAATGTTTGAAGCACGAAAATATTATTCGACTATGCTGGACATAAAATTCGGATCTGACCCAACGTAGTTTGCTAAAACAGGCATAACATTTTATCTAGATAATATTTTTGGGTAATTCCAGTGGTCACTATTAGAAAACTCGTAAACCTTTCAAATCCCACTGATTTCACTCTAAAATATGTACTGTCACCCAAGTTATGCTACTTTGAGTGAAAGGGAAGAATCTGAAATTTCATTACAGCAATACTTAAACTTCATGCATAGTCAAATACAACATTTTTCAATTATGGTCGACGTACAATGCATATAAAATTAGATTAAATAGACATCTAAACATTTTTAAAAGTGTCATCTAAGAATTCAAAACACATTTACACAAACTGGAAATTTTACTAGAAAGTTGACACCTTTTTAAATCACTGAGCACTTGCCACTATGCCAAATCACGACCATGCCTCGAATCAACCTGTAAAATTTTAATAGGGATGAGTAACATGAATAATACTTGGTAGGAAGTCATTGAAATAAGTGGTAAATATATATATATATATTTTCAAAAACTCAAACTTTGGTCATTGCTGTCATCGTCAATCTCTTTCTCATTTTGAACACAAAACGGTGCTTCCTTCATGAGTAACATGTAAAGTCCCGAAAATTTGTTATTACTAGAATTAATTATTTCAAAACTAAGTTTAGAATGCTACAAGGTTAACATACGGGCAATAGATATTAGGGTAACAATATCACATGTGCAATCATTTAGATAATCGTATAATTGAATGTGTTCTACTCATTTGAATTCGAACTAGAAATATGATCGAGTCAGGAAGAAATATAACGTGTATATCGATTGTCGAGAAAACATTAATAAAACTAGATTAGGAAAAAAGATTCTTGATAACACCACCAAGATTTTAGGAACGAGAGAAGAAGTCATCTTTAGGAGATCTAATGACTCAATACATTAAAAAGACTGAGACTAATTTTAGAACTAGCAGGTAGCAATCAGTAATTTGGAAACTCGGGTGGGCCAATAACTGCTTCATTGTAAAAAATAACACAAGTACCTTTCCAAGTGACAAAAAAAAAAAAAAAAATGAAGAAGAACAACCGTTATTAGCAATTAAAGTTGTAGATTATGTAGTTATTGAGACACCATTAGTCAAGTTAGTTATCCCCATTCGAGCTTATATGTCACTAAAAGAGGAACAAGCTCAAGCCATCACAAAGAGATATAGATTTTAGCTACTAGAAATCATTATAAAAAAAACAAAACGGATCAAGGAGGATTAGGTGCCTGCCACTAGCGAAGAACAAGTGGTTCAATGTACTACAAGAATTTTACATTTTTCCTAAAAAATTTATTCATAGGGAAATGTTTTTATTTGTGCAAAAAACCCTTTGTAGACAAAAAAAAATTTGTTGGCTAATTCGAGGCACAAACATCGAGAGTAAGGATGGCAATCGGGCTCGTCGGCTCAAGCCAACCATGGCTTGGCTTCAAAAAAAGCCCAACCGGTCCGGCTCGAGGCTCGGAGGCACCAAGCCAAGGTGTGGGGGTAGTTAGAAAACAAAAAGGAATCTTGAAGAAACGACATCACCAAATTAATTATTGATTTGAATCCTCGGGTCTTCGGGTTGTTCTTCATGTTTCTTGCCTTCGTCAATGCTCTCCAAATTCTTACAAATCAATTAGAATGAGTGGTGCCTACTTAGGGATGACCTTAGGGTTTTAAAATACTTTTCAAGATTTGTTTCCATAAGAATTTCAATCAGATAAGGAAATCATAATTTTTCCCCACGATTGACTTGGACAATCTCCCAGGCAAAACCCGGGCACAGTCAACCAAGCTATGTTTTTTACCTTGATAACCGTTCGTTGATGTTGGGTTGTCGCCCACTCTAAATAACACGGCAGTCGCCCAATTATAAAAACTTCCGAATGTTGCATTTTAGTTTTCAAATTCAATTCTTAATTCTTTTAAATCCTTTCTCTTGCAATTTCAACCCTTTGACTTCTAATTGCATCCAATTGAACCCGAAATATCTTTAATCTTCATTTTATGGTCCGAATCAACTATTAAAATATTGCAATTTTGCCCTCGTACTTTAGATTTCCCATTTTTCCTTTCCACTTGCAATAGGAATAGATCCATCATTGAGATAAATGAAAGTTAACCAAGTTAAGTAAACATTTTCATGATATAAAAGCTTAGTAATATGATCCAGATAAGTGTGCAAAATGCACTTATCAGCTTACAAGATGAAAACTTAAAAATCTTAAGTTTGTGGTTAGTTCTTGATACTGTGTTTTTATTGAGTGACATTATACTAATTATTGCATAAAGAGGAAAAAAATTGTCATGTTGTGAACCTAATCCTAGTGAGAAGAAATATTCAATATCCCAAAAAGAAACTCAAAAGGGATAGTGCTAGAGCATTAGATAGAATACACATAGCAAGTTCGAAAAAAATAGCTGCATTAAACAAAAGATGCACTGCATACCTTAATTAATGATAAGTGCATTTTGTGCACTTATTTACGATATAGTACTAAACTTGTATGTTGTCAAATTAGTGAATTTTATACTTAATTTGAGTTAATTTTGTTTATTTCAGTGATGGACTTGTTTGAAGCAACTGGAAAGAAAGAGGGACTAAATT
Source organism: Olea europaea var. sylvestris (assembly GCF_002742605.1). Taxonomy (NCBI): domain Eukaryota; kingdom Viridiplantae; phylum Streptophyta; class Magnoliopsida; order Lamiales; family Oleaceae; genus Olea; species Olea europaea. The sequence goes on along the minus strand of NC_036245.1, from coordinate 7,506,809 downwards.
GCGCTATTTTAAAAGAAAGGAAGGCTTGAAGAAAAGTATACATTAAATGGGCCTCATGTTTGGACTTTAACTGGAATAAAGCCAATCAAGCTGTAGGAAATTGAAAACAAAAGTGGGCTGAACTTTCTTTAGTTTTTGGTGTGTTTTATCCAAAGAAATTCACTCCAAGCTGGACTCCAACTTATTGCTGTTGTAGTAGATATAAATATACACACAGGAAGCTAGGGATGAGAAGGGGATACACATTAGAAAATATGGCACCAAGTTGGAGGAAAAAGGAGAGAAATATTGAAGGCGGCGGTTGGGAGAAAAAAATCAGTTATATTGAAGGCGGCGGTTGGGAGACAAAAATCAGTTTTGCTGCTGAAAGAATTAGAGTTAAACTTTTGGGAGACAAATTGGGCTGCTGCAAACAAAAGAACACGGGCTGCCGATTGAAGTTAATTAATATATACACACAACATAAACGGTAGCCAAGGAAGAAAGGAAAAATTCAGAAATTGGGCACCAAGAAATATGTTATACACACACGCAGACAAAGGAAGAAGAAGAAACTGCCTGCTGGAACAAAAAACAAAAGAATTCAAAACAACTAATTAATATATATATATATATATATAGAGAGAGAGAGAGAGAGAGAGAGAGAGAAGTTTAAAAGAAGAAACGAGTTGCCTACTGCCTTTTTATTATACACACACTGAAGACAGGTAGAAACTGACAAAATACGAGGAAGAAGAAAGCAACTTTAATAGGGAGAATTAATCACGTTCCGTCATAGTTTGGTGATGTCTTTTAGCTTGTGTGCATTTAATTTCAACAATATGCTTGGCTAAACTTTTTAATATTGCTAGGATGTGATGAACCCTTATTGTGAATTTCTTAGTTTGAATAATTAATTTGATGATAATTTCTTAATTATTTGGATATTTATTATTGTTTCGTTAGCTTTTCAATTAATTGGTCATTAATTGAATTGTTTGTAAATTTTATTATCATCGAGAGAGGTAATAAGATCATTAGAACATAGTAATAAGCATTGTGAGGTTCGATAAAGAGTAGAGACATACCTCTATACTTCATATGGTTGTTATAAGATGTTGTAACTCATTTAATGCATTTATTGATTAGTGTCTAAAAGTGTTTCAAAAATATATTATTTACCATGCATTTTTCATTCACTTTGTTTAAAAACACTAATGTTAGTCTCTAATTTCAATTCTCTTACCGTAAATTCAATTTTCATAAATACATGGTCAAAAGTACAATTAATCAAAATATGTATTTAAATACATGTGGCATGAGTATTATAATTTTGAAAGAGTATTTGTTTGATGTATGTCACATGTATTTCCAAGGTAGAACAAGTGGAGAAAAGATGTTGAAAAGTAAAAAATGATTAGTTGTCTCGATAAAATGGTCATAACTCGAGCTTTAGCTATCAAAACAAGGTTATTCAAGTCAAGTTGGAAAGATAAGATATGTATTTACAACTTTCATGTTTACCAAGAAGTCAAATTAGCATCATAAGGCAGTCAAATTTATCGTGCAAAATCTAAGTTGTTACCTACCGGATACAACTTTTCTAACTATGAGTAGCACTCATTTTTTTGCCATATCTGAAGTTATAGAGATCCAATGGACCTGATGTTTGTACCAATGGAAAGCTAACTCAAGTGACAACAATTTATCTGGGATCATAATTCCAAATTCACTACACAAAGTATCTAAAAATTGGTATCAAATTGCATGTTCCAACTGTCTTGAAGCTGGAACAGAAACAAGTTGCATTATTCACTTGCATTTTAGATGTTCCTTTGCCTATAAAAGGGGGACATTGGCCAAGATTTTGAGGGCATCAATTCCTCTTTATCATATTCTAGTTTCCTTCATTTTCTTTGTAGCATTTCATTATGTATTTTTAAAACTTTAGCTAGAGCTAGGGGTGAAACTTTGGTAAATATCTAGTATTGTTTTTGATCTTTCACTTTATTCTTCAATGTTCATCTTCCTACTTGGTTGAAGTATATGTTCTACAAATAGTTTTGGTTTGTTAAAAACTTTGATTTATTGTTGATAAATTTTGGCACAATAAATGCTTAGATAATTTCTACATACCAACAACTTATTTTGACATATTCTCTCAAACAATTATCAAGATCTATCTTTTAGTATATCTGTGATCAATATTTTATCTTCAATATTTCATATGAGTTAAATAAAAGATCAAGAGTAATTTGTACTCAATTATCCGAAGTGAATCCCCAATACTCTAGTGTTCTTCTTTATCGCATTTCCACCAATCATTTACCACTCATAGAATAGTTCATTTCCTTCCAAATTCATGTGGTTCTACCTCGGACTTCCGAGTTTATACTTGAGACAACCTATACTTGGGTTTGCAACCTTAAAGTTGTAGCATTTACCATGTTCGCATATTTCATCGAGAGATGGGAAGGTCAAAAGAGGATAATAGATTTAATTGCTATCGAGAGAAGCTTTTAAATAAAATAGGAACATTAACCAACAAGCATGATTCAAATTGTCAATTTAATTTGTTGAACTAAAAATGGATTAGCAAGGGGGATTTTACATCTTAGTAATACGTCTCTCAGATTTGATGAATTTTTACATTGCTTTCAATTTAGTTAATAGATTTAATACTGTTAGTTACAATCAATTTTGCTATTTGATTAAGGGAATTTTTAGGTTTAACTCAATCAAACACATAGTCCTCGTGGGTTTGACACTCTATACACTATTATATTACTTGTTCACGATCCTGTTCACTTGTACGTAATCAAACGAATAAGTTTTTGGCGTCATTGTCGGGGACTATAGTTTTTTATGAGTTTTAACTAATTTTACCTTTAATCTAATTTTTTTTATTTTTTTATTTTTTATTTAGTTTATTAATTTAGAAAATTTTTACAGTGTTTCTTACTCTCATTCTTAGGATGTTGTATGCGAAGCTCGAGAACCGGTGATCATGCTCAATTTGACCGAGAGATCAAACGAACATTCAACCTTCGAAGAAGACAACAGTTTGAAACACACCAAAAACAGAAAGAGGAAGATATGACAAATGAAAATCCAAATCAAATAGCCATTGGGGCTAATCTAGGAGTAGTACAACCGAATATAACTGTAGTAAATGAAAACGCAAGGCTCATGAGAGAGTATATGGTTCCACCGATAGTGGAAAGCCAGTCTAGTTTATTATATCTAGTGTTTGGTCAAGCAAACTTCCACCTGAGAATAGATGTTATCAACATGTTCTAAAATGTGCTACAATTCTTTGGGAAAGTTACGGAGAATCCCAACGCTCATATATCAAGATTTTTGGACATGTGTGCAACAATTGAGTATCCAAGGGTTTCAAGCAAAGCAATCAGACTAAGGCTCTTCCCATACACATTGAGGGACTCAGCGAGGGCATGGTTAGACACTTGCCCACCTTAGAGCATCACAACATGGAAACAATTGAGTCAGAAATTTCTTAGCAAATATTTTTCACCAAAAAAGATCGTAAAACTAAGGGACAAGATCACTACTTTTCAACAAATGGACTCAGAATGCTATTCAGAGGCTTGAGAATGATACAAAGGTTTATTTCCCCAATGCCCACAACACGGATTATAGAAGTGGTCTCAAATGCAATACTTTTACATTAGTTTGAACCTGATTAGCAGTGCTAATGTAGACTCTACATGCGATGGTTCTATCGCAAAAAGAACCACGGATCAGGTCTACCAAATAATGGAGGATTTAGTATTCACCAGTGCACTTTGGCCTATAGAAAGAACAAGTGAAAAGAAAGCTGCTAGGGTATTCGAAGTTGATTTTTTAACGACAATTTTAGCACGATTGGCATCATTGGCACAGAAGGTAGATCAGATGAGTATAGCCCTGGCGGTGGGACCGAAATGCTAACATTGTGGAACGAGCCACGAAAGTGTTGACTGTACTGTAGGATCCCTTTTTGCTCAAACAGTAGAAGGCATTAACTACACTTAGAATTTTCAAAGGCAACAACACAATCAAAATCCTCACACATATTACAAATCACCCAGACTTTCAATGGAGCAATAATTAGGGAGCTCAGATTGCGCCATAATAGATTACACTACCAGGATTTCAACAAAATGAGAAAAAATCTTTGCTAGAAGATCTTGTGATGAAGTTACTAGAAATATTCACTCAACACATGTAACGTACGGATAAGAGCTTGCAAGTTCAAGGTGCTGTCATAAAAAATTTGGAGAATCAAGTGGGACAAATAGCCAAGGCACTTTCAAAGAGACTACCAGGAACATTGCGAGTAACGCTGAAACAAATATTCCTGTGCATTCACGAGATAAAACATCAACAGTTGAAGAGATAAGTCAGTTACCTACATTATAGAGTCTGCGCCATCCATCAGAAGAAGACAGTTTGAGGAACTTGATACTGGACATAGTAAACCACTACCTTCTATCCAGAGAGCACCAAATCTTAAGCTCAAGCAATTACCATGACATCTAAGGCATGCTTTTTTAGGATAGTCATCTACACTCTCCATGATCATTGCAAATGAGATGACTGAGTTGGAAGAGTAGAGATTACTAAGAGTCTTACGAGAATACGAAACGACCATTGGGTGGTCTATAGCAAACATCGAAGGAATCAGTCCATCGATATGCATGCACAAAATCTTGATGAAAGAAGAGTATAAGCCAACAATGGAAATCAGCGCGGATTGAATCCCACCATGAAGGACGTTGTGCGAGCAGAGGTATTGAAACTACTTGATGCAGGCATCATCTATTTGATCTCAAATAGTAAGTGGGTTAGTCCAACCCATGTTGTTCCAAAGAAAGGAGGTATTGCAATGGTAAAGAATGAGAACAATGAGCTAATACCGACAAGACGAGTCACAGGATGGAGAATATATATAGACTATAGAAAACTGAACAATGTAACTAGAAAAGATCACTTTTTTTTGCCTTTTATCGATCAGATGTTTGAGAGACTAGCTGGACATTTACACTTCTGCTTCTTGGATAGGTAATTAGGTTACAATCAGATTGCAGTAGCTCCAAACGATCAGAGAAGACTACATTTACATGCCCTTATGGTACTTTTACATACAGAAGGATGCCATTCGAGTAGTGTAACACCAATTGGCATGTCACCATATCGCCTTGTATTTGGAAAAGCTTGTCACCTTCTAGTGGAATTGGAGTATCGAGCATATTGGGCAATAAAGCAGTAAAACATGGACCTGATAATAGCTAGAGATAAGAGGATGCTATAGTTAAATAAGTTAGATGAATTTCGGATGGATGCCTATGAAAATACAAAACTGTACAAGGAGAGGACGAGGAAATTGCATGATAAATACATCCAGAGGCATAAGTTTAATCCAGGTTAAAAAGTACTATGGTTCCATTCTAGGTTGAAACTTTTTCTTCGAAAATTGCATTCTAGATGGTCTGGACCATTCACAGTTGTTCAAGTCTTTCCATATGGGGTAGTTGAAGTGAGTCATGAGACAAAAGGAACCTTCAAAGTAAATGGGCAGCGATTGAAAGCATATTAGGGTGGTGACTTTGATAAAGAGAAGTCACTCATCCAACTTCATAACCCAAAATGATCGATCTGATAGTCCAGCTAAAGACTATAAATTAAATGCTGATTGGGAGGCAACCCAACCTCCTATCTCTTTTATTTATTTTACTTTTTGCACTACATTTGCATGTAGATTTATTTTGATTATTAGTCTGCATTATACTTAAGATGTTTCAATTTGTAGGGTATCACCATCCTCGATGTTCCTTTTAGGCCCTTGAATCTAGTGTTGGTTATTTTGATTGTTTGGGCTTAGTAACACATGTTCTAGATTATTTGATCTCCAACATTTGATTTGACCGTCAAATGCAAGAACATGACATGGTAGAACACTCAAACCAACATAGACCAGAGGAAAAGTATGATGAAAGAGATTGTTGAGCCTTCATCCATAGTGCCTAACACATTCAACAGAAAATTTCAGGGAGTATTCTCTTTCTTTTCTTCCCCATTTCTTTATATTCTTACTTTTGGCTTTTGTATCTTTTTGTGCGTTTGTTTTTGTGTGTTTATTTAAAAAAATTGTGTGTTAAGTAAAAAAATAATAATAATAAAATCGTTCAATTACTATTTTTTCTAATTGTGTGCTTGTGTAGGCTAAACAGTTTGATTGAAAATGATGATTAAAATTTGAGATTTAGTGTTGATTTATGAATTGTGGATAGGATGCATGCTAGATTGTTTGAAGTTTAAACTTGCAAAACTTGATATTATATGCGCACTAAAACTGAGCTGACATTATGATGAAATAAGTTGATTCATGCATGCGATAGATTGATTAAGCTGGAAATAGTTGCTTTACCTAAACCATACTATTATTTATCCTTAAACCAAATTTAGTACAATTTGGGGGTAACCTTGCTTCTGTAGGAAGATACGGATGTGAATATGGATTCCTCATGTGAAAAAGTTTGTATGGATTGTCTTAGATTAACAGGATAAAATTGGATGAAAGTCTTAAATTGGAGGTCGATTTGCTTAAATAGGTGTGTGATAAGGGTCATTTCACTAATCAAGGCATATATTTTGAAATTTAAACCTTCTCTTTGAAGTCTTTATGACTCGAGTAATTAAGCTAACAAGGGTATATTAAAACCTGGTACCCTAAAGTCATCTGACTTGGGAGTCATCAACCTAAAGCTCACTACAGGGATCATTTAGAAAGTGATCATAGATGAAGTTGTCCTTAAAAAAATAAAAAAATTATTCTCTTTGAAATTTTTTTTTTTTTTACTTAGATTATTAAGCTTGTAAGGGTATTTGAAAATCTGGTGCCCTAAAGTCGTCTGACTTGGGAATAATCAGCCTAAAGCCTGGTACATAGATCATCTAGAAAGCTTATGGGGGAGTGCCAAAAAAAAATTCTTTTAAAAATTAGAAAAAGCAAGTGCATGAAAGAAGTAAAAGCACTTATTACCTTGTTAAGTTCTAACACTTGTTCGAGAGAATTTGACTTTCGATGAAGGATAATTAGCCTAATTGAGTCTTGACAGTCGAAGCAATTAATTAATTGGAGAACTAATTAATTGGACATTTTTCCATTAAACTTTCTAAATGGCCTCTGTAGCGAACTTTTGGTTGATGACTCTCAAATAAGATGACTATAAAGCATCAGGCTTTAAACCACTGTAGACTTAATCACTCAAGTCATAAAGGCTACGAAGAGACGTTTCACAAGAAGATTATTATAGTTGTCCTCATTGAGATTTTTTAGGACAGCCCCACAACAAGGCATCTTTTTCCCTTTGAAGTGGTAATTAGTGCAATTCATCTTACTAAACACTCATTCTTGAAAAATCGGTCTCTCATTTAAGGTTTTCACCCAAATTTCATCACATTGGTCTTAGACAATCCACACAATATATACACACACTAAATCCTCATCTATCTCCAAGTTTTCCTATAACTAAACCACTCAAAGTATACTAGATTGGGTTAAGGATATAAGATTTTTACTGACTGTTTTGGATTTAGTATGCAAGACTAATTCAACTTAAACCATATATGAATAAACATATTTCCTAAACAACTTTAACTTGATTAATCTGCATCATTATATTAACATTTTACAAGTATAAGCAAAATCTTAACTAAAGCACATTATGTACTCACAATTCACAGACTGACATAATTTCTCAAATATATGCATCGTTAATGGCAATGCTAACTAACTCATACAAGCATGCAAAAGCATAGAATTTTTTTTTTTTCACATTTCAGACTTAATAACACATAAAACATAAGAAAGAAAAAAATAAAAATCACACACAAACTATTAACTAAATAAACAACTAAGGTAAAATACATCCTCAAACTTAAACTAAATATTATCTTCAATGTAAAATTAAAGACGAGATATAACTGACCCGAATGAAGACACTAATTATTTTCGTCCTCATGGTATCTTGGTTTGGTGGAGCTAGAATGTGAGAATGATAAGGAAATAATGGTGGTTAAGGAAAAGTCTGATTAGGGAACATGGACGCCAAAAGCTTTGTTGAAATTATTCTGATAAGAGAAATTAGTCGTACATTGAGTTCTGCATTTGATTCAATTGCAGTTGCATTCTTTCCAGCCATTGCATCATTTGCAAGTTCATGGCTTGAAGTTGACTAGTAATGTCATTACTAGTTTCTCTTGCTGGTAGAGATGGATGAGGTGCCTGAGGTATCGAAGAATCACTTGTGAGCCCCAATGACTTAAAAACCTTTCTCCTATGGCGCGGCGTGAGAACTAGTCTGGGATGTACTACCTCTTCAGATGGTTCTACCATGACACTCACTTTTATACATAAATCATATATTAATGAGGGATGTCCTAAACCAGCAGTGGTAGACCCCATTAGGTGCTAGAATGTTGTTGTGAATGACATTCCAAATATCAATTGAGTAATCCCTTAAATAGTATAATTCAGTATTACTCTTTCTTTGGTTGCCTTACTAATGTTACTGGTTTGAAGGAGTTTGGCTGAGATGAAGTAGTGCTAAATTTTGCACTCGAGACTCATACTTGACGTTGGAAAGTTCATCACATCAGTGGATCATCGTTTCTCTTCAATCACTTTCTTGGCCAATACATTGAGTATTCTCTCAGTCAACACATTCTTTAGGGATTCTTAAGTAGTCATCATTAGGTAGATCTTGTACTTTATAGTATTTGTTGATAGATGAACTGTAAAAAGAATGCTTCATGGCATTAGCGAAAAATACTCTTACCAATGGGATCAAGGCTGAACTTGATTATTTTGTAAATACCTGTCAATTCCTACTAGCAATCTAATCCTCCATATAGTTTTCAACGCCCCTTCCTTTATAGAATATCGATCTACTAACATTTTGGTGTACCTATCTTCTACAGTAGAACTTATAAAATTTTCTTATCATATAAAGTAGAGGATAAAGATGCCATGGTTTTGGATTTCTTATTCAACAGCATTTTAAACTTTTAAATGTCAACAATTCGCAATGCTTCAATCAACCATGTCAATTTCTCAAAGTACACGCGCAACTAGTAATTCGAACCACCAATACCCAAGTCAAATTGCCCTTATGTTGTAAACTCCAATTATGAAACCCAAATTCGCAACAAAGATATAGATTTTCTTTTAAGAATTTTGTAAAACACTTAGTGAGCATCTATTCCAACCTTTAACAATTCAAAGAACAATGTCACCCAACTTCTTCAAATCAAACCATAAGCTACAATCACTTTATCACCAATGATTCACAATGTATATAACCAAAGGCCCCAACAACACCATCACTAACTCCAAAAGAGAGAGAGAGAGAGAAACCACTTACTTTCAGTAGAATAATCCTTGTTGTGGTAGAGTAATCAAAGCCCAAGCAAACCTCTAATTGTATAATATAGTGTCTTGGATGGGTTGATTTATGAATGAAAGTTACAATTTTTGTGGTTAAAATATTGAAACTAAGAGATGAAAATTCGATCCTAGGGTTAATAGGGTGGCCAAATGTATAAGAAATTGGAGGTGGTTGTATGAGACGTGCAGGTGGTGGTAGAGATTGAGATGAAGATCTAGAGTGAAAAGATGGAGATGGAGAGTTGGAGCTTTAGGGATTTGGAATTTTGGGGTTAAATATGATTTGTGAGTTGGGTAGTATATAAGGGGGTGTAAAATTGAAAAGAAAAAAAAAATAATGCTAAGTTAAAGGAGCTTTGGGTTTGGGACGCCGGGATGCCTAGGTTGTGGAGTTGTAGTACCTGAATTATGGTGCTACAGTGCCTAGTTTCGACTTTAAAAGTAAACTCCTATGTAATTAATTGAAATAGAGGGATAAAACTTGGGTTAATCCCAAGAAGCACTTCTTTGGCATCCTTAGCTTGACATTGATGCAGTTTTAGGTTGATTATCCAAGAAAGATTTATTCTACGTTCCGCTTTTGCTCTCCATATTAATGGTGTTTAAGACATTGACACTTGGCTCGAAATATTGTCCCATCTTTACTCAACAACTCCAGGAAGCCAAAGGAAAACACTTTATAGACAATGAATGGTCCTGACCTATGTGATTTAAGCTTTCCAGGGAAAAGCTTCAAACGAGAATTGAAAAAGCACTTATTTCTTAGGCTTGAATTCTCTCCTGAAAATCCTCTTCTCATGCCACATTTTGGTTCACTTTTTGTGGATTTTTATGTTCTCATATGCTTCATTCTGAAACTCCTCCAGTTGAGAAACGGTTTGGACCCACTATTTTCATATCAAGGTTGAGCTTCTTCACAACCCAATAAGCTCTATACTCTAATTCCATCAGTAAGTGACATACTTTCCCAAATACCAATCGGTAAGGTGACATTCTAATTGGCATTCTGAATGTTGTTTAGAATGCCCATAATGCCTCATCTAGCTGGTGAGCCTAGACTTTTCGACTGGTTATTACTATTTTCTCCAATATTTGTTTTATCTTCTTGTTGGAGATTTCTGCTTGTCCATTTGATTGGGGATAGTAGCCAAGTGCTAACTTATGCCTTACATTAAACTTTACCAAGAGAGAGTTGAAGAGTTTGTTGCAAGACTGTGCACCTTTATCACTTATAATTGGTCGAGGTATGCTAAATCAAATAAAGGTATTATTCTATAAGAATTTTAAGACTAGCTTTGCATTATTTGTTGGTATAGCAAATGGCTTCAATCCACTTTGAAATATAATCCACTATAAGGAGAATATATAAGTTGCCAAAAGATGGTGGGAAAGGATCCATAAATTGTTCCTCAAACATCAAAGATTTCAACCTCTAACATGTTAGTCAACGAAAGTTCATAACGCCTTGAAATGTTTCCAGTGCATTGACAACAGTCATAGGTCTTTACAAAAATTTAGTAATCTTCGTAAAGAGTTAGCCAACAAAATCCTGATTGTTATACTTTAGATGGTGTACATGTAGGACAGAAGTGACCTCCATAAGATGATGCATGGCACTGCTCCAAAATTGATATGTTTCTTCCAAAATAACACACCTTCTTATTATCATATATGTGCTTGAAGAATGGTAGATTATCCTATAAATATAAGTTAACATCATGCAAGAACTTCTTCTTTTGTGAGAAGTCAAGTCATGTGGCATCCTCTCACAAGCTAAGTAATTAACAAAATCAACGTACCATGAACATTTGGATGAAACTATAATAAGAGCTCGTCAAGAAAGATTTCCTTGAATTGGACTTTTAGTTTTACCTCTTCATTTTCCAATCGCAAGATTTGATTAATAGCTACATTCTCACGTTCATTCTTTTCTCAGATCTCCACATCAAACTCTTGTAATAACAAAATCTATCGAATTCGGCGAGGCTTTGCATTTCTCTTTGCAAGAAAATACTAAATTACTGCATGATCGCCAGAGCTTATCACAAGCAAAAATACCACCGCTAACATATCTTCCTTCGCTATGGTGTAATTCAATCGAGCCCCATTCAAAGCTTTTCTAGCATAGTGAATTGCCCGAAAGACCTTTTCACACCTTTCTCCGAAAATTGCTCCCACCACATAATCATCATCATCACACATGACTTCAAATGGCTGACTTCGATCTGGCACTATCATAACAAAATAACGTAACCAATTTTTCCCTAATTGTTTCAAAATCCTTAAGACAATCTTCATCAAAGACAAATGTTATATTCTTCTCTAGAAGGTTGTATAGAAGTTTAGCTACCGTTGAAAAGTCTTTAATGAACCTCCTGTAGAACCCAACATTTCCCAAGAAACTTTGAATTCGTTTTTATATGGTGGCAACTTCACCATTATATCAATTTTGGCTCTATCAGCTTCCAATCCTATTGTAGAATCATGGTGGCCTAGCACAATTCTTCTTGTACTATAAAGTGGCACTTTTTTCGATTAAAAACTAAAATTTTTTCTTCACAACATTATAACACAAAAGAAAGATTGTGAAGGCAATTATCAAAAGATATACCAAAAACATAAAAATCATCCATAAACATCTTCATAATTTCCTCTGCAATGTTTATAAAGATGGCTATCATGCATATCTGAAAAGTGGCAGATGCATTGCATAACGCAAACAGCATCTTTTGAAAAGCAAAAGTCCCATAAGAGCAAGTTAAAGTAGTTTTATCTTAACTTCTGGTGCGATTGCAATTTGATTATATCCAGAATATCCATCAAGAAAATAGTAGTGAGAATAGCCTACCAACCGATTCAACATCTAATCAATCAATGGAAATGGAACGCAATCTTTTTTAGTTGCTTTGTTCAACTTCTTGTAGTCAATGTAAACTCTTCAACTTGTAACTGTTCTTATAGGAATTGGCTCGTTGTTATTATTCTTAACCATAGTAATCCACATTTTTTTGGCACCACCTGTGCTGGACTAACGCTGCACTTTCTAAAATAGAAAATATGATAAAAACCTTTAGTAGCTTTAGTACCTCTACTAGTACAATTTCTTTTATAGCTGGATTCAATCTCCTTTGATGTTTTATATGTTTTCTCTATAAGGATCTTATGCATGCACACTTTAGGACTGATCTCCTTAATATCTACAATATACCAACCTAATGCAGCCTTTTGTTTTCTCAATATCTTAAGTAACTTTTCCTCTTCAACTTTGATACGTAATGAAGAAATAATTACTGAAGATGTAAGATCCTCCTCCCCGAATGCATATCAAAGATGGTCTAGAAGCTGCTTTAACTTAGATTTGGTGTTTTTCTTTCCTTAGGTTTCATCTTTATTCACTGGCTGCTGAATGTATTTACTTTGTGATGGATTATTTTCAACTGGCAAGGATTCAAGTGCTAGTATACAATCAACTAAGTATCTTCTTCATGTGTACCCTACAACAATATCAATATCTTCTCTTGCTGCACTGATCATCATACAATGCTCTAGGGAGTCTTCAATGAACAATTTCTCCTCCTCCACCATAGAATTTATAAAGTCTATTCTATGGTAAGTACTAGGAATTTCATGGCCGAATAGATGTTGAGCATCACTTCTTCATCATTAACTTTCAATGTCAACTAGCCTCTATGTACATTAATTAGAGATCTTTCAGTTGCCAAGAATGGTCTACCAAGAATTAGTGGAATTTTCTAATCTTATTCCATATCCAAAACTACAAAATCAGCTGGAAAGATGAATTTATCAACTTTAATTAAAACATCTTCAATACTCCCTTGTGGGTATGTGAGGGATCTATCGGCTAACGAAAGAAAGACTGATGTTGGCTTGACTTTCTCGAGACCCAACTTTTTGAAAACAAACAATGGCATCAAATTGATTCTAGCCCCAAAGTCACAAAGGGTTTAACAAAAGCGGAGCCTCTAATAGTACAAGGAATAGTGAATCTACTTGAATCTTTCCTTTTATAAAGGAGCTTCTTTTTGAAGAATTAGACTTCATTCCTCTGTCAACTTCACCATCTCATATTCTTCCAACTTCCTCTTCTTTGACATCACACATTTCATGAATTTAGTGTATTTTAGCTTTTGTTCAAAGGCATTTGCAAATGGAATATTGATGTGAATATTCTTGAAAACATCGAGAAACTAGACATACTGCCCATCAAATTTCTTCTTCTAAAATCTCTGAAGAAATAGAAGTGTTGGCTTTATGATTAGTGGATTATCAAGGAATGCTATAGAATTAGGCTTGTAAGCCTTTTTTGTTTTCTTGACCTTAATCTCTTGTTTTGCAACTATCTGCTCTTCATGTTCGTCAAGTGTAGAAATCGATGCTTTTATAGGTATACTCTCTACAACTTCCTTGCTACTCTTCAATGTAATGGCTTTGCAGCATTCCTTTAGGTTAATCTCTATATCACTTGGAAATTCCCTTCGATTGATAATTTATTGAAGTAGACAACTAACCAATTTGTATCTCAAGATTCTTTATAAAGATCCCATGTTAGTCATATGAGTCTAAATATTATTTAAAAAGGACTCATCTTTGTTGAACATCGATCTTGTTTATGAAATAAAAATTATAGGGATGTGTTCTAGGGATGGTTTTTCTTCAGATTTTTTATTATTGAACCTATGAGGTAGCTGGAATCCATTCTTGATATGATAGATTTTCATGCTTTCCAATGCCAGGATGATAATGATTGTATAAGTAGTTTTCTCTCTGATTGAAGTTCTTGCAGTTGACAAATTGAGTTCACTCATTCACTATATCAGTTTTTTGATGTAGTGTATGAGCAATCATAGTTGATTTCGCCTTCTATCGAGTTCCTTAAGTGGTTAGTGTAGCTATCTAAGTTGTAAGTAATGAAACCTAAGCTGTAAAGGCAGTGATGTGATCCATCTTATAAAGGCCAGCAACTCTTTTTGCACTAGATTGCTCACCCAGCCATTGATAACTGTTGATAGCTATATTATCTAGCAGTAAAGAAGCAACATCTATGTTTTTAGATATCGAATTACCACCTGTAGTAGCATCAACTTTGTCTATTTTTACCATTCGACCCCTTGTTGAAGATCTTGATTTGCATCCAACTTTGATAACCATGTTGAGTACATTTTGTAAACAAGTCCTTAAATCTATCCAAGGCTTCATAGAATGGTTCGAAATCTAATAGTCTGAACTAGTGGATCTTATTTTGCAATTGAGCTTACTTGGAAGGGAGAAAGAAGTCCTTAAATCTATCCAAGGCTTCATAGAATGGTTCGAAATCTAATAGTCTAAACTAGCAGGTCTTATTTTACAATTAAGCTAACTTCGAAGGGAGAAAGAATTTAGTAAGAGATTTCTGGGCTTATCCCTCCCAAGTAGTGATGGATCCATGCTTTTGCTTTATCTCTCAAGAAGAAAGAAAACAAACACAATCTGATGACATATTCTGTAACTCTGTTCATCTTCACAATATCATAAATCTGTAGAAAAAAAGCCACATGAGCGTTAGGATCATCTTGTGGACCTTCCCCAAACTGATTCTGTTGAACCATGTGTATTAATTCTAGCTTCAAGTCAAAGTTGTTTGTAGCTATTATCTAGTGTGTAATACCAAAGTAGTTATTTATAATTGGTTGAATGTAGCCCAAACAGCCCTTTGATAATTATTTTCACTAGCTGTGGTGTTTTCTGTTTTGCCATTATTTCACGTTCATTTCTTTGTACACCCCTTAGAAAAATGGAAAGTGCATTCTAGTTTAAGATCAACAGGTAGTAGTTCAAGATTCCTCGCTCTTTGTATAAACAACTAAAAATAAAAATCAAGACAGTATTAGAGAATAAAGAAAAATAAAAAATAAAATATCTAAATTAAAAGAAAAGCTAATTGGTAATAATATCAGTAATGAAATCAAATATGTCAATCCCAGCAATGGTGTCAAAAATATATTACACGTTTTATGATGTAATTATACCGTAAGTATACGGTATCAAGTTTTGTAATTTATGATCAAGTATGGATGTCGAACCCACAGGGATTTAAATTCGATTTATACCAAGTACTATAATTATTTTAGCCTCTATTTCATCTAGATTAATGAATGTTTAAATCAATGTTTCTAACTAAATCAAAAGATGATGAATATGATGACAATTCAACAATATTATGCAAAATTGAAGAAATAAATCAATATGACAAGCCTTGGGTATGAATTTAACCTACTACCAACAATGTTTTTCAATTATATAATTATTTCTAATCGATATTCTCAAATTCAGAAGCAAGAACCCTAACGTAATTCTACTCCCTCTCTCGAGTGCCGAGTAAAAACTATTTGTATATTTCAATTCCAATATCTCAATTGCATAGTAAAATCTAGAAATTATTAAGTCCGTGGTTCTTAAGTGGATCAAGTTTCAAAGATTTTATACTTTCTCTCGAACCTTATAAAACCTAGATTGTGTTATTCTTAGATCGCATCTCCCTAACTCGTATGTTGAAATTGGCTAGTATCAAATCATTCAATTATTGATCAAGAAATTGAAAACATTAAACCAATAACATAAATAAACTGAAAGGAAAATTTTATAGGAATAACTAAATAAAATCAAAACATTGTCTCTAGTTTTGGCTGCATGAAACCCTAAATTAGAAGTTTAGAACATGATTAATGAAGTAGACGTAATCAAATTCAATATCTAAAACATTGAGAAGAAAAGAAATAAAAACTGGTTTGTTGCTAGAATTCTTATTCTAGTTGTTGCCTCCTTTTTTTCTTTTGATTGATCTCTTGCCTCTTGATTTTTGCGTTCTGGAATTCTCCCTTAAAATTGGTCTTTAGAGTTGTATTTATAGTCTCCTAAAGTTCTAGAAGAGTTGAAGTCGAATTGGGCTCTTTTTAAAACATTAAATAAATAAGAAAATCCACCTTGCTAATGGTGCCTCGGTGCTGGCTTCCCATTGTCGCGGCACCGTGATCTAGTTCACGCTAACATTGCAGCGCTAGACTTCTGTTTCTTCTACTTCCATGGCTAGGCGCTGCAGCACCTGGTTGTTGTACTCATTTTTTCTTACTTTGATTATCTTTCTTTCAACTTTCTAGGATTATTTTAGGTCTTTTCCACGCTTATTCACACTCAAATAACAATAATGCCTCTTGTACAAAGGAAGTTTACAAAATAGGTTAACAAATACACGTGTGCGGCCGAGATAAAAGGCATTTGGACGGTTGTGATTTTAAAGAGAGAGGTGGGAATTAATGGCGCCAAAAATGGGAAACTTTGCTGTAAATCTATAATAATAGTCAATCTTCTTCAACGTACAGCTGTAGCAAAACTCCAAAAATATTCACAGCAAAAATCCAACATTTTCTTCAATGACTTGTAGCAAAAATCCAATATTTTCTTGAACGACTTGCAGCAAAAATCCAACATTTTCTTGGCCAGGTAGCAAGAGACCCAAAAGCGACGCCCAATGATTGGTAGCGAACATCCAACAATTTCCCCAACATTGTGTCAAAAATCCAAAGAATGGCTAGGTAGTGAGAGACCCAGCATCAACGGCGCATCCGACCTCGCACCTCCATTTTTTTCTTCAGTCCAACCTATCTTCTTCGGTCTGTCTTCTCCATCTCCGACAATGGTCGGTCGTCACATAAGAAGGTATGGGTGCTTTTGTTTTGTAGCTTGGAATTTCTTGGTATGAGTTAAGCTGTTAGAGTTTCGTGGTGTTTGAAAGATGGAAATAATTGCATTTTCAATTTTTAAAATCTTACTGGAAATTGAATTTTTTTCATCAATTAATTTAGTTATGAAGTATAAGAAATTCATAACACCATTGAAATTGATATCTTTTTGGTTGAATTGTGAGATTTCTTTTTTAATCGGTTCATTCATTTGTTCATTTAGTTAACCAAGTATACTGGACTTCTACCCTAATATATTCTGTGATGAAAATTTTGGAACCATGATATAAATGGATACTAAAATGAGCTAACTGTTTAATCACATTTTAATATGAGTTGATGACATATAGCATTTACATTTTGCAGAAGACAAAAATATGGAAGATGTTTCGTTCGTTGAATCCGAAAATGAGAATGTGGACAACAATGTAAATGTTGTGGGAGAGGAAACTATAGGAAGAGATGATTGTATTGTGCCTGAGGTTGGTATGCAGTTCAATGATGAAAAAGAACTGTACGATTTTTATGCAAGATATGCATATGCCATGGGTTTTCCAATTAGGAAGAGGAGTTCGACGAAGGATGATGATGGTGTTTTGAGATATGTCACATTGACATGTAGTCAGGAAGGGCGAAGAAATAGTAATACAAGCACTTCTATGAAGCCGCAACCAACAATTCAAACGGGTTGTAAAGCTAGAATCTCTGCATCTTTCGATATCCATGGTTACTGGAAAATTAACACAGTCCATCTTGACCACAACCATAAGACAAGTCCTACTAAGTCGAGGTTGTATCGATGCAACCGAGAATTAAGTGCACAAGTAAAACGAAAGCTTGAAGTGAACGATATGGCTGGTATACCATTTCATAAAAGTTTTAACTCTGCAGTTGTCGAAGCAGGGGGCTATGAGAATATGACTTGCATAGAAAAAGATTGTCGGAACTATATTGAACAAGTGAGACGACTAAGACTTGGCGAGGGTGATGCAGCAGCAATTCAGTCTTACTTTTCTAAAATGCAAGCAAGGTGCTCGGGATTTTATTTTAGTATTGACTTAGATGACGATTCACGTCTGAAAAATGTGTTCTGGGCAGACAATCGATGTAGGCAAGCATACAAGGAGTTTGGGGATGTTGTCACATTTGATACAACTTACCTCACTAACAAGTATGACATGCCATTCGCACCTTTTGTTGGTGTAAATCATCACGATCAATCAACTTTGTTCGGTTGTGGATTGTTATCGAACGAGGACACTGATACCTTTGTCTGGCTGTTCAAGACATGGCTTGAGTGCATGCATGGTAGAATTCCTCGTGGAATAATTACTGATTAAGATAGGGCCATGCAAAATGCTACTGAGATTATTTTCCCAGATACAAAGCATAGGTGGTGTTTGTGACACATTTTGAAGAAGTTGCCGGAGAAGTTTGGGTACCATGTTGATAAGGTTTCCATATTTTCGGCTATACATCAGTTGGTGTATGATTCACAGAATATTGAAGAATTTGAATTAGGTTAGAAAGAGATGATCGAGACATATGAGTTGATAGATAATGAATGGTTGTCGGGGTTGTATGTTAATAGAGGTCGTTGGGTGCCTTGCTTTTTGAAAACGGCTTTTTGGACGGGGATGTCCACAACTCAGCGAAGTGAGAGTATGAATGCTTTCTTCGACGGTTATGTCCATTCGAAAACCTCTCTGAAGCAGTTTGTGGAACAATATGAAAGAGCACTCAGAAGTAAGGTCGAAAAGGAGTTCCAAGCTGATTTCAAGTCATACCCACAAACTGTACCGTGTGCCACGAATTATGAAATCGAAAGGCATTTTCAATCAGTGTATACTATTTCAAAATTCAAAGAAGTCCAAGAAGAATTCAAGGGTAAGGTATATTGTGATCTCATATATGTTTCGAAGGGATCTTCAGAGACCACGTATGAGGTACGTGCGAATGTCCTCTATTATGAGTAGGGGAAGAAGAAAACTTTTTTTTATCTCATTAGAGAGAGACATCTGAGTTTATATGCAACTGCCACGACGAAAGAAAAAAATGTTTGTGGTCTCATTCAATATAGAGAAATGTGAGATTATTTGTGGTTGTCACTTGTTCGAGTTCCGAGGAATAGTGTGCAGGCATGCAATTGCAGTGTTAATTCGTAATGACGTAACTGTTATTCCGGATCGATACATATTGCGGAGATGGAGGAGAGACGTCAACAGAGCACACACGAGGGTCGCAGTTAATTATGATGGGTTGGCTAGTACTCCTGGACAATTGAGGTATGATGACATGTGTCAGGCATTCTCCAAAGTGGCAGACCGTGCAGCTGATGATGAAGGGCGATATCGTGCAATCATGGATTGGATAGAAATTCAAAATAAAGAGCTTAGTTTGGTAAAGCCGAGTTCAGGTAGTAATAATATTTCCCAGTGTACTGTACCTCAAGATCCTATGAGCGGGAGTGTCAAGGATCCGAAATCATAAAAAAGAAAGGGGGCGCCAAAGAGAAAACGAATAAAAGGGTCATTGGAGGTGAGTGCTAAGAAATCAAAGGTATATTCTTTAGCTTTACTCTATTTTATGTATTTTATTTTATACGCTAAGTAATATTTGTTATGGTGTATATATAGGTACAATCGGATCGAATCAAAGGAAAGAGACAAACACCGAGACAAAGTAGTATGGACGATGGTGTACCCGAGGTTCTACCTCCTCGTCAACAACATGCCATGACGATGCCATTCTCATATTCGCAACTCCTATTGGTTAGTATATTTGTTATAGCGTGTCTTAAAGACTTTCAATTGTCTTACCGCCTGTGAATTGATATAGGCCGATGGGGTGAGCCATGAATTTACACAACAAGTGCCGTCTTCTACTTTGATTCCTCCTATGACCACAAATGTTATTTTTAATTCACAAGGTATATAAATTTTTAAATAACAACATTTGAATTTCAATACTTCCTCTTCGTTCATTAATTCTAATTTGCATGTTAGGTCCATATTTACCCCATCATGGTGGGACCAATTGAATTCAAGCAAACAGAACAACAAAGTGGACGCAGCTGGTTTTGTTATATATAGATGTATGGGCTGCTAAATGAGAAAATTGTTATGATAATTTGTTTAGGTGTAATTTGTTAGAGAATTATTTTAGTATTCGACTACGAGATGTGTATGATAAATTACTTTTGTTGGTCATCGTAGTGTGATGAACTCTCCCTTGCTGCAATGAACTCTCCTTTTGTTTATAGCTTCAGTTTTGTTTGCATTTATGTGCCAATGAGTATTGCATTTATGCGTGGGGGTGAGTATTGCATTTATGCTCCAATAAGTATTCCCTTTGCCTTTGAGGTCGCAGGAATTTAGCAACCAAAATGGTGTTCTATGCGTGAAATTAGGGGTGGATTTGAACTTGAGCTTGTTTTCACAAAGGAATTCTAGTCTCAGTCAATATTGAACCACTCCCAATTGGTACAATGCAGGTTGTTATCTCACTGTCCATCAAGTGAATTTAAATTGGTGGAGATAATCTCACTGTTATCTCCCAGGAAGCATAAAGAAAAGAAAAATAAAGAGATGCCATTGTTGTAGAGCAAGTAATAAACTGATTTTGCAAGCAAAAATAAGCACCAAGATACAAAGTACTGATATTACCAATTACCAACCATCGAAGACAATACAAAATGTCATGCATTATATGCATAAATATTTGAAAAGCTACTGCCTACATAGGTAGCAATTCATTAACCACTACTCAAGCCGTCTCCGTCCCCTTCGCTTTCACTTCGACAGATGATTTTCCCCGACGAACTAAGGACGTTTTATTGGACAATCACCAAAGAAGTGTCCAACACTCCAGCAACTGTGGCATTCTTTCCCGACATTCTGTGTTGCTGAAAACATAATAATTTGATTATTCTTACTGCCACAAGCAATTATATTAACATGTTCGAAGTATCTTAATAAACCATATATATATCTCCACACTTGCAGATTCAAAGGGATTATTTAAAGATGATCTTAATCTAATTCAAAACCATATATATATATATAGAAAGAGAGAGAGAATTCAAGACTACGAATCAAGAATTTCTTTTAAATTAAACCACAACAGCTATGGAATTATTTATTGCTTCTTGAAATAAATAGGGCTTTGAAAATCAAACTTTCAAGACATTCAACTTCATTCATAACTGGATATCCCACTTGAATTCAAAGATAACAGGGGATTTCTACTCCCTAAATTCGAAAATAAGTCATTCCACAAATAGAACCTGGGCATTTCTTAAAACTTGTCTATAATATTACAGCATTAATTATAGTGAAAAGCTTCACAAAACACACGCACACACACACCTTATTGGCCAACAGAATTCACAAGCTAATCCTACCCGCAAATCATACTTCACTCCCATGCTTGCCCTTTTATGGAAAATCCACGAAAACCCACATACAAACAAAACCTACATAATACACAAACAACACTACATTTCCCTCTCAAATAATGTCACGATTTTGGAGCATATGAGCATCAAATTTACCTACCTTTTTACGTTATGAGAGGAAAAACAAACAAAAAGTGAAACCCAAAAAAGATTTGTGAGTGGTAAACATGTCACCCACATGAACACTGGGAAGAAAAGATATCAAAGCTCTTATTTCATTCAACAAAGGTAAAAGATCAAATCGCTAAAAATTACAAAATTTAACAAATAATACCTTCGTATTTAGCAAATCATACAACTCAGTTTATTGTCCCGGGTTGAGATTCTAGGGATGTCCACCGATTGTTTTGTTAAGGTCGAATGTCGCGACCCGACACCGGCGGCTTCTTCAATGACAGTGTGGAGCTGGCCGGAAGTGCATACAGATGATGAAAGTGTCGAAGGTGAGGCCTCTACCGGAGGTGAGTACTTCGGAATCGAATACCTTGGAATGGGAGGGGGAAGTGGAGAAAGGAAATGGGGAGAGATGAGAAAGTGGTTTTAGATTTGGGGAAAAATTGGAAGCAAAAGTGAGGGATACAGTAGCATTATTGTCCTTATTTTTAAAAAATTCCCCCCTGCCACGTCATTTTGTAATCTACCTTTGTCATCCTATTTTGTACGTGTAGCGGGATCCCTCAAATAAACTTTGGCTCCTTTTCACGCTCCAACCTCTTCTTTTCACTAAGTTATCTAACTTGTAAAACAACACAAACAGACACATTAAAACATTTTAAATTGCTCAAAGACAACCAAAATATCAAGTTAAGTGGCTTTACAAATAATCAATGAAACTCACACATCAACATCCCCAAAATTGTCTTCCTAGATTATCAACGGTCCACGGCGTCTTCAAAATAGAGAACTCTCCTCAATAACTTAGTTTGGTGTCTATGCGACAGTTAGTTTCCGAGGATGGATCTATATCAGTGATTGAAATAGGAAGAACCCTATTGTTTTTTTTTTCCTTTTTTTTTTTCTGATTTTGCTATCTTCAAAATTCTGGGAAAATCAATTTTAGGGATAATCGATTTGGGGAGTCGATTGGTGATAGAGCGATTTTCAGGTTGCTAGGTTTGATGTTGGGCTCCATTGGATGAGGTTTCCTGTTTGGGACTATGTAATTGTGGTTTAGATGTGTCGATTTGGATGTGTTCTTTGCAAGGGTTTAAAATGTTTGAGTTTGGGATTTTTGATTGAAAGACTAGTGAGTTAAAATGTTTTTCCATTTTTTGTTTAAATTTTTTTGGAAACAAATTTCTCCATGTGAGAAAGTTGTTATTGGTTAACGTTGTTTCCCAAAGTAATGGAATAATTTTCTGGAATTAAGTATCCAACAACCAATTTTTTTCATAATATATAAATTGAATTACTGCTTTACAAGATTTTAGTTTTAATGATTGAACATTTTTAGTTTAGAAATTATGTTTTTAACATTAATTGTATTAAAATAGCAAATGAATGAAAGTAGGCTTTGCTGTAATGACTGTAAATTTAAATGGAGGCTGGAGCATTAGAATATCTTTAGCGAAGGGATCTTTTTCTCTTTCACAAAAAATTGATTTTAATAATTGAGATTTTTACTTTAGAAATCAGTTTTTTTTTTTTAATTATTAGCTGTAAAAAAAAAAATACAACAACAACAGGACATTAGACAGGAATTCAGGGATCCAGCCCCATTTTAAGTAAGGATGGGACGGCGATGAGGTGCGAAATTCCCATACAAGGCGAGAACGGGGAAGGAAATTGAGTCCTGGCCCATTGCCATCCCGATCCCTGGCTACTAAAGATGATGAATAATTTATTTCTAAGTTATTTAGAGATACTGGTAAGGTGTGGACAGCTGATGAGAAACTGTTTGATGCAAAGCTTTTGGTTTATCTTTGACATAATTGAGTTTAAGTGTTTGGGTTCCGCCATTGTGACTGCCCTGTGTGTGTGCTTGGATAAGCCATATGCATTTTTGGAGACGAAAACATGGGGCTAATTTGGCCTGTTCTAATGAATTCATTTTTTCCTGGAATATTCTATGGTAGTGGACCTACATACCCATTTTTAGGAATTGAAGCTTTGGCTGATGGAGAGGTAGCCGCTGGTCTTTGCAAGGAACTGGCACTTGGGCTAGCTTCTCAAACTGTATGCCAATGAATACGTTAACTTTATCATGCTATATAATATGTTCTATGTAAATTTATTGTTATTACATATTCGAAAGTGTCGTTGTCAAAGAATGACTGGGTTAATTTTTGTCAACTTTAACGATGATTTGTCATAGTTATATTGCAAAGATAGATAAAGAAGGAGTGTTTTTTACTAGCTGAAGTAAATGTGAAGTGTACACAAGAAGTGTGCTGAGCTCAGACTCAAGGGAGAACCACTACATTCCTATTTATAGACTTAATCGCACAGATTGGCCACCCAAGATTAAATCGGCTACAATAATGCTCTTGATATGTATGCCATTTGCTTGATTTTGGTTGGTGACAGAGGTTGGACTTGCCGGGATATAATCATTGTCTACTT
Source organism: Olea europaea var. sylvestris (assembly GCF_002742605.1). Lineage (NCBI taxonomy): Eukaryota > Viridiplantae > Streptophyta > Magnoliopsida > Lamiales > Oleaceae > Olea > Olea europaea. The sequence continues at coordinate 7,482,625 of NC_036245.1, read as the reverse complement.
TGCAGAATTATCTGCACTAGACGGGCTAATGTCTTTTAATTATTAACTGTTGCTGATTGGTTGAAATACGTGGTGCTGATGTCATAATAGCCAAGTGTCATCTTTGAATTGGCCAGTGAAGATGTGTGCATGTGGGGCAGAGATTTGGTCATCATTTTGTCCCCACAGATTACAACGGTCCTTAGTCCAAGCTAGCAGGGATGATGTGTCTGACCTTCCTGTATATAAAGAGGTATGACCTGGAAAGTACTTATGTGGACGAGGTCAGAGTTCACATGTCAACAGAAAGCATGAAATTTCTTGACGCAATGTTTCATCCTTTCCTTTTGGATTTGGATCTAGATTGTACCTTCTAACATGAACCCTCACATGTAGACTCTCAGTCTAGAACATGTGCCTGCTAAGATTCATGATGAACTTTCTCAGTCTGCGACATTTGGATTTGGAATATGCCTTCTAACTTGAACCTCTCAGTCTGGGACGTGTGCCTGCTAAGATTCATGATGAACTATCTCTTCTAAAATCTTAAATAGGAGATTTTCTTGTTTATTCAAATGATACTTTCCAAATTCTATCTCCTGTTATAGTGCCTAAAGCATCAAAACTTCATTTAGCCTCAGCCATTAAACAGTTGAAGGTATTAGGAGCATCATCAATGTCAGTTAATACTGGAAAACACCCACATCTTCTGAAAGATGGCGTTGATCTCTTGGAGGGATAACTATAGCTGGCGTTCATGAGTTTGAGATGGCTGGTTTTCAGGAAGTTTTAATGAATGCAGTTGTTACAGCCAGCAAGCACAACCGAGAACTTTCGAACAACTAGTTTTGTCATA
>NC_036245.1:7431408-7480615 GCF_002742605.1 Olea europaea var. sylvestris | reverse complement strand
ATATATATATATAGAAAGAGAGAGAGAATTCAAGACTACGAATCAAGAATTTCTTTTAAATTAAACCACAACAGCTATGGAATTATTTATTGCTTCTTGAAATAAATAGGGCTTTGAAAATCAAACTTTCAAGACATTCAACTTCATTCATAACTGGATATCCCACTTGAATTCAAAGATAACAGGGGATTTCTACTCCCTAAATTCGAAAATAAGTCATTCCACAAATAGAACCTGGGCATTTCTTAAAACTTGTCTATAATATTACAGCATTAATTATAGTGAAAAGCTTCACAAAACACACGCACACACACACCTTATTGGCCAACAGAATTCACAAGCTAATCCTACCCGCAAATCATACTTCACTCCCATGCTTGCCCTTTTATGGAAAATCCACGAAAACCCACATACAAACAAAACCTACATAATACACAAACAACACTACATTTCCCTCTCAAATAATGTCACGATTTTGGAGCATATGAGCATCAAATTTACCTGCCTTTTTACGTTATGAGAGGAAAAACAAACAAAAAGTGAAACCCAAAAAAGATTTGTGAGTGGTAAACATGTCACCCACATGAACACTGGGAAGAAAAGATATCAAAGCTCTTATTTCATTCAACAAAGGCAAAAGATCAAATCGCTAAAAATTACAAAATTTAACAAATAATACCTTCGTATTTAGCAAATCATACAACTCAGTTTATTGTCCCGGGTTGAGATTCGAGGGATGTCCACCGATTGTTTTGTTAAGGTCGAATGTCGCGACCCGACACCGGCGGCTTCTTCAATGACAGTGTGGAGCTAGCCGGAAGTGCATACAGATGATGAAAGTGTCGAAGGTGAGGCCTCTACCGGAGGTGAGTACTTCGGAATCAAATACCTTGGAATGGGAGGGGGAAGTGGAGAAAGGAAATGGGGAGAGATGAGAAAGTGGTTTTAGATTTGGGGAAAAATTGGAAGCAAAAGTGAGGGATACGGTAGCATTATTGTCCTTATTTTTAAAAAATTCCCCCCTGCCACGTCATTTTGTAAGCTACCTTTGTCATCCTATTTTGTACGTGTAGCGGGATCCCTCAAATAAACTTTGGCTCCTTTTCACGCTCCAACCGCTTCTTTTCACCAAGTTATCTAACTTGTAAAACAACACAAACAGACACATTCTTGGAGGTTGAAGCAGTCAAAAGTAAGGAAAATCCTAATTTGTTGATTTGTTGAACTGCAATTAGTAAAATCTGACCAAATTTGAGTGATATAAAAAATTAGTATTGAAAATCAACTTTAGAATTCCCCTCGGAAAGAAAAAAAAAAGTTTTGGGGTGTGAATCCCACGAGCGAAATTAGTAAATATTTGACTTTTATAGGTCTGAAATTCAACTTATTAATGTACATCGTTATACTTAACTCTTCATACACACATCCGTTTTGCATTGAATATTTGAAAATTTAGATTTTCCACTATAGCTTTGATGTGGTTCATAATTGATATTAGGTTTTCAATCATGAGCTATAAAAGCAAACTATCTAACTAAATTTGTTTATATGTTTTTTTTCTTAAATTTATTTGTTTAAATGTTAGTTAGTTAGTTACTATTTTTGTTTAGTGTTTGCTCGAGTACGAGCAATGTATTAAGTTTGGGAGTACTTGATAAGTGTATTTTACTCATACTTTAGACACCATCCAAGCTTGATATTTAGCTAATTATTATGAGTTTTAGAGCATTTTAAAGTGTATTTTGATGTTGTGATATAGATTGACGAAATTGAAGGAAATAAGCAAAAGTTGATAAAATTGGAAAAAGATGCTAAATTGTAAGAGATCCAAAGTTTAGGGATTTAAGTGAAAATACTCAAAAGTTGTGTCGAACCTCACAATGAAGATTTGAGAGTGTTAGGAGTCAATTAGATAAAGAAAAAAGTTAAAGAGATGAAATATAGTCAAAATATGAGCACACATCATTTTCTAACAAAAAATGTTATACTAGAGACTTTTAGTCTCATATTGAGACCCATGTTTGACATAGCAAATGTTCAACGAAGGGATCTTTTTCTCTTTCACAAAAAATTGATTTTAGTAATTGAGATTTTTACTTTAGAAATCAGTTTTTTTTAATTATTAGCTGTATAAAAAATAAAAAATAAAAAAAAACAACAACAACAACAGGACATTAGATAGGAATTCAGGGATCCAGCCCCATTTTAAGTAAGGATGGGATGGCGATGAGGTACGAAATTGCCATACAAGGCGAGAACGGGAAAGGAAATTGAGTCCTGGCCCATTGCCATCCCGATCCCTGGCTACTAAAGATGATGGATAATTTATTTCCAAGTTATTTAGAGATACTGGTAAGGTGTGGACAGCTGATGAGAAACTGTTTGATGCAAAGCTTTTGGTTTATCTTTGACATAATTGAGTTTAAGTGTTTGGGTTCCGCCATTGTGACTGCCCTGTGTGTGTGCTTGGATAAGCCATATGCATTTTTGGAGACGAAAACATGGGGCTAATTTGGCCTGTTCTAATGAATTCATTTTTTCCTGGAATATTCTATGGTAGTGGACCTACATACCCATTTTTAGGAATTGAAGCTTTGGCTGATGGAGAGGTAGCTGCTGGTCTTCGCAAGGAACTGGCACTTGGGCTAGCTTCTCAAACTGTATGCCAATGAATACGTTAACTTTATCATGCTATATAATATGTTCTATGTAAATTTATTGTTATTACATATTCGAAAGTATCGTTGTCAAAAAATGACTGGGTTAATTTTTGTCAACTTTAACGATGATTTGTCATAGTTATATTGCAAAGATAGATAAAGAAGGAGTTTTTTTCACTAGCTGAAGTAAATGTGAAGTGTACACAAGAAGTGTGCTGAGCTCAGACTCAAGGGAGAACCACTACATTCCTATTTATAGACTTAATCGCACAGATTGGCCACCCAAGATTAAATCGGCTACAATAATGCTCTTGATATGTATGCCATTTGCTTGATTTTGGTTGGTGACAGAGGTTGGACTTGCCGGGATATAATCATTGTCTACTTTGCAGAATTATCTGCACTAGACGGGCTAATGTCTTTTAATTATTAACTGTTGCTGATTGGTTGAAATACGTGGTGCTGATGTCATAATAGCCAAGTGTCATCTTTGAATTGGCCAGTGAAGATGTGTGCATGTGGGGCAGAGATTTGGTCATCATTTTGTCCCCACAGATTACAACGGTCCTTAGTCCAAGCTAGCAGGGATGATGTGTCTGACCTTCCTGTATATAAAGAGGTATGACCTGGAAAGTACTTATGTGGACGAGGTCAGAGTTCACATGTCAACAGAAAGCATGAAATTTCTTGACGCAATGTTTCATCCTTTCCTTTTGGATTTGGATTTAGAATATACCTTCTAACATGAACCCTCACATGTAGACTCTCAGTCTAGAACATGTGCCTGCTAAGATTCATGATGAACTTTCTCAGTCTGCGACATTTGGATTTGGAATATGCCTTCTAACTTGAACCTCTCAGTCTGGGACGTGTGCCTGCTAAGATTCATGATGAACTATCTCTTCTAAAATCTTAAATAGGAGATTTTCTTGTTTATTCAAATGATACTTTCCAAATTCTATCTCCTGTTATAGTGCCTAAAGCATCAAAACTTCATTTAGCCTCAGCCATTAAACAGTTGAAGGTATTAGGAGCATCATCAATGTCAGTTAATACTGGAAAACACCCACATCTTCTGAAAGATGGCGTTGATCTCTTGGAGGGATAACTATAGCTGGCGTTCATGAGTTTGAGATGGCTGGTTTTCAGGGAGTTTTAATGAATGCAGTTGTTACAGCCAGCAAGCACAACCGAGAACTTTCTAACAACTAGTTTTGTCATATTTAATGGATTAAATTGTGGCAGGTACCCATAAACAATACTCTTTTCGAATCTTATTTCCTTTAGTCCTTGCACTATTGAATTTTTGTTTCACAAGATGTTGATGTTTCTATCAACCCATCTTCTTCTAGCAATATTAAGTATCGTGAATAGTTAATTGACCAGAAACAATAATTTGCCCACCATTCCCTTACTTTTCTATTTGAAAACCATGGTGTTGTAAATGAAATCCTCGGGGGCAATTAAGCTAACATCTTGAAGGCATAGTTTGTCTCTAGATACTTATCATTCAAATTATGAATTCAAGAACTCACAACCATTGTTTTCTCGATGTCGTTAGAAAAACATTTGCTATAACACTACTTTGATGGATTTGAATTGTAATAATAAAAACATTTAATAATACAATGAATTCAAATGCATGAAACCTCTCCTATTTGGAAGAATCGAAACACATCTCAACTAAAACTTGAAGAAAGTAATTTGACACACAGCTTGACTTGAGATTCATTGTATAATAGGCCTGAAGAAAAATTAAGAAAAGTGGTAGAGAGTAAGGCAGTCAAGGTCCACGGATTACAAAAATAAGTGTGAATTTGTTTAGCAATCCATGTTTCTTCCTTGCTGTTGCAGTACTCTTCATCCTTAAAAATACTGTCACCACATGTTTGCAAGTATCAATCTCTTTGATTACTTCCACAATTTTTTCTTCACTATCGAGGGTGCTGAAGAATATCTTCTTTTCTCTTAGTTCCTTCAAATCTTCACGTTTAACTGTGAGCCATTTCAAGAAATTGACAAAACATGTTATGATAATATCAATGTTGTTTTCTGATGACGCTTCATATGCAATCATGTGAGTAAAGAATAGCTTGGGATGGATATTGAATAATAAAAACTGGGAGTTGAAGTTGACCATAAAATGGGTAGGATTTGAGCTTGATATTGTTTAAACATTATGAACTAGGTTTTTGAAGTGGATGCCTTTTGCTTTGAGGTTGATGAACGAAAGATATGTTGGCTATTTCCTCATAAGAGTAATTAGTGTATTTCATTCATAATTTAGACACCATTTAAGTTTGATATTTAGTTAATTCCTGCGAGTTATAGAGCATTTCAATGTGTATTTTAATATAGCGATATAGGTTGATGAAATTTAAGGAAGTAAGCAAAAGTTGGCAAAATGGGCCAAATTGTAAGAAATTCAAAGTTCGGGGACTAAAGTGCAAATACTCAAAAATTTTATCGAACCTCACAATTAAGATTCGAGAGTGCTATGAGTCAATTGGAAAAAGAAAAAAGTCCAAGGGATAAAATATAGTGAAAGTATGATCACACATCAATTTCTAACTCAAAAAGTTATACTCCAGATTTTATCTTATATTGAGACCCATTTTTGACATAGAAAACATTCAAATTGGTAAATGATATTTGAAGTAAAGTTGTATTCCTTTGAATTAGTTTCCAACATATCTTGAATCGCCTCAATCTAATATTAAAAAAAAAAGTTATGATAAAAGTACTAAAAGATACACAGTGCTATTTTTCCACTAGAAGTAGGCGCCGCAACGCTACTAATGTTGAAGATCAACAACATTGTGACACCCATCTTGGGCGCCACAGTGTCGATGGGCGAGAATTTTAATTTTTTTTTTTTGAAATCTTTTCTTGTCCCCGTCCAACCTTAACTCTTCTAAAATTTCAAAATACTATAAATACAAAACCTAAAAGACCACAATTCAAAGGACACTTCAAACGGGCAAGAAGGGGGCAAGATTGAAGAAATCAAGAAGAAGGCAAAGGCAACTAGGCGAAAAAGATTAATTCAACCATCCAAAAAATAGTATTATATTTTTTTTCTTTATGTTATTCTATATTAATTGTGTAGATTTCATGGCTTCTATCATGATCCAAACTATTATTCTAGCATCTAATTAGCCAAAACTTGAAAGTATGATTTGAATTTATTTTAGTTATTTCTATGAGATTTTCCTTTCCATTTATTTCTGTTATTGATTTTAATGCTTTCAATTAATTGGCCACTAATTGAATGAATAAATGCTAGTCAATTTCAGCACTCGAGAGGGGAGAATTTAGGCACAACCATGAAATTAACACAACCTAAAATTTATGGGTTTCCATAGAAAGTATTAATTCTTTGAGGCACGTCTATCTACGAGCCATGAATTTGATAATTTCTTGATTTTAATTTGAAAAAGAGACATCGGGATTGAAATATAGGAATAGTTTTTACTTAGCACTCAAGAGAAGAGTAAAATTACTTTTCTCATCTTGTTTATTCTTCTAACTTGCATTTATTTGTTGAATTAGTCACCATATTCATCATTAGATTTGTTTAAAATCATTGTGTCTTATAATTTGACTTTCTAGATAAAATAAGAGCTATTGAATTATATTACATAGTATAAAAAATTAAATTACAATCCTTATGGGTTCAATACTCTAACGCCATTATTATATTACAAAACTTGTCACCGTATACTTGCGATATAAATCACGTTAGCTAGAAAAACGCACCACGTGCAATGATCAAGCACCAAATACTTGTTTTAGAGGGTTAGATCTTTGATAATGAGTTAGTAACTTGGTTGATTCTTGGAGGTTGAAGCAGTCAAAAGTAAGGAAAATCCTAATTTGTTGATTTGTTGAACTGCAATTAGTAAAATCTGACCAAAATTGAGTGATATAAAAAATTAGTATTGAAAATCAACTTTAGAATTCCCCTCGGAAAGAAAAAAAAACAAGTTTTGGGGTGTGAATCCCACGAGCGAAATTAGTAAATATTTGACTTTTATAGGTCTGAAATTAGATCAACTTATTAATGTACATCGTTATACTTAACTCTTCATACACACATCCGTTTTGCATTGAATATTTGAAAATTTAGATTTTCCACTATAGCTTTGATGTGGTTCATAATTGATATTAGGTTTTCAATCATGAGCTATAAAAGCAAACTATCTAACTAAATTTGTTTATATGTTTTTTTTCTTAAATTTATTTGTTTAAATGTTAGTTAGTTAGTTACTATTTTTGTTTAGTGTTTGCTCGAGTACGAGCAATGTATTAAGTTTGGGAGTACTTGATAAGTGTATTTTACTCATACTTTAGACACCATCCAAGCTTGATATTTAGCTAATTATTATGAGTTTTAGAGCATTTTAAAGTGTATTTTGATGTTGTGATATAGATTGACGAAATTGAAGGAAATAAGCAAAAGTTGATAAAATTGGAAAAAGATGCTAAATTGTAAGAGATCCAAAGTTTAGGGATTTAAGTGAAAATACTCAAAAGTTGTGTCGAACCTCACAATGAAGATTTGAGAGTGTTAGGAGTCAATTGGATAAAGAAAAAAGTTAAAGGGATGAAATATAGTCAAAATATGAGCACACATCATTTTCTAACAAAAAATGTTATACTAGAGACTTTTAGTCTCATATTGAGACCCATGTTTGACATAGCAAATGTTCAAATTGGAAAATGATATCTGAAGTAAAGTTGTAGTCATTTGAGAAAGTTTTCCAACGTATATTAAATTGCTTTAATCAGATATTGGAAAAAAATGGTTATGATAAAAATACTGAAAGATACGCAGTGCTATTTTTCTACCAGAAGTGGGAGCCACAACGTTGAAGGGCGAGAAAGTTGAATTTTGAATTTCTTGAACTCTTTTCTTGGCCCAATCCAACCCTAACTCTTCCAAGACTTCAAAAACCTAAAGGTCACATTTCAAGGGACAATTCAACCAAGCAAGAAGGGGGGAAAATTTAAGAATTCAAGGAGGCAAAGGCAACTTGACAAAGAAGATTGATTCAACTATCCAACATGTTATTCTTTATGAATTGTGTAGATTTCATGGCTTCTATCATGATCTAAACTATTCTTCTAAGGTTTGATTAGACTTGAGAGTGTGATTTGAATTTATTTTAGTTATTTCTATGAAATTTTCCTTCTTGTTTATTTGTGTTATTGATTTTAATGATTTAAATTAATTGGTCACAAAATAAATGAGTAGATGCTATTCAATTATGGCACTCAAGAGAGAGGAATTTAGGCACGATAATAAGATTAACACAACCTAAAATTTATTGATTTCAAGAGAAAGTATAAATTATTTGAAGCATGTTCCATCTAAGAACCATGAATTTCATAATTTCTAGGTTTTAATTCGGAATAGAGATATTAGGATTGAAATATACATTCGAGAGAGGGAGTGAAATAATATTAGGGTTCTTTCTTATAAACATGGAAAATTGATTAAAGATAATTAGGTTTTTGAAAATCTTATTCGATAGTTAGGAGAAATCATATCCCTTGGCTTTCTCATCTTGTTTATTCTTCTAACTTGCATTCATTTGTTGAATTTGTCATCATATTCATCATTAGATTAGTTCAAGACCATTGATCTTATAATTCAATTTTCTAGATAAAACAAGAGCTATTCAATTATAGTACTTAGTATAAAATTAAATTATAATCTCTGTGGGCTCGACACTCTAACTCCATTATTGTATTACAAAACTTGACACCATACACTTGCGTCCAATACCATATAGAAACCCCATGTCGTCCTCAAACGAGCAGGCAAGTTGAAGTCTCCAATCAGGAATTAAAGTGGACCCTTAAGGTAACCGTGAGTTCTTCGACAAAAGATTAGTCTAAAAACCTTGATGATGCTTCGTGGGCTTATAGAACATCTTTCAAAACACCTATATTCATGTCTTCCTATCATTTGGTTTTTGGGAAGAGCGTGCCATTTTCTAGTTGGGTTGGAACACCGAGCTTACTAGGCAGTGGAGAACATAAACTTCGATCTGAAGGCAAAAGAAATTACTTCAGTTGAATGAAATGGATGAGTTTCGACTGAAAGCCTATGAGAATGGAAAGCTCTACAAGGAGTGCACCAAAAAAGTGGCATGATATGCAAAGAAAAAAGTTTGAGGTTGGGTAACAAGTCTTGTTGTACAATTCTAGACTCAAGTTTTTTCCAGGTAAATTGAGGTCCAGTGAGCAGGGCTATACACGATTACCAAAGTGTTTCCTTTTGAGATAGTTGCCATCATTCATGAAACCAAATGAACTTTTAAGGTTAATGGGCAATGGTTAAAGTCATATTGGAACAGTAGATTCTCAAAAAATAAAAATAAAAAATTCTACCATTCATCTTGTGACACTGGAGTAAGCCACCAAAAAGTCAAGCTCTAGATTATAAATCAAGCATTTGTGGGGATGCAACCCATGTTTCTATCCCTCTCCACTTATTTTGATTAATCATCCCATTACATATAGTTTTAGAAAGTGCATTAGTATTTTCGGACCTCATTTAGAGATTCATACATTTAGAGGGTGTTTGGTGGAGTTTAAAAACTTCTAATAGATTGTGATAAAAAAATTTGAAATGTGTGGTTGAAAAGTTGTAGGACCCATAAAAGATGTACTTAATTTTGATTGTTTGACTTTGATTTAGATTAAAATTGTATTTTAATCCAAACCAAACAGGCTCTTACATAATTTTCAAATTGTCCTAGTAGTTTCAAATTCATTATATGAAACAAGCACTAATTTAGGCTTAAACTTGTAATTTTAATCAAAACACACAAAACATGTAGTTAAAAAAAGCTAGTAAACTAGACGGGTGCCCAGCTTTAATAGCAAAAGCTCACCTAGAAATGTTGGCCCTTAATTGCAAAACTGGGCGACTGTTTAGTATTACACTGGGTGATCGACCAATAAAAAAAATCGGCCCAATTGTTTTTATATGCAAACCCCCACCATTTACCTCTCAAACTCACAGCACACAGGACACCATCCCTCTAACATAGGGATGGCAATCAGACTCGTTAGCTCGAGCTGCCGGTGACTCGGCTCGAGGCTCGGGCCGAGCCCCATTTTGGGGTGTCGGGCATAGCTCGAGCTGGCTCGGGTTCACAAGCATTTAAAAAAAATACAAAAAAATAAAATTTTTTTTAAAGGCAACAGCACGTTGCCTTATGGTAGCAACCTGGCTACCATGTTCTTAATAATAATAAAAGAAAACCACACTAAAATCGAGCATACCCAACTCGTCCCGGAAGGGTCCGAGCCGAAAGCTCAGGTTGAGCCTATTTGTTTTGTTGAGCTTTTACTCGGCCCAGTTCGAGCCCAAAAAAAGCTCGATCATTTTACTCGAGCCGAGCTCAAACCTCAAATTTCAACTCATGAGCCGGGTCGGATCGTTGACATCCCTACTCTAACACACAAGCAATCAACAACTTCAGCTCACACGAACACAAAACCCGTACCAGTTACCTATCAAGCACACGACATTTCACCCCATCTCATAAACGCACTCAATTGTTCACTAGACAATGAATTATAGTGCCTCATGCCTTAAATTCATCATACAGCACTAAAATCAAGGTATGTGGTGTAACTCCATTTTCTTTTTCTCCAAATTGTCTGAACATGTGCTCTTTGATGATTTTCATGTTTGAGAAGGAGTATTGGAATTAGGTAGAATGTGGAGTAGTTGATTATGTTTGTGATGAGAAATTAGTAGCTTGAATTAATGCTTATTTTTTCCAAAATTTAGGGAAAAACATAATGCCCTCAATGTGTTTGCTAAAATGCTTACGAGGTTCTTGACTAATTGGGGTTATTTTAGCATTTGGCATACGTGATATACAACGGGTTGTTTTTGGTATTGGAATCCATTGACGTTGTTGGTAGAAAACACCAAACCTGACTTAGCATCATCATAGCTTGACATCACCTAAGCATCTACCACCTCACGTCACCAACTTCTCTTTCCCTCGTCTAACCTAAACGACCTCGTTGGACCTCAACTTTGAACACGAGTAAGACCATCCTAGCATCTTTTATATGCCCAAAAATATCTCCAAAAAAGTTCACTTTTTCTTCACATTTTCCAATGATGAAAGTCCTTGGTTAGCCTTATGTTAAAAAGCAAAAAATACATTTTTCTCATTCGTTTAGGAATGTGAGCAATATTTTCTCAGTCCTTGATTACATACTGGATATTATGACATTTTCTTCGGCATGGCATGAGGTTTTACATGTTGGCACCTGAAAATTAACATAGAGTTGTATGATTCGGGGGTATTCGGCATTCTATCCTTCTTATATGTTTCTCATCTGTTATGCTTACACTTTCTATTTTCATACCTAGGTACAAATGCCACCAAAAAGAAAAGCTACAACCCAAGAGAAAGGGAAGTCTAATGTTAGCAAGACATTAACCCGCTGTTAGAGGGCAAATGTAGATCTTAACAATGGGGACATACCAAGGTTCTTAAATGTGGAAAACAGTGAAAATTTTGAAAAGAAGTGAAAGGATAAAAAGTTCTACCAAGAGAGGAGAGTTTTGGTTGATGATTTTCTAGGAAGTTTATTAGAAAGGATTGTCTACCACTGTCGTTGGGGTAAAGTTGTTGGAACTCCTTATGCAGCTTATCCTACCTTAGTGAGTGATTTCTTCGCCAACTTTAATGCTGAAATTGACACCCCAGAGTCATCATGCATGAATCGAACAGATATTATGAGCTAATCTCACTGATACAAAGTCACTAACTATTGAGCCAGATATGGCATTGGTTGCTCGATTTTTATACAGTAGAGGAGACACATGGCTACATCTTATGGATTGGCTCATGAATAATCAGTTGACCTCTGAGTTGAGACTCCTTCATAGCTTTATCTCTACCAACATCCATCCTACAACCCAATGGAGTAGGTCTAATGAATAAAGGGTACAACTACTTTATCATCTCGTAAATGGTCGCAAAATTGACTTGGGTTCCAACATCTTCACTTTCATATGAGAGTTGGCTGCATCGATCGATTCTCAATGTAGTACCATGTTTCCATGCCTTATTAGTAGGATCTGTTTGGCTGTCGAGCTCTCACTTCTGTCAAATGAAGAAATTTCTCCTCCAGATATCCCAATCAGCAAAAGGAAAATAAAATTCTGAAGCTCACCTTAGAGGAGAAGAGAGAGTACATAACCTCGAGTAAGCTCATTCCCTACAATAACATACTTTAGTTGCCGACCCAGCCCTCTTGAGCAGATAGATTGCTTAGATGCAGGTCACCCAAGTAGAGTTAGATAGATCTATTGGCACCATGAAAAATGCTTTGGAGACTATGCAGTGGACGCAACTGGACATGCTGAGGGATTTGCAAAGAGTGAGTGTACAAGTACGAGGATTCCAGCTAAGTGATGACCGGATGCATCATGATCAAAGAACCATCACATATGCTTATAATCAAGTGCATGAGCAGATGTTACATTTTGGGAGTCAATTGGAGATGGATGATCTGAACGTATGCCAGATAGCAAGGACAGTCGAATCCTGCATAACTACTAGTTCGTCCAGCCAAACCAGCCTGAGTCCTCCCACTCATCCACATCCATCCCAGAGAGTATCTGATACTTTACTCATTTATTTAATGATTGATTTTGCTTTTACATTGGGGACAACGTAATATTTTGTTTGGGATGGGATAGGTCTCATGATACTTATGTCAATTATACTTAATCCTTCTACTTATGATCAAGTCCATATAACTGTCTAACTAAATTTATTTATTTTTTTTGAAAAACTAAAAAATAATGTCTAGTTTAGCGTTGAATGACTTGCCACCTATGATGATATTTGTTTGAATTGAGTATGGCTTTAGCTAGATTACTGATAACACTATAACATGTGCTTTTACTTGAGTACTTATCCATGCTAGACTTAATTATTTGAGCACATAGCCATATTGACTTATATTGACTTATCATTTATGTTAGGGCATGACTTTATTATCTGGATTTAACTATTGATGTTGTTGACTGATACTTGAGTGAATTCCTAAATCCTTAGTATAGAAACCAAATCGCTAAAAAGCAGTTTAAGGATGGGAAGATTAGTATTTGTCTTCATAGAAATTTGATAGTTTGGAGTTATTGGATCCCGTCGTTGGTTGAAGGAGTTTGAGTTAATGCGTATAGAACGGGCATTGATCATTTTTAATATTCAAATCTCATGCATCTTTTACTTCCTTCTTAGCATTTATGACTCGAATGATTAAGTCTATTAAGGTCTTTAAGAACTTGGTGCCCTATAGTCATCTGACTTAGGAGTTATCAGTCTAAAGTTCACTACATGAGTCATTTAGAAAACTTAATGGAAAGAAGTTTTGCCCATAAGATTTCAAAAGAATGAAAAATTAGATTTTCTCATAACAAAAGAAAAAATGATACATCTTCTACCCCTCTTCGTAGCTTCTTACTCGAGTTATAAACCTGTAAAAATATTTAAAAATCTGGTGCCCTATAGTCATCTGACTAGGGAGTCATTGACCTAAAGCTCAATATATGGGTCATTTATAAAGCTTAATGGAGAGAAGTTTTGCATAGGTGATGTCAAAAAAAAAAAAAAAAAGGAAATTTAAAAAGAGAGAGAGATCTTAAACATCAAAAACAAGATGTACCCGACAACGACTTTGAGATTTGAACCCTAGAGTTTGGCTGTGTGTTTTTGATAAATACTTTCCATCTCCCTTCTAAATTTACAAGTATCTAATTCTGACCACTTTGTGTGGAAAAAGGCATCATAATAATTTTTAGGAACCTACATGTGCTAGAAATGCCTCAAGATTGAAGAGAAAAGCATAAAGAGTGATTTTTGCGTGAGAGGTGTGAGGAAAAACTGGCCACGAGAGGATTGGGATTATAAGTGAATCGACAAAACTTGATTGGTTATGTTCTAGTATGGTTATGAGCTCAATATTGGCTAATCACACATACTTAGTCGAGTATCAGATAAGTAGAAATTTATTTTGGATGTTGTTTGGATCTTTTTAAAGTGTTGCTTAAATTTGAGCCTGAGGCATATGATAAGCAGTTCAACATTGATCTGTTTATTGGTGATTTGCTTGGGTTAGTAATATGATTTCTTCCTAAGTTTTGTTTTGTTTTATTCGAGGACAAACAATGTTTTTAGTTTGTGATGTTTGATAATTGCATTTTTCTGCCGTTATTTAGGCCTTATTACTAAGCTTTTGTGTTGTCTTAACATTGAATTTTTACTTAATTTCGATTAGTCTCATCTTATTTCAATTTTGGACCCTATGAAATTGGAAAAGAAATGATGATCAATTGGTCGATGGATAGATGTTTGAAGACTAATATGCATTTGAATAAAAGTTGAAGTACCAAAATCGAAGTAATTTAACATGGAGGACCAAGATGGAAAAAAGAATGAAGAAACTGCTAAAAGGAAAATTCTTGAAGTTTTTATAACTCGGAAACCGCCCAGTTATATCCTCTTGGCTCTTGACCTCCATTACAAGACCTATTTTGTATGCCTGGGAAGCCGTCCCATTTTCTACTCGGTGCCCGCCCAAGCCAATTCTGTCCAAATTTTTTGTTTTCTTCAGAATTCAATTCCAACAATGAAACTTCTGTTTAGCCTATGATATACATGATTTTTAGAGATCTTTTGACACTCTTTAGAGGGATTATGGATGCCCATTCTCAAAACATAATGAGGGAAGAGAATTAATTGCAAAAGGAGGCAAAAAACACATCAAGACTAAAGAACATCAAGATTGAATTCAAGATTTTCAGGGTGATAAAAAAAAGTTTATCTTTTATTTTCTTCTTAACATCTTAGGCTAGATTTCTTTGTGCTAGGAGAACGATGAACTAGTATAATGAGTTTTTAATCTTTAATTTTACATATTTGACATAAAAAAAACACGTTTTTTAATTTTGAATGATTTACATGAATATATTTTCTCTACAATTATTATGCACGGTAGTTGTATAAATTTGATGGCTTATTTTATGCATTCAAAAGAAGGAAAATAGGCTCAACATGGTGCAAATTGTTATAGTGTCCGATAGGGGACAGAAATATATCGCTATACTCTATGTGAATCTTTAAGTGTTCATAAAAATTCATTAATTCTTGTATGTTCGCATTCGTCATAGTAATATAGTCGGGTCATATATGAGAGTAGGTTTAACATTATTTAGGAGAGATTGTTAAATAAAATAGAAACATTGATTCCTCAAAAATTTAATCGTGTTGTTAAAGTGTAGAACTAAGATTAAAAAGGATTACTGGTTGGGAATTCATGATCCAAGTGTGCTTGTCATACATTAGAACACATTAACTTACATTTAACACAATTTGCATTTAGTTTAGTTTACTTACCCATAATTGGATAAGTAGATTATTTTGGTTAAGGTTGCAACAGTTAAAATAAAATTAAAAAAATCGCTCTCTATGAGACGATATTTGAACTCAAATCCACTTTATTACTTGCTAACAAACCACATACTTGTCGAAATTTTAATTCGAACAATATTTTTATAAACATCAACGAACTTCAAGTTCATGATAATGTTTGATTTGATCATTATATGAATGTATAGTTTGCCTCGGACCAAATATAAATGAAGTTATGCAAAGATGATCTATATTATATTCTTGTATCGTTTTAATGTGATAACCATTGCAACGGATATCTTTAGATCCAAGCAAATTTCTTCTGCATTTGTTAGAATAAAGTGCATCACCAACATATAATCTTGTATTATTTAATATAATAATACAAGATCTTCGGGTGCCTTCAAAGATATTTATATTCCTGATATCGTATTTGCATTATTTTCTTATCATGTCAAGTCTAAAAAATACTTTTTGTCTTGAAAAATATTTTTCGTAGTTGTACAATCGACTAATAGGTATTTTGGCAATTCATCCTGAATGTATGACAAAATAAACATTTTGAAAAACTAGTTTTACAATCAAAAGGAGTTAAGAAATACTTTAATCAACTAGAAATAGTTTGAAAATGTAATGTTTTAAAATTAGAGGAAAATAATAAAAACATACTTCAGACTAACGTTTAAATCAAAATAAACTACTAAGACACTGAAAAGTAAATTAATCAATATTACCGAGCACACCACCTCCGATCAAATGATCAATATTGCCATTTGGATCAACAAAAAGAATTAGAGATGTCTAGGTGAGTCAATCAATTGGACCATAATTAGGTGAGTCAATCAGTTGGACCATAATAATTAGCAAAATTTGTTTCCAATCTTTCTTGTCCTTTGATTGAATTTCGATAGATATCCACGAGATGTTTTACCGTACAATAGTTACGTGCACCATGCCCTTTCATTCCATATCTAAAATAACTTTCTTCGTGCTCTTTTTTTATTATGCTACTTTTATTTTGTGCCTTTTAAAATTGATAGTTTTGTTGATTATTTCATGCCTAGTTTTTCTTACATCTACATCCACATCCTTACAAATCCAGTCGGATGTAATCCATAATTTTTTATCAGCAATTCATTATTTTGTTCAACAACTCGAGGATGAAAGCTAGAAAAAATTTCTCCAACATATCTTCATCATTAACTTTTTTCTCCACACAAGGTCAATTTTCAACATATTCTGAACAATTTAGAATTGTACTCACTAACAATTTTAAAGTATTGCAAGCGGAGATGCTTCCATTCATGGCAAGCTTTGAGGACGATAGAGTCTTCAGGTGATCAAATCTTTCAATCAATATTCTCAAAGAACTTGTTGATCCTTCAAAATAAGGTATTTGAATATCAATCCATTATGGAGATGTTGATGAAAGAAGATAAGTGTTTTTGCACAATCCTACGGGAATTCTTTGAGTTCTTTTATTGTTTCTCCCAGACCCTTTGAGACAAGGTGAACCTCAACATCGGGACCCATGAGAAATAATTTTTTTCGGATATGTCAAGTAAAACAAATTCAAGTTTTGCCTTTTTCATTTGATAACTACACAATAAAGTAAAAGAAAATACAATTAATTTTAAAGAATGTATGATAAAACATTGTATTGTCACATAATAACTAATCAAGTAATCTATGTCACATTACATGAGTTATATATTCAAGGATAAAGACTAATACAAAATGCTATATTCTTTGAAACTTGTGTTACTCCGAGAACATATTATATTTTGTCATTGTTTCTTCAAGAGTAATATATCAATACTCTTTTGGAATATTGAAAATCATAATTCACACTCTTTAAGAGTAAGTAATATTCTTCTAAAATATTCATTATAGTATTTTTCTACTTCAGAAGCAACAACAAATGATTTGTAATAGATAGATCGACGATTAATATTCTTATAACATATTAATTCTAATGTTTGGTACTTCAAAATCAACAATATGATAAATTATTAATTTGAATTTTATAAAAGAACATCTAAAAGTATTTAATCATATTAAAAATATTAATTACCATATAGACAAGATATGAATTTATATATAAAAATTAATTACCAACATGCATTAGTAAAAAAATCATATACAGACACAACATTCAATAAAGACGTGCTTTAAAAAAAAAAAAGTAATCATTATTGATAATATGTGGATAAAAATATAAAAACAATTAGAAAATTAGCATTTAACATTAGTAGACAATTAGAAACCAAAGTCAAATATAAAAATCGGCAGAAACCAATGAAGCATTGGGGTAGAAATCACTAATTGTCTTTCATAGCATTTAATTGTACATAAAATAAAATAAAAATGATTACGTTGGCAGAATGATACACACATTTATTGTTACACATGATTATTCTTATAAAAATTAGGGAAAATTGCAACCGAGGTACCAAACTTTTCGTTTATTAGCAGATTTTGCCCAAACCTTTAGTTTGTGCCAACCACAGTTCCAAACCTTTCAAAAATATGCACCGAAAGTTCAAATAGATGAAAACCGTCCATTTGACTGTTAATTGACTATAAAAGTCAAAATTTGACCAATTTGGACCAAATTAAAAAGGACAAAGTGGTACTTTGAATTTTTTCTTAATATTAATAATTAAAATAATTCATAATAACATTAGAAAAGTAAAAACAAAATAAATAAAAATCAAAGAAAAGAAAGGGAATACTGTTCATCTCCCTCCCCGCCCCCCCCCACGCCACCCCACCCATGGGTATCTAAATATTAGTCCAAATTTGTTGGGTCTGATGCTTACATTGCAAATATTGAATTAAGTCGTGAAATTTCAGATCCAAAATAAAATTTGAGATATCAGACGAGATCGTAGAAGTTAAAGGGAAAAAAAAGGAACAAGGTGAATTTACCGAAAGTTTTCTTAAAGATCAGACTTGATAAATTTTGATTCCCTAATTTCCCTCAACCAGTGTTGGATGTGCGCAGTATGAGCAGTGCTAGTGTTTGGGCATATGGGAGATCTGAATCTCGCTCTCACGTTTTATTATCCGTTCCATAATTCCGACCTCAAATCGCCTTTTAATTGTTCCTCTGTAAAGTGCGATTTACGATTTGGTGGGGTGGGGTGAAGATGAAGATGAACAGTATTCCCTTTCTTTTCTTTGATTTTTATTTATTTTGTTTTTACTTTTCTATTGTTATTATTAATTATTTTAATTATTAATATTAAGAAAAAATTCAAAGTACCACTTTGCCCTTTTTAATTTGGTCCAAATTTTGACTTTTCTATTCAACTAACGATCAAACACACGGTTTCCATCCATTTGAACCTTCGGTGCATATTTTTGAAAGGTTTGAGAATGTAGTTGACACAAACTAAATGTTTGGACAAAGTCTGCTAATAAACGAAAAGTTTGGTACCTCGGCTGCAATTTTTCCTAAAAATTATTACTTTCTAACTAATTCACTTTAATTTTGAGATAATCTAGTTGATAACGTGCTATAAACTAAAGAGAAAATAATAATAATAATACTGATAATAATAATAATAATAATGAAGTCAATAGACTTGTGTGTGTATTATTAAGAACCAAAGTCCATATTTATAGGGAAGATTAGCGATACAATGGTAATAATAACTAGTGCTGCAGTAGTATAATTTTTATTCACTAATAAAATTTACAACATTTTCTTATTTCATTTTTACATAAGAAATTTCAAATTGATTATTAAAGCATTTTTCTATCCATTATTCATTGAAGTTTTAACTACTTCACAAATGGTAACTTGATAAAAACACCCTACATATAATCCAATGTATTGTCGTAAATTGTCTCGGTGGAGCAAACGATACTAATCCACCTAGGAAAGCTCAATTTACACAACTAATACTATAGTCCTTGAAGAAAAGTCCAAAATTTTCATATAAAACCCTATGGTAAATAGCAAGGAAAAAGGGTAAAACTCGAGTCTTGAAAATGAATATAGCCATTATTTTATCTAAGTAATCTAATAGGCTTAATCGCACGTCAAAATTATGATCACTTCATCCACAAATTATTATTACCTATCTAAAAGCATTAAATTTCTTAATGCAATCTTTCTTCTTGTTCTTTTTGCTATGGATTTAGAATGTCTTCTAACATGACACCTCATATGTAGACTACATATCTTTTTTCTTTTGTTTTTTCCATTTTCAGCCGAGACGTGTGTCTATTCTGACTGATGACGAACTATATCATCTAAAATTTTAAATTAGAGGAAACCCACTTATTTATTCAAAGTATGTTTTCAACAAAATATACTATTCAATTCTATCTTCTGTTGTAGTGCTTGAGGCATCAAAACTTCATTCAACCTTAGCTATTGAGCTGATACAGGTATTGGGAGCAACATTAATAGCAGTCAATGTAAGTGTTACACCCTAGGTCTAATCAACTTTGGACATACAAAACTTTTAATATATAATTGATGCAATTTTATAATAGATCTATTATTTAATTAATATTCAATTAAATTAAATAACAGAGTCTGTAGATTCAAATCCAAGAAATTTGTTAATAACAAATAGTTATGATTGTGAGACACAAATTATAGATAACTAAATCTTAAATCATCCATGGTCGTAAGTAATAACGAAATGTAGATATCGTTATTATGGATAGACGATCATGTGCAAATATCCTTATGAAATAAGTAGTTGATCTCGCAAGCTACTTACTTCATCTATGGTCGTAAGTAATAACGAAATGCAGATATCGTTACTATGGATAGACGATCATGTGCGAATATCCTTATTACTTATGAAGTAAGTAGCTAATCTCACAAGTTAAAGTGTGGTGACACTTAAATGAACACGTTGATGTTTTGTTACAGAACAAAGCATTGGAGACCCGTTGGGGAGAATCTACGTGAATAACTATTTAAATGTCAATGATTAATATCTAACATTCGGTAGTGAAATTGGTCATTTGATATGAGGTCATCACATTGCCTTATATGAGGACAATCATACTATGGTGACATTAGATGTTGCTTTGCCAAGGACCTCTAATACGGTATCATACGAGTATCATATCAAGGTTGTAAATGATTATTAAAGAATTCGTCACTCTTAGATAGTAAGAAATTATGATTTATATTTCATTAAGTTAAATCGATAATGAAATCATTGATCAAGATGTACTCATAAGTCAAAAAGAAATATTTGACTTATACTAACTTAATAGTAGGATAAATGATATGATCAATAATTGAGATTGTCAAATATCCATATCTCGTAATTGATCGAATCATATTGACGAAAAGATTATATTTTCATGGTAAACGAGCAAATTTGGTTTTGTCATACCACGTGACATTTCACAAGTATTGCGTTGACACATTGTTAGATGCCAATCTAGGACGAATATGTAAATTAGTGATAAATTAAAAGGAATATTTAAATTTATCGATTTTGATTAGATTGAAATAATAATTTAAGTCATTAGGTATCGTGGTTGGGAATCTAATAGGTCACACACAAAAGAAGAACTAGAATAATGAGATTTAACAATTAATTAATTGACGGGTGTTCGACAATTATTTAACTGGATTGTTTGTTAATAGGTCCGAATTAATTAATTCATGGGCCAAATTTAATTAATTAAATTAATTAAATATTGAACCGGATTAATTTAAGAGATGGGACAAGTCTACTTGAACTTATATTAATAGGTTTATAGCGTTTGAAAAATCAGTAGAGAACATAATTATTCTTGCTAGGACAAAAAAAGTGAAAGCCCTAGTTCTTTCAATCTTATTCCCTATGTGAATTTTCATTAGAGGCTGGACAGTTAAATAGATGGCGGTGGATTACAGATCGTGATTGTTTGAGTTCAAGAAAAGTAATGAAATTTGAAGAATTCAACAAAAGTATAATTCCTATGATAATTTTCATCCAACAAAAGTATAATCCCTATGATAATTTTTATCTAAACACAAAGCAAATTCTTAGTGGGAATTAAAATTTATTTATTAAGTAAATTTCCAACAATTGTACTAGAGCCAAATTTGTGCTTGTTAAAAGTTGTTTTGTATATTAGGAAAAATCAAAAGTTGATTCTTATTACTTTTTCATGAATCTAATTATTTAGAAAATTATTTTTAATCTTGAAAATATGTTCTGAAAAGGAAAATGTATTTTTACCGGTCAGAAAATCAGGTTTGAACCCAGTGGCCGACGACACTTCTAGCGACAGCAATTGCCATCGGAGTCAAAGGGTCAGAAAAGACGCTTCTCGCTATGGCAGCATTTGCTGCAGCACGCGAAGCAACGAGTAGCAACAACGCCAATCATCATTCTCTACTGCAAAGACGAATCGTAGCTGCTATTGCTACAGCAATAGCATAGCAGTAGCGCCCAGATGCTATGCAGCTGATTTGGTGGAGTGGTGCCGCTATTTGATGGCGGCAACATCCCCTGTGTTGTCGTCGTGCCGATGTCGAGCTTTGGTCGGCGCTACGCCATGAAAGGATGATTTTCTAGGGTTTTCAAGTGACAGCATTGTTGGATGCAGGACCTGGTTGCAATTTGAGAAATTTGAGGCCCTTGTCTACAATTATGAAAAAATTGGGTCAGGTTGAAAATTTGAGAAAAAAAGGCTTGTTTGAATTTTTAGAAATTTGGGGGTGCCTTTAACAATTTGAAATTGGATCATAGTGCAATTTTCAAAAGGGTTTTGATGGCAATTTTGAATAGGGACTTAAAATTGTTTTGAAAGTGGTTATAAATTGGATTTTAAAATGTTTGACCTTAAATTCAATTTTAACTAGAAATTTGGATTTGATCCAAATTTTAATATTGACCCATTTAAAATTTTATTTAAATTTGATTATACTATATTTAAAATTAGATTTTAATTTAAATATTAAATTTTGACCATAAATAGAATTTTATTTTATTTAGGAGTTTTATCCTAAATTAAAATGTTAGTTCAATTTAAATTAGAGTTTGACTCTAATTTAGTATTTAATTAAAATTTCATTTTTATTTAATTATTCACCCCAATATATTCTTGAAATTAGAGTTGAACTCTAATTTTACATTTAATTACATTTTGATTTTAATTAAATTGTCTCGTCCTAAAATTTGTCTTGGAAATAAAGCTCGAGTCTAATTTGGTATTTAATTAAATAAGTTCGCCGTAGTATCTTGGATTTAGAGTTGGACTTTAATTTTTCTTTTTTAATTAAAATTTTATTTTAATTAAATTCAACTACTTAAAAGTTTGAAATTAGAGTTGGATTCTAATTTGATATTCAATTAAAATTTGAGTTTAATTAAATAAATCCACTAATTTGATTAGTTGATTAATTTGATTAATTGAATATTTAATTGTTTCAATCAATTTGTCTAAATTAGTTTAGATGACCTTAATTGCAAGAAACTTGAAAAATAAAAGAATATAATACGAAAGCATTTATATGGTGAATGTTTTATTAGTGGATGATTATGGACTAGATCATGTGGATGTGTTAGATGATTAGTTTTATTCTTATTATTTTATAAGACTACAAGTTTTTATTTATTTTGGATTTGGGAGTCCGTTGTAATTATTATTTGTGTCCAATCATTTAGGCCAGTGTGGCAATTAGTATAGGATATAGGTTATAGCTAGTTGAAGAAATAAGAAGACAAAACCATAGAGATGGAGCACTGTATAACTCAATGCAATACCCCTAGGAATAGACAAACTAGTCTTTTCTATGGCTCGGGACCTTCCATCTTTATAGTGAAAAATCAGAGTCCTAAATCTTCTCAGCTTGTTTAGTACACTCAAGGCGACTATTAGGTATATGTTTGATGCTATGAAATATTCGATATTTCTGAATAATGAGTTTCGATTTAAACAAAATTTATCTTTTGCTGAGTACATTCAAGAAGATAAATTCTAGAGACATGTTAAGCCAACATATATGATGTGTGAAGACAAAAAGTTATCAGTTTAATGATCCGATAGTTGTATGGAGATACAATTGATAATAGTATATATCCAAATATTTTATTAAGACTTGTTGAGTATACTCAAGGTCTTAATATAACAAATGGGATCCAAGTCCACTAGGAGTCAAGTATGGATTCCATAAATTTATAAAAGAAGGATATAAATTTAAGTGAAACAGTGGGAACATAATTAATTTGATAAAAGAACATGTTAAATAAATTAATGCATATTATTCGTTTACTTTCATAACTTATATCTGTAGAATCATAAGTAACCATACATATTTGAGAGGCATACTAGATGCCAACAATTAAACCATTTTTTCTTGATAGGCACTGCAATCTGAGATTTGTTCTCAGGCATGAGAAGATTAGTTATGTCATTAGGTAGCCCTTTCCAAAGACATTTGCTGATGACTCAACTAAGGAAGAGGTGGCTGTTATAGTAACATAGTGATGATGATAGTTCTACAACATACGTGATGCTTGCAGCTATGTTACCTGAGTTACAAAAGCAACATGAGGGTATAAATGATAACGTAATGATTCATCATCTCAAGAAGTTTAATGGTGAACAATCACATGTGGAAGGATATGAGATTTTCTAGCAATTATAACAGTGCATAATGGCAGAAGTATCTTCAGTCATTACTCATGTATTAAACATATTGACTATATTGAAAATTTGTCTCAATTGATTTCAACTATGAAACATGACCTACATATTGACTTTGTTCTCCAAAGATAGTTATTCACAATTTATTATGAATTTAACATGAAAAAGCTCGAATGCTCACTCATTAAGTTGTTGAATGTGCTTAAGTTGCTAAATCCATATTAAAATTTGTAGTGGGCAAATCTTAGTCATTGATTCCCCTAAGGGTTGTAAGAGGAAGTCTAAAGGATGCTTTATAAAAGCATCCAAGATGGCTAAGATGGTCAAAGCGAAGAAGGAAAATACTAAATCTAATGAACTTTGTTATCATTTTGGAATGAAAGACCATTGAAAGAGAGATTGCAAGGCTTATATGTCTACATCATTAACTTCTTGAGTATTAGTTACTAGACATGGATCTATACTTGTATAAATATGTAGAAACTAAATAGTAATATACACTGAAAAATGGAGAAGTTGACCTGCAAGTTAAAAATGAGCATAGGTTGCTACACTGCTTGTAAGAGCATACTTTTTCGCCACTGCCTTTTAGGCTTAGTATTGAAATTAGAGAAATGTTACTTTGTATCCACCATTATCAGAACATTAAATAAATTTCATGCTTGGACATGAACTATTTTAATGTTAAGTACAATTGTTGTTTTCTTTTTTCTTGATAAGATCTTAATGGTTATGGTAAATTCTATAATGAGTATAAAATATTAGAGACATAAAACTGATAATTTGAATAACAACTAAATCTAACATTGCAAACTTGATCACATGAATGAAAATGCAATTCTAAAGTTACATAGAGATGTATATTTGGGGACAACTGATTTTGAATCATTCGATAAATGCAATTACGCATATTAGGCACAATGACCACATGTCCTTTTACTTGAAAAAGAGAAATGACTGCATAATTACTGGCCTAATACATAATGATGTATATGGACCCATGTTAATTAATTCTAGATAAGATTTCTCTTATTACATCACATTATGACAATGAAAACTAGCATGAAATTCTTGAAAGGTTTAAGGAATTCAAGCTAGAAGTAGAGAAACAATTAGGTGAAGGTATTCTTACATTAAGCTATATCAAGGTAGCGAATTTTAGATTATCTAAAAGAGAATGAGATTCTCTTGCACTGGACATTCTAGCATACATCATTGCACAACGATGTATTTAAAAGGAGAAATCGTAGACTATTAGATATAATACGATTAATAACGAGCCATGCAAACTTCTCAAAATTGTTTTAGGGTCATCACTGATTGTAGTGTACTATACACTAAATTGTGTCCCATCTAAGCCGGTCAACAAAACTCTCGTACGATCTATGGAAATGTAATAGTCCAAATTTATCTCATAGGAAAGTTTAGTGTTATGATGCTTATGTGAAGTACACTGAATCGGATAAACTTGAGTCTAAATCCAATAAATATATATTTGTGGGATATCCAAAAGAGATATTTGATATCAATCTTATAATCCTATTGAGATGAAAGTGTTCTTCTCACAACATGTCATATTCTTAGAAAAGGTTTTATTCTAGAAGATGACAGTAGGAGCAAAATAAAACTTGAAGGAGTTCAAGAATCCACAGATATAGTTAATCAAGTAGATAACCCTGAGTCTAATCCTGTACATGTTGAAAGACATACTCTTGATCAGAAAGTAGAGACTTCTGAATACACGTAAGCTCCATGTGAATCTTGCAGGATCATTCAACCTCGAAGGTACGACTCCAAAATTTACTAATCAAACATTATTAATTGAGGATGATGAACCTATTAGTTATAGAGAAACAAATTCAAGTGTTGACTCAAAAAGACGGGCAAGAGGCCATGGAATCCAAGATGAACTCGATATATGTAAACAAGGTTTAGACCTTGATTGACCAGCCTAATGGGATAGAACCCATAGGCTGTAAATTGGTTTACACAAAAAGGTCGACATGGATGGAAACATCCATACATAATAAACAAAGCTAATATCATAAGGATACAAACAAAGACAATGAGTTGGCTTTGATTAAACCTTCTAGCCTAAAGCCATGTTAAAGTCTATTCGGATTTTGGGTACAATAGTTATATACCATGACTATGAGTTATGGCAAAAGGATGTCAAAATTGTATTCCTTAATAGGAACTTACAAGAGAAAGTGTAGGCACGACTCAAAAGTTTTGTATTTAAATATGCTTACATGGTATGCAAGCTTGATCAGTTCTTAAATGAATTGAAACAAGCCTCTTGGAACTGAAATCTTCGATTTGATGAAAAAGTCAAAAGATTTGATTTTATCAAAAATAAGGAAGATCCATGTATTTTAGAAGAAATAGGAGCATTGTCGTGTATATATATATAATAGAAAATGACATCCCTATGTTTCAATCATTGAAATCATGGTTGTCAAATAATATCTCTATGAAAGATATGATAGAAGTAACTTGATCTGTAAAGATAGAACTAGAAGATTTCTTAACTCATCGCAATTTGCATATATAAAATCTTGAGAAGATTTTATATGAAGAAAATGAAATGAGAGTTCATGGATATACTGATGCTAACTTCTAGTCAAATAAGAATGATAAAATATCTCAATCAGTATATTGGTTTACTCTTAAACAATGTGTTTGAAAGGTTCCAAATAGGAAACCAATATTGATTCAATAGCGGAAGCTTTATACACTATTTTTTTAGAAGCAATAAAGGTTTTGATATGGATCAAGAAGTTCATTAATAAACTCTGAGTAGTTCTTAACATTGTTGATTACATACATTTGTATTATGATAACAATGGATCCATCCCGCAAGCGAAGGAACTAAGGTTTCATCAATAATCCAATTATGTGTTAAGACGGTATCATCTCATCAGAGAGATAATGAAAAGAAATGATGTAAGCAAAGAATGAATTCCCACTAATAATAATATTGTAGATATACTAACAAATAGTTGACACAATATAAACATGATCGTTTTATAGACTCTTATGATATTAGATACATAAGTTATTGAATCTAGTGCAAGTGGGAATTTGTAAGTGTTATGCCTTAGGTCCATCAACTTTGGACATAAACACTTTTAATATATAATTGATGCAATTTTATGGCATATCTATTATTTAATTAATATTCAATTAAATTAAATAATAGAGTTCGTGATTCAAATCCTAGTAATTTGTTAATCACAAAGAGTTGTAATTATGAGATACAAATTACAAATAACTGAATCTTAAATCATATATGGTCGTAAGTAATAATGAGATAAGGATATCGTTATTACGGATAAAGCATCACCTATGACATTTCTTACTTGTGAAATAAGTAGTTAATCTCATAAGCTAAAGTGTAGTGACACTTAAATGAACACTTGAATGTTTTCTTATACAATAAAACATTTGAAACCCGTGGAAAGATTCAACATGGATAACTATCTGAGTGTCAATGGTTAATTTTTAACTTTCGATTGTGGAAACGGTCCTTTGACTTAAAGTCATCATTATATCTAATATGAGAACTGTCATACTTTGGTTATATTAGATGTTGCTTTGCCAAGGGCCACTAATACGACATCATTCGGGTAAGTTAATTCATATTGTGACTGATCAATAAATGATTTGTTACTCTTAGATAGTAAGAGATTATGATCTATATTTTATCAAGTTAAGTTGCTAATGAAATCATTGGCCAAGATATACTCATAAGTTAAAAGGAATTTTCTGCTTACACTGAGTTAATTGTGGGATAAAAGATATGACCAATAATTGAGATTGACACATATCCATATCTCGTAATTAATTGGATATTATTGACGAAATGATTATATTTTCACAGTAAACAAACACATTTGGTTTTGTCATACCACATGATATTTTTCCATACATATATTGTCTTGACATATTATTAGATGTCAATCTGGGATGACAGATGCAAATTAGTGGTAATTTAAATGGGGTGTTTTAGTTTATCAATTTTGATTAGATCAAAATAATAATTCACATCGTTTGTATCATGATTGAGAACGTAATGAGTCACACACAAAAGGAAAACTAGAAGAATGAGATTTAGCAATTAATTTATTGATAAGTGTTGGACAATTATTTAACTAGATTGCTTGTTAATATGTCCGAATGAATTAATTTGATTAATTAATTCATGGACCAAATTTAATTAATTAGATTAATTAAATATTGGACTAAATTAAGTTAAGAGACGGGCCAAGTCAACTTAGATTTATATTAATATTCTAGGGTTTGAAAAATCAATAGAGAACATAATTATTCTTGCTAGCACAAGAAAAATAAAAACCCTAGTTCTCTGTGTGGATTTTCATTGGAAGCTAGACAATTGGATAGTTGTGGATTACAGATCGTGATTGTTCAAGTTCAAGAAAACAAAAGAAATTTTTAGAATTCAACAAAGCTATAATTCCTATTATAGTTTATCTAAACACAAAGCAGATCATTGGCTGGAATTGAAATTTATTTTATTTTTCGATGTGCATGATTAAGTAAATTCCCAACAGTTAAAAATGTCATTGCATCTCCTTGAAGGACAACTATAGCTGGCTTTCATGAGTTGGTGAAGGCTGGTTTTTAGGGAACACGGTTGTTGATGCCAGCAAGTATAGCTGAGAGCTTTCTACCAATAAGGTTTGTCAGATTTAATGTATTAGGACCATGGCAGATGCCTATAAATAAAATCATTTCCCAATCTTATATCCCCTAGTCCTTGCACTATTGGTTGTTCCTTTAATAAGATGTTGATGTTTCTATCAACTCATCTTGAACAACCAATATTTTGCCCACTGATGCAAGAGGTTCCAAGTCAATTGATGCCGAGTTGTCAAATAGCACGTTGAAAGTCCTAAGATACAATGAGTTAGCAGATTGGCACAAAGATGGAAAGTGATCGTGATATTTCCCTAATCAGGGCAGTTTTGAAAGATGATAAGTGATCGTGATATGATTGAAATTATGACCCCAATTAGGAAAACTCTTTTTGGCGCGCACGTCGTGGTGGGCGTCAATTTTGATGCCAAAATCCACCATTTTCCTATCAAAATTTCCATTTTAGTTATTTGTTCCATTTATGGTAATATTTCATTTTCCATTTTCGAGATGATTATGAACTCAAGTCTAGGAGCACTGTAGACGAAGGATCGACATAGAGACCTCAGTTTCAGAGTGGATATGCCCGAATTTTTTGGTATGTTATAGGCCAAAGGATTTGTTGATTGGTTGAACGAAGCAGAGCGTATTTGTTAGTATCAGGAGGTCTGAGATCGTGTCAAGATAAAACTAGTCACCATCAAACTCAAGGGTAGAGTATCTGTATGATGGGAACAGTTAAGGCATTCACGAGAGCAGTAGTGCAATTCCAAAATCATTGATTTGAAGAAGATGAAGAAAAAGATGAAAGCGCACTTTCTTCATTTTGGCTACACTCAAACATTGTTTTAGTAGCTCCATTCAGTGAGACAAGACACGAGAACGATTGACAATTATATGGAGGAGTTCTATCAACTAGTAGCCCGAAATTATTTATCTGGGACGGAAGAGCAGATGGTGGCATGATATTTGAGGGGATTAAGGTAATCCCCTGCAAAATGTTCTCAGCCTTCACTTATTGTGGACCGTTTCTGAAGCATACCAGGGTGCACTTGCCATGGAAAAGCAACAGAACAGGAGGCCAGTGGTCAGGGAAAAAAGTAGTCAGCCAGTTCGCCCTCAAGAATCTCGGCCTGCACATTAGCCACCGCATGACAATTCTAACTCAAGTATTAAATTTTTTAGATGTAGTAAATAGAGACATACGGCGACTGATTGTAGGAAGCTGGCTGGTCAGAAGAGTAAAAATCTCCTGATTGAAGAGAACATGATAGGTGAATTTGAGGAGGATGGAGAACCTGTGTATGATGATGCTGATGATGAAGACGTACTATATAGAGATTGTCAGAAGACTCTAGTCGTTCACAAGAGTCTGCTAACTCCCAAGGGCAATTCAGAGGATGACTGGTTGAGGACCAATGTTTACCACACAACCTGTACAGTTGTAGATAAAGTCTGTAAAATGATCATTGAAAGTGGCAGTTGTGAGAATGTAGTATCTGAAGAGGATGTTAAGAAACTGCAACTAAAGATAGACCATTGTCCCAAGCTGTATAAATTATCGTGGCTGAATAAAGGCAATGAGGTAACATCTGAGAGGCAATGTCTAGTGTCTTTTTCGATTGGTAAGAAGTATTTTGATAAT
This sequence comes from Olea europaea var. sylvestris, assembly GCF_002742605.1. Classification (NCBI taxonomy): domain Eukaryota; kingdom Viridiplantae; phylum Streptophyta; class Magnoliopsida; order Lamiales; family Oleaceae; genus Olea; species Olea europaea. Next base: position 7,450,565 of record NC_036245.1, on the reverse strand, counting down.
GTTTGGTGTGATGTCATGTCTGTGAATGCTTGTTATGTTTTGTTGGGCTGACCTTGGCAGTATAATGCAGCGGTATTCATGATGGGTGGAAGAATACATATTCTCTTAGCATCAAAGGGAAGAAGATTGTGTTGGCATCTCATCGGAAAGAAACTATCCCTGCTCCAATAGTTAATAATACCAACCTATTTTCTATATTCAGGTTTTTTGTTAAGGTTGGGTGTGAAGAAGTGGTCTATGCCCTATTGCCTCGTGAGAATAGTGCAGTGAACGAGAATCCAAATTTACGAGCAGAAGTGCAGCAGCTGCTAACGGAGCTTTCTGACCTGATGCCAAAAGATCTTCCTCCGGAGTTACTGCCAATGAAAAATACTTAGCATCAGATCGACCTTATTTTAGGGTCGAGCTTACCTAATCGACTAGCATATGGCCTCAATCCCAAGGAAGCTAAAGAGTTATAGTGATAAGTGGTATAATTATTGGAAAAGGGCTACATCTATGAGAGTATGAATCCATGTGTGCAATTAATAGGATTACAGTGAAGTACAAGTTCTCAATTTCCCACCTGGATGATAGGTTAGATCAGCTATCCGATTCTAAGGTCTTCTGAAAAATTGAACTTAAAAGTAGATACCACAAAATCAGAATAAGGTCTGGAGATGAATGGAAGACAGCGTTCAAGACACATCATGGGTTGTATAAGTCGATGGTCATGCCTTTTGGACTATCGAATGCGCCTAGTACCTTTATGAGGTTCATACATTAGGCTTTTACAGCTTTTCGTGGGGAAGTTCGTGGTAGTCGACTTTGATGAAATCTTCATTTATAGTCTGACATGGGCGTCACATTTTGATCACCTCCATGCTTTTTTTAATATGTTGAGGATAGAGCTCCTATTCATCGATCTGAATAAGTGTCCTTTCTTCTCTACTTCTGTAACTTTTTTAGGGTTTTGTTGTGTCTACTGATGGTGTTCATGTAGATCAATTGAAAATATATACGATCTTGAATTGGCTCAAGCCAAAGACTTTGCAAGATGTCAGAAGTTTCCATAGATTGACATCCTTTTATCGTCAGTTCATAAGAAATTTTAGCACTTTAATTGTCCCTATCACAGAGTACCTTAAGGGACGTGATTTTCAGTGGTCCAATGAGGCGAGGACTTGCTTTTTATTGATTAAGCAAAAGATGACAGAGCCTCCAGTTTTGGAATTGAAGTAAATTGTGATGTATTTAGGGTTGGCATTGGAGGTGTTTTGAGTCAAGAGGACACCCAGTAAACTTTTTTGTGAGAAGTTATCAGAATCAAAGAAAAATTATTTGACATATGATCTGGAGTTTTATGCCATAGTTCAGTCCCTGAAGCATTGGTGTCATTACCTAGTATAGAGGGAGTTCATTTTTATCAATGATCATGAAGTCCTAAAGTACATTAATAGTCAACACAAGCTAAATAGACCGCATGCAAAGTGGGTCGCGTAGTTGTATGAGTTCACATTTTCACTAAGGCACCAAGCTAGTAGCTTGAACCGTGTCACGCACTACTCCTTACCACCATGAGCACCAAGGTTGTAGGATTTGAGGCATTTTTTGATATATATGCTGCAGATCCTTCATTCGGAAAGATAATTTAGGATTAACTGATAATCAATGATATTATTTTATTTTGCATAATGGCTACTTGTTTAATGTTTAATGATTATAGTTGTGCATTTCAGATTGGTCACTGATGCAACAAATTATTAGTGAACTTCATAACGAGGGACTTTTTGGGCAAGATAAGACATTGACTTTTGTTTCTTCTGACTATTATTGGCCCAAATTGAGCAGTGACGTGGCCCAATATATAGGGCGATGTTATGTGTGTCAGAGGTCTAAAGGAGCTCTCACTAATGTGGGACTGTATACGCCTTTACCTATACCTGAAGCCCCTTGCATTAATGTCAGGATAGATTTTGTATTAGGCTTACCCCATGCTCAATGAGCAATGGATTTTTTTTTTTTTTTTTTTTTGTGGTAAAACTCACTAATCGGATTCCATTCTTGTTGTGGTTGACAGATTTTCAAAGATGGCTCATTTTGTAGCTTTCTAGAAGACAATGGATGCTACTCGGATTGCTTATCTTTATTTTAGAGAGATTGTGCATTTACATGGTGTTCCATAGTCAATTACTTCTGACCGTGACACTAAGTTTATGAGTCATTTATGGAGGAGTTTGTGGGAGAAACTTGGAACGAAATTGAATTTTAGCAGTGCATACCATCTCTAAATAGATGGTCAGACTGAGGTGGTGAATCCCAGAGTTTGGGTAACCTTTTAAGATGTTTAGTAGAGACTAAACCAAAGCCGTGGGATTTGGCATTGCCTCAGGCAAAATTTAGCTATAACCGATCGAAGAATAGAATAACTAGAATGAGCCCTTTTAAGATTATCTATAGCCAAAAAACTGAGTCCTCTTGAAATTGTCTATGGTCGGAACCCATTCGGAGTACTTGATTTGGCTCCAATTCCACGTGTGGGTCGCTTCAATAACAAAGCTGATGAAATGGCAGAACATCTTCGAGGTATCCATGTACAGGTAAAGCTGACCATTCAAAAGAGTAATGCAAAGTACAAGGTTCAGGTTGATATTCATCGTTGTCCGGTGTTTTTTGATGTTGGTGATTTTGTTTTAGCGGTACTAACCTTTGAATGCTTTCTTGCTAGGAAGTATAATGAGCTTAAGGAGCGAAAGATTGGACCCTGTGAGCTACTGCATAAGATCAATGATAATGCCTACATGTTGTGCCTCTCCAACCATTTGAAGACTTCTGATGTCTTCAATGTGAAGCACCTAAGCCTTTATTTTGTGGATTCAGATGAAGCTATTATGAACTCGAGGGCGAGTTCTTTCCAACCTTGTAGTGACTAATATAGGAGGTTTCAAGTCGAGTGATGCCGAGTTGTCAGATAACACGTTTTGGCAATTTGGCAATAACTTTGGCTACGGTTATCAAAATCGCAATTATGACTCCAATTTAGAAAGTTCTTTTCGGCGTGCACGTTGTGGTGAGCGTCAATTTCAAGGCCAAAATCCACTGTTTTCCCTTCAAAGTTTCCAGTTCTAGTTATTTTTTTCATTTATGGTAATATTTCATTTGTCATTTTCAAGATGATTATGAACCCGATTTAAGCCAGATTTTTGGCAAGACACTTCTTTTATTACGTATTTGTCATTTTTGAGATGATTTTGAACTCGATTCAGAGGACGATTGTTTGAGGACCAATGTTTTCTACACGACCTATACAGTGCAGATTAAGTCTATAAGATGATCATTGACAGTGGCAGTTGTGAGAAGTATCCGAAGAGGCTGTCTAGAAGCTGCAACTAAAGACAGATCATCATCCCAAGCTGTATTAATTATTGTGGCTGAATAAAGGTAATAATGTAACAATAAAGAGGCGATGTCTAGTGTTTTTTTATCAATTGGTAAGAAATATTTTGATAATGCTTGGTGTGTTGTTGTGTCTATGGATACTTGTCTTGTTTGGTTGGGCTGACCTTGGCAGTATAATCACAGTGTTATTCATAATGGACAGAAGAATACATATTCCCTTAGTACCAAAGGGAAGAAGATTGTGTTGGCGCCTTGCTAGGAAGAAACTATCCCTAAACAAATAGTTAATAATACCAACCTGCTCGTTATGTCTAGGATTTTGATTGAGATTGGGCATGAAGACTTGTCTATGCTACCTTATGAGAATAATGCAGTGAACGAGGATCTAGATTTACCAACAGAATTGTAGCAGCTGCTAACGGAGTTTTCTGACCTGAAGCAAGAAGATCTTCCTCCGGGTTTACCACTTATGAAGGATATTCAATATCAGATCGACCTTATTCCTGGGTCAAGCTTACCTAACCGACCAGCATATTACCTCAGTCCCAATGAAGTAGAAGAGTTATAGTAACAGGCGGTAGAATTATTAGAGAGATGCTACACTCCTGCTTAACTAGTGCCGAAGAAGGATGGGTATTGGCATATGTGTGTTGATAGCAGAGCAATCAACAAGATTACAGTGAAGTACAGGTTCCCAATTTTCTATCTAGATGATATGTTAGATCAGCTGTCCGGTTCTCAGTTCTTCTTAAAAATTGACCTTAAAAGCAGATACCATCAAATCAGAATAAGGCCTGAAGATGAATGGAAAACGGCGTTCAAGGCGCAACATGGGTTGTATGAGTGGATGGTCATGCCCTTTGGACTATCCAATGCGCCGAACACATTTATTTAGTTCATACATCAGGCTTTACAGCCTTTCATGGGAAAGTTCGTGGAAGTCTACTTTGATAACATCCTCATTTATAGTCTAACATGAGCGTCACCTTTTTGACCACCTCTGTGATATTTTTGATATGCTGAGGATGGATCTCCTATTCATCGATTTGAATAAGTGTTCTTACTTCATGAATTCTGTTACTTTTTGGGGTTTTGTTGTGTCTACAGATGGTGTTCATGCCGATCAATCGAAAATAGAGGTGATCTTGAATTAGCCCATGCTAAAGACTTTGTGCTACAACTTTAAGGTTGCAAACCTAAGTGCAGGTTGTCGCAGGTAGTAAATCTCGGAAGTCCGAGGTCGAACCACGGAGAATTGGAAGGAAATAAACTAGTCTATGAGTAGTAAATGGTTGGTGGAAATACGACGAAGACGAACACTAGAGCATCGGGGATTCACTTCGGATAAATGAGTAGAAATCGCCCTTGATCTTTAATTTAACTCATATGAAAATCAACTAAGGAGTGATCTCATATGGAAGATAAAACATTATATATTAAAAGATAAATCTTGATAATTGTTTGAGAGAATATGTCAAAATAAGTTTGTGGAATGTAGAGATTATCTAAGCATTTATTGTGCCAAAATTGTCAACAATAAATCAAAATCTTTAACAAATCAAAACCATTTGTAGAACATATACTTCAACCAAGTAAAAAGATGAACATTGAAGAACAAAATGAAAGATCAAAGACGATACTATGCATTCACCAAAATTTCACCCCTAGCTCTAGCTAATGGTTTAGAAATACATAATGAAATGTTACAAAGAAAATGAAGGAAACTAGAATATGATGGAGAGGAATTGATTCTCTCAAAATCGTGGCCAAAGTCCCCTTTTTTATGCAAAGGAACATAAAAAATGCAAGTAGACAATGCAACTTGTTTCTGTCCAGCTTCAAGACAGCTGGAATATGCAACTTGATGCCAATTGTCAGATACATTTTGTAGCAAATTTGGACTTATGATCAACAGATAAATTATTTCCACTTGAGTTAGCTTTCCATTGGTCCAAATATCAGGTTCATTGGATCTATATAACTCCAGATATGACAAAAATAATGAGTACTGCTTCACAGGTAGAAAAGCTGTATTCGGCAGGTAATAAGCTGGTCTTTGCACGATAATTTTGGCTGCCTTGTGATACGAATTTGACTTCTTGAAAAAACATGAAAGTTGTAGAAACATGCCTTATCTTCCAACCCAACTTGAATTACCTTGGTTCAATGTCTGCAGCTCAAGTTATGATCATTTTATTGACAGCTGCTTCTTGCTTGAGACAGTCACAATTCTTGACTTTTCAACATTTTTTTCCTCCACTTGCTCCACTTGTTCTAAATTGGAAATACATGTGAAATACATGAAATAGATACTCTTTCAAATGTATAATACTCATGCCGACATGTATGTAAATACGTATTTTAATTAATTGCATTTTTAACCATGTATTTATGAAAATTGAATTTACAGCAAGAAAATTGAAATTAGAGACTAACATTAGTGTTTTTAAACAAAGTGAATGTAAAATGCCTTGTAAATTATATATCTTTAAAGCACTTTTAGATACTAATCACTTTGCAACATGTCAGAAGTTTCCATGGATTGGCGTCCTTCTACAGCCGGTTCATAAGAAAATTCAGCACTCTAATTGTTCCTATCACAGAGTGCTTTAAGGGACGTGATTTTTAGTGGACAAGGGAGGCAGAGACCAACTTTCAATTTGTCAAGCAAAAGATGATAAAGGCTTCAGTTTTGGCACTTCATGACTTTGAAAAGTTATTTGGAGTAAATCGTGATGCATCTGGTTAGCATTGACGATGTTCTGAGTTAAGAGGGATACCTAGTAGACTTTTTCAATGAGAAGTTATCAGGATCGAAAAAGAATTATTCCACATATGATCTAGAGTTTTATGCCATAGTCGCTGAAACGTTGGTGTCATTACCTGGTAAAGAGGGAGTTCATTCTTGTCACAGATCATGAAGCCCTGAAAATACATCAATGGTCAACATAGGGTGGGTAGACGGCATGCAAAGTAGGTGGCGTACTTGCAGAAGTTCACATTTGCACTATGGTACCAAGCTAGTTGTCTGAACTGTGTCGCAGATGCATTGAGCCTTTGCACACTACTCCTTACTACCATGAGCACTAGGGTTGTAGGATTTGAGGCATTTCCTGATATGTATGCTATAGATCCTTCCTTTGAGAAGATAATTCAGGAGGTAACTGATAATCAATGACATGACTTCATTTTGCATAATGGCTATCTCTTTGTAGATTATAGTTGTGCGTTTCAGATTGTTCATTGAGACAGCAAATTATTAGTGAACTTCATAACGAGGGACATTTTGGGTGAGATAAGACATTGGCTTTGGTTTCTTTTGACTATTATTGGCCCGAATTGAGTAGTGACGTGGCGCATTATGTAGGGCATTGTTATGTGTGTTAGTGGTCTAAAGGAGCTCTCACTAATGCGGGATTGTACATGCCTTCACCTATATCTGAAGCCCCTTGGATTGATGTCAGCATGGATTTTGTATTGGCTTACCCCGTACTCAATTGGCGATGAATTTTATTTTTATTATGGTTGACAGATTTTCCAAAAAGACACATTTTGTAGCTTGTCAAAAGACAATGGATGCTACCCGGATTGTCCATCTTTATTTCTGGGAGATTATGCATTTACATGGTGTTTCCCAGTCTATTACTTCTGATCATGACACCAAGTTCATGAGTCATTTCGAGAAAAACGTATGGTAGAAACTAGGAACGCGGTTGAATTAGTAACGCCTACCACCCAGACAGAATTTCAGATCAAGGTGGTGTACCGGAGTTTGGGTAACCTTTTGAGAAGTTTGGCAGGGACTAAACCGAAGAAGTTGGATTTGGTGTTGCCTCAAGTAGAATTTACCTATAACCAATTGAAGAATAGAACCACTGAAATAAGCCCTTTTGAGATTATCTATGGTCGGAATCCATTCGGAGTACTTGATTTAGCCCCTATCCCACATGTGGGTCGTTTTAGTCACAAGGCCGATGAAATGGCAGATCATCTTTAGGATATCCATGAACAGGTGAAGCTAACCATTCAAGAGAGTAATGCTAAGTACAAGGTTCGGGCCGACAGCCTTTGTCGTTAGGTGTTTTTTGATGTTGGTGATTTTGTTCGAGCGGTATTAGACCGTAATTGCTTTTCTGTTGGGGAGTATAATAAGCTTAAGGAACGGAAGATTGGACCTTGTAAGGTATTGGGAAAGATCAATAATAATGCTTACAGGTTGCGCTTCCCCAACCATTTGAAGACTTCTGATGTCTTCAATGTGAAGCGCCTATGCCCTTATTTTATAAATTCAAATGAAGCTATTGTGAACTCGAGGGCAAGTTTTTTTCAATTCGGGGCGACTGATGTAAGAGGTTTCGAGTCAAGTGATGCACGTTGATGGCACAAGATACCATGAGTTGGTAGATTGGCACAAAGATGGCAAGTGGTTGTGATCTTTTTTTAATTAGGACATTTTTGAATATTTTTGATAATTTGGCCATAACTTTGGCTACGTTTGTCAGAATTGCAATTATAAACCCAATTCAAAAAGCTCATTTTGGTGCACACATTGTGGTGCATGTCAATTTCGAGGCCAAAATTCGCTGTTTTCCCTTCAAAATTTTCATTTTTTAGTTTTTTTTACATTTATGGTAATATTTCATTTTCCGTTTTCGAGATGATTATGAACTCGATTTGAGCCAGATTTTTGGCAAGATACTTCTTTTATTACGTATTTCATTTTGGTATGATTATCAAGATTTTGCTATTTTTGGTAAAATTTCGATAATTTTGAATTTTCTCAGCTGTATAACCCGGCTTGTGGGTTATTTTCATCATTCTACAATTCAATAAAGTTGAATTGAATTTTAGTGAATTATCTCTATCTTTGGGGGTTCTCGTTCGTATTATTTCCTGTGAATTATCTGTTGCAGCTAGCCTGAAGGATAATCGCTATCCTGCCTAACGTCACCCACCCTTCTCTTTTCTTTCTTTTAAGTGAAATCTTCTTGACAAGACAATTAATCTAACATCTTGAGGGCATAATTTTTTCACATATTCTTAGCATTCAAAATATAAATTCAAGAACTTATATTGTTTTCAATCATCTGATAAACATTTGTTATAATACTACTTTTATAGATTTGAATTCCTATAATACAAACATAGGTTAATACAATAAATACAAAAGCATCAAACCTATCTTTTTTGGAAGAATCGAAACATATCTCGACTAAAACTTGAAGAACAGAATTTGCCACACACCTTTACTTAGGATTCACTGTGTAATAGGTCTGGAGAAAAGTTAAGCAAAGAAGAAAAGTGGCAGCGAGTAAGGCAATGAAAGTCCACGGATTGCGAAAATAAGTATGAATTAATTCAGCAATCCATGTTTTTGCCTTGCTACTGCAGTGCTTCTCGATTCTCATCTTCACATCATCAAAAATATAGTAATTGTCAAGTCCGGAAGTATCAATCTCTTTGATTACTTCAACAACTTGTTCATCACTGTCGAGGGTGCTAAAGAGTATCTTCTTTTCTCGCAGTTCCTTCACATCTTCAGATTTAACAATGAGCGATTTCAAGAAATTAACATAACATATTATAGGAATGCCAGTGTCACTTTCTGGAGATGCTTCATATGCAATCATGTTTATAAAGAATGGCTTGGAAATATAAGTGAAAAGCCAAACCGGGAGTTGAACTTGCCCATAAAATGTGTATGATTTGAACCTAATATCCGTCAAACAATATGAACTAGGTTTGAAGTGAATACCTTTTGCTTTGAGATCGGTGATTGAACGAAATTGACGATTGCATTTCCCAAATTCCTTTCGATTCTCTTTCTTCCACGACCGCCATTGACTTTTTTTAACAGGCTGGACGAGTATTTTTCCTGCTGTATCCCATTCTTGGGCAAGTAGTCGATGATAAGCATCTAGAAGGTGAAGTGGTTGCTTTTTATCTTCTCCAGGAATTCTTGTTAGACTGGTATTCTCCAAAATCATGGAACTTAAGAAATTACAAAGTAACATGGATCCTTCTCCGTATATTAAATTAATCAAGAGCTTAATAACCCAGAGTGGAATTTGATTCTCCAATAAATTCATATCACGATATACTAATGACACTGCAGCCATTCCAAGATGTTGACAGAAATGGAAATATTCTTCTTCATCTTCTAAGGAAATTGTCATTAGATAAATAGCGAAAGATGCATCTAGAAGAATCATTTCTGCTAGTGCTCCATCATCATATGAATCTCTAGAAACCCCAACGTAACAATTTCTAATCTGGTGAATCACTTTAAAGATCTGGCAGTAGAATAATTCTCTGTCTTTGCCGCTGCTTGAAACAAACATTGTAAGGGCTTTGTGCTTGAATTCCTCTGCCATTCCAAGTTCTGGCAAGCCATGGTAATAAGGGCCAAAGGAAACAATCTTAGGAGCGTAATAATCCTCTACGTTGTGTTTCTTGAATCGAATAAAATGGGGCACTCTTTGTATTCGGCGACCATCGAAATACTGATGATGATCTTCACCTTCACCTTCTGGAATTGGAATTTTACATTCGGTATCTCTGGTGTTATTTGCTGAAGGGTGTTGGTCTTCCATTACATTCAAGAACTGAAATTTCCAATTTCTGTACGATTGCTTTATCACAATGATGCAAACTGCACAGCATTTTCCACTCTCTTAATAATTCAATTACCGGGCCATCAACTTACCTTTACACGTCAGTTTCCACTGAGGACAGACCAGACAATTATTTGAAGTAACTATAGACAGCATTTTTCCATACAATATGCGCCTGTTTGTTCCATATTTATTGCTCATTTTTAGAGATTATTTACCCATTGTACAGAGCAGTCCAATTTCAATTAATTGAAGGTTACGACAATAAAGGATGGTTGCATGTGAATTTTGAAGAATCTACTTTAAGTTTTCCCCTTTTTACCCCATGCCTCCAACCACCCATTGTTCTCTTTAATTTTGAAAGTGGTAAAAACGACAAGCGGTGAATGAAAGGATTACCATTGTAGAGGCACATGTCTTTTACATTTCAGAGTGCAAATTCAAAGGCCCATTTGCTATGAAACAGTCAGATAATATCTAAAGGGTATGAAACAGTTAGATAATATCTAAAGGGTACGACTATTTATATCCATGATTTTTATATATTCATCCCATTCTATATTCATTCCCACTAAATTATTAAAATTTTAAAAAATTACTATTGTCATCCACGTAACATTCCAATATTGTCCTTATTGAATTAGTTCATTTAAACACTATATATCCACACATATTTTATATATCCATCCCCATCTAAATACATCCCTAAAATAATTTCTAAATTTCAAAAAAAATATATCACTATATTCATCCCCATTATATGTAAGAGACTTTGTTTATTATTACTGGGAACAGAATGAGACATTCGATGCACTTTTCTGATTTTTGCCTTTCCTTTTTCTTGCTAGCTTCTTGTTTCTACATGAATGTTATACTTTTATTCATGCTTCTTTCTTCTGTCTGTTCTACACATATGTTTACACACGATCTGTGTGCACTTCGACTCTGCTAAGTTTTATAAAAACTTGGATGACGTGAGACTCTGTGCATTTAATGTAATCTTCAATTGGGCGATAATAATGGGTATTTTACAAGGTTAAACTTTATCAAACCTCTAAAACTCTGGATGTGTAGACATGGAAAAATTTCAATACTCCTTTCATGAATGAAAAAAGAGGTAAACAAGAGGGTAGCTTTTGGAATCAGAAATAGTGGTTTTCTTATATTTGTATAAGATGTGGTGTGAAAGTCTGCAATTAATCCAAGAAAGATGGTACATTTCTGAACTCTTGTTCTTCATTCCATGGCAAAACAATGTCCAATGTAATATACAGCATTCTATGGACAATTGGCATTTTTTTTTTCAAAACAGTCTTATAACTTATGAAACATCTGTAACGTTGTTTTGGAATTTATTACCAAGCCCTTCTCCACGTGTCAAGTTTGTGATACGGATATTTCTTGCATTTTTTACAAGGGTCTAAGTAACAAATAATTTGTCCATTGTATTTCTGTGTTTTAATTGGCAAGAAAAGCCGAAGTGTTATAGTTTCTATCATTTGTATTTTCTTTTGAATGATTTCATACTGCCATCACAATAAGAAAATTGCTCCATAGAAATTTTTCCCCTATTTTTATTCACTTTAGTTTGTAAGCTAAATACAAGAAGTGAAAACTCATTGACTCCATGCTGATATGTGCTGCGGGCAGAAGCTCAGTGCATTGAATTATTAAAATGTCTTTGGATTATAGTAGTTCCTCTTGAGCTCGTATAATATGACGATTATGTAATTGTTACAGATTTTGGAGGTTTTGCTTCCGCAAGGTATGATTATTCCTTCAACTTTCGTAACTGTTGGGCATATTGCGCATCTAAATCTGAGATATGAACATCATTCATATAAAAATCTTATTGCGGAGGTACTTCTACTGTTTATATTAGTAACATTCAATTTCAGCGAGTCGTTTGTTGTCCTGATAAGTTTCATTCAATTAAGATTTTATTTAAACACAAATTCTGAAAGAATATAAAAAGGTTCAAAAGAGTTTAGTTAAAATAAATGAGTGGATGAATTTAGAATGATCTGTTTTTATTTAATTTTATATATGTCTATTTAGGTAAATTTACATAAAATTAAAAATGTAATAAATCATAAAGAAGAAATTTTTGTAAAGTAATTTTCTTGAGTTCCACCACTGCAAACCACATCCAAGCATGGGTCACCTGCTAACCATTAATTTGGCGTAGACGGAAGAGAAGGATGCTACAAAGTCTCTAAAACTGGTAGCAAGGTGGAGTTACAACAAAAAATGGTCCAATTAGTGATATTACATAATAATATTTTAAGGGAAGGAACGAGAATTTGAAGCCAATCCTTCATATTATCAAATTTCTCACTTAATACTACGATTCCAATCCATCTTACACATCATATTTGGACTTGTAAAATAGTGAAAAGTATATATGTTTTTAAATAAATAAAGATGACCCGCTAACCTGTGTTGCATGAATACTTCAAATAGGATGGCGTGTCAGATATCGATATTAATCAAATACACTACCATGACCATTTTTTTTTATCATAAATATTATATATTTTGAACTTAAAAATATTGTTAAATAATAAATAGGTACTTATATTTAAAAGATTTTAATAAAAAAATTACTCACAAATATAAAACTAAATTTATACTATATGATGAAGAATTTTAAAAATTTTAATCAACATGTTACCGACTTGTTGCATCAGCTCCAATTTTCGTGTTGAACATTACATGATGGTGCATTATAGCCGCTAACCACATGAAGCTTGTTTACCTTTCTTGAAGGTTGGACAAGGAATGTTGGGGAAATTATCATTTGAAAAAGAACTTTGAAAACTTTTAACTTCTCCCAACTTTTGACGACAACCAAGGTGGACGAAATTTAATTTTAAGTTGAAAAGATTGTAAAACCTCCAATTCTAGGCCTTGACTGTTGATTTTGAAACTAGGACCTACTTTTAAGAGTTCAAAAGTTTGGTTCAAAATTGTTTTGTTGTCCATATTTGAGGGACCTATTTGCAAATTCTGAAAATGCAGTTTTCTTCGCCCTAGGAACAGTAACTTAGATTTGGTGTTTTGGAAAAAATAAAAGAACTATCTTCTTTGGCTAAGGGAATTATATTCTTGTTATATAATTTATTGTTAAGTCATCTATTTAAGCCTAGAATGCTCTTTCAATCAAACTGGTACGGATTTTTGTCGTATTGTTTGACTTACACTTATGGAAAATTTGAGATTCTTGCTTGCAAAATTATGTGTGCATATTTAATTAGAAGGCAATTATTATTTTCTAGGATTATAAAAAAAATTATTCCCCCTAAAACCTAATACCAAGTGTATGTGTGTGAGTATATACCACTCAATTCGCCATCTCTTCCTGCCCCGCTCACGCAATTTTTTTGAGAAAAATTGGACGAAGTTTAGAGTTATCAAAGTTATTTGAGTATCTTCTTACGTTCAATTATGTTATGAGTTCAAATATGATATGTTATTAAAGATGGATAGGAGTTATAGTACTACATGTGAAATTCGGGCCTACAAAAGAATTGGCTTCAAATTCACATTGTTCCACTTGTAAGTATGATTATGTAGTATTCATGTTGAATGTACTCTACTTGCTACTTGTTTATTGAGATTTTATCTGACTCCTCTCTTTCCCCTATAGGAAATTAATTGTTCAAGGACACCGATGATTGCAAGTGGTTTTTGGTTGTGGAACTCAAGAAAAATATTTAGGAAAATTTCTCTTTTATGAATTTCTTTGGATTTTTGATGATTATTGTTAAAAGTATTTATCTTGAAATCAAAGTCGTTAAATATAAAGATTTTTTCCCCTTCTAAATATTAAGTTCTCTTAAAATGAATAGTTATTGAATACTTAGTTTCTCTTAAAATCATGTTATTATTTCTTTTTGGTGTAACATTTCTTATGTTCAGTGAAACTTGGGTCTAGGGCTTGGGGCAGTCACAGTTGCCTTGTCATATATAAGGATTGATGTCATTTCATTTAACTTGTGCGTCTCAAAAATCAGTAGTTGAAGACAGTGATGTCATCATATTATCTGTCAAGCCTCAAGTTGGTATTGTTCTAGCTTATCTATTTGTTCCATTTCCCTGTTCTGTTCTTTTGTTTAGTCCCTGCCATTGAGTTCTATTTTCGTTGTTTTGAGAAACTTTCATTCTGTCAAGGTGATATGAGGAAGTGAAAAAGTCTCTAGGTTTCTTATTTTTCAAATGAGCTATTGAAATGCAACTAGACAACTTTCATATGTAGGGATCTGTTATACAAGTAACACGAATTAGTCATAATCATTATAATCAAATAATTTTATCTGGTTCTGGTCTACAACCTCATTTTTCTTCAGCTTTCCACTTTGCACAGGGGCTGGTTATGGATCATAGAATTACGTGGGAAATATGAGAGCATATTTTAGCATCAAGTCCGATTGAACTAGTCGACATGGGCTGGACTTGTGGGCCCGGCCACACATGCATGACGGGTTCGTACCGTCCTGCTCTACCTTAAGCAATAGGCAGTACTCGTATCCACAGAGAAGAGAATCCAATGCCAAGAGAGATATTTCCACAGAGAAGAGAATCCAATGCCAAGAGAGATAATGCTGGAAATTGTTTATTTTTCTGTCGGTCCAACAATTAAAGAAATTTTATATGAAGGAAAATTGTTGTCTAATATAGACACAAATGGCTATTATCCAAGGAACAATCTCAAAGAGCAGAATCAGAAAACTTTAGGAAAAGGAAAAAGAAAACACCGTTTTGGACACCTTTCATATGCTGAATTGTATAAGTTGCATCTCATAAATTTCGTCACGCCTATCTCAAAACTGTACTGTACTGCCCAGTCCAGTCCAGTCTAAGCTTAAAAAAGTCCACACAAAATACCTTCAGTCCGTTGTTAATGAAATAATTCTGCACAATTCCAGTTTAGCATAGGGAAAATGCTGCGGTTTAAACAAATAGTGCTACTAATGCCAAGCAAGCTAAACAAATAGACTACTGTTGAATCACTGATAATATCCTCTCTTTGAAAGAATTTCTTATGAAAGCTCGCACCTATCCTCGTCCCCCAATTAGATAAGCATCCCGAAGGATTTAAGAAATGGAAGTGAAAGAAGACGACAACATGAATACAATTACAAAAAACTTAATTCTTCGATTTAAATTGTTAGCAGCGACTGATACATCTATGTGTATATATATATGGGATGATGTTATTTTTAAGTTTCTCTTTTGGGGTTGTTGCCCACAATCATCACGTGTGGTTTATTCATAAAATTCGGTTGTTGTTGGAGTTAAATTAAAAGATTGCATGTTATTGCAATTGAATGCTTACCAACACATATTTTCACGTTGTTGATATATATATTATCTTTGAGGCTTATGTTCTATGGCCAGGTTTAATTTTTTTCGTGCTTTATTATAAATTCGTGACTTCCTCCTGTTCTATACCTTGTGGCTCTCAAAAGTTGTAATCACCAACTGGTCCCAACCATAGACCTCGTGTTTGCCTCGAAAGTCCTTTTGCATTTTATAATTTGTTGGCTCCATATTTATCTTAAGTCACACTTCATTTGTCCAGGAGTGGGCAGGTCACAGTCAATTTATTGAGTGATGCCGAACACGGCTGCTGTTGGCAATGCTGCATATGGAATACCAATTTCTGTCTCTCCTGCTTTTGCCTTGTCACTTGTAGAATGCCTAATATTAAATAACAACTTCAGAGTTAATGGTGTGATTGAAAACTTGGGGTTTCACTAAAATTGAACTTACATATTGGATCCTCATTGTTATTGTAATTGTTAAATAGATAAAATAATTGCAAATCACGTCATTTTTGAATTTCAAATCTCTATTATCTGTCACACTACTTCAAGATTTTCCTCCCCATTATCTTTCACAGTGTTAATCCAATTTTGAGTTTGTTGTTACTACACAAAGATATGCATGTGTTGGTTTTGCGATTTAGAATGATAATGCAGTTTTACCAATCTAATTAACATGTACATAGTTATAAGCATGAGGGATGCAGCTACTAAAGATGATGGAGAATTAATTTCCAAGTTATTTGGAGCTATTGGTAAGGTCCGGACAGCTGATGAGAAACTGTTTGATGCAATCACTGGCCTGAGGTATTGTTTACTTTTTTCATGTTTTCATGTTGTATGGTTAATTCTTAACGCAAAGCTTGCAAGCGATAGCCATATATTTTCTAGAGCTGAAAATATGAGGCTAATTTGGCATATTCTAATGGTCTGTTTGATTACAAAGGTGAAATTTGGGTGGAAAGAAAATGAATTTCAGAGAATTGAAATGATGGGAAATTATTTTCTGGGAATTGTCAATTGATAGTGTTTGATTGGTATAATTTTCTAGGTGGAAAATGTTAAAATAAAAGTATTTTTTGATATTCGTTTGGCTTTGTTTTACATGAAAATTGTCAACTAAAGGGATAAAATTTACTGCTATTGGGAATGAAATTTGTTTCCATTGCCAAAACCCAAAAATAAATAAATAAATAAATAAAATATATATATATATTTTCAAGAAAATCATCTATCTTTGGATGTTTGTTTGGCTTTGTTTTACATGAAAATTGTCAATTAAAGAAAAATATTTTTTTACAATAATTCTTAGAATTTTTTTCCACTGCTAAAAAAAAAAAAAAGGAAAAAAAAATTTGCATGGAATTCCAATTCTCATCAAACCTATAAGAATTTCAATTCCTCAAAAAGAAGGAAAAGGCATCGCGTGGGAGAAAATGTGGAAAATGATTTCCATGGAAATTGTTTGGTATCAAACACTTCAAATTGGCCAAAGTTGGAAAAATTTTCCATTTTTCATGGAAAAAAAGGGAAATCAAACACTACCTAACTAGTTTATCTTCTCCTGGAATGTTGATTGGTAGTAGATCAGTATACTTATTTTTAGCAATAGAAGCTTTGGCTGATGGTGGGGTGCCTGCCAGTCTTCCTAGGGATCTGGTGCTCATGCTAGCTTCTCAAACCATAAGCCAATGGATATATTTACTTTATCATGCGATATAGTATGTTCTGTGTAAGCTTATTCTTATAACCAATTCGAAAGCATGAATTATCTTAATGCCTTTTTTTTTTTTTTAAAGAATGTGTTGGATGATTTTTGTGAATAGTGACGCCGAAATAAGTATAATGATGGTGACAAAGCCGAGGCAAGAGTTGGACTCTTTGTCCTTAAGTCGAATTTGCCCGCAACGGTGCCTACGGATTTCGGCAATCGACTCCCAAGATACAACGGCTACACTTGTGTTTGTAGCACTCCAAAACACAAGTACAATGAACCAAATTTAGGCTTGTGTACTTTAAGGATGAAATGAAGGAAAATCAAAATAAATGAAATGATTTTGATTTTGGACAGAAGAAAGGATGAGAGACGTTTTGCATATCAAGTTGTGTGGAATAGGATACCCAAAGGGTCCTATTTATAGACCATGAAAGGGTGTGGACAAAATGGTTGAGGTCAAACCATGCACCCTTTCCAAACAATGCACTTTTATGAAAAGGTGTCTATTCACTGATTTTCGTCCTTTTTCGTAATTTCTTCATTCATTCGATATTGGTTTTCGAAATGCCAAATATTCCCTTCAATACATGCAGAGAAATCAAAATTCTCTTTCGGGGGCATTGCCCCCGACCCCCCACGAGGGCCGCTGCCCCCTCGACCCTCGCGACCTGACCGGGCAGGTCGATCCCCGTTTGTGCGCCCCGAAGCGGCGAAGTGGCAAACAATTTTGCTTAAACGAATTGAGTCGAGCTTTTGAGCATTTGGCCGAAGTCGATACGAACTTTAATCGATTTTTCAATTCTCGATTTATTTAACCAATATCCAACAGAATGTCTTCTAACAGACCCTTCACATGCAGACTAGATGTTTTTTTCATCTCAGTCGGGACATGTGCTTGCTCTTATCTAAATCTTAGGAGACCAACTTGTTTATTCAAATTATGTCTCCTACAAAATGTGCTTTATAAATTCTATCTTCTTTTATAGTGCTTTTTATGGCATCTGAACTTCATTCAGCCTCAGATATTAAAGTTTTACAGGTATTGGGAGCAGCATCAATGACAGTTGATACAGGAAAACATCCCAGTCAGCTGAAAGATAAAGTAGCATCTCCTGGAGGGACGACTATAGTTGGCTTCTATGGGATGGAGATTGCCGGTTTCTGAAGAATTTTAGCCCCTGTTTGACCCCCATTTTTCGAAGTAAAAATGGGTGGAATAATATTTTTTTGAAAAATGAATGGTTCAAAAGGAAGTAAAAATTTTCGGTTTACATATAATATTATTTTATAAAAGATTGTGTAGTTGAAAATACAAGAGAGAAAAATAAAATGTAATGTAATTTAATGTAATGAGGGCCAAACAGGGGCTTAATGAACATGATTGTCGCTGATAGCATGCGCAGCCCAGAACCTTCTACAACTAGTTTTGTCATAATTAATGGATTTGAACTATGGCAGATACCATAAACAAAATTATTTCTCAATCTTTTTTCCCCAAGTCCTCGCACTATTGGTTTTTCCTTTTAATAAGATGTTGACGTTTCTATCAATTCATCTTGAACAAGTGATATTAATATCGTGAATAGTTAATTGATTAGAAACATTAATTTTGCCTCCCTTCTCTAGCCTATTATTTGTATCCAAATTCTTAGCATTCAAAATATGAATTCAAGACCTTATAACCATTGTTTTCAATCTCTATAAATAGATAAAACATTTGTTATAACACTAATTGATAGATTTGAATTAGAATAATACAAAGATAGATACAATGAACACAAAAGCATCAAACCTCTCTTACTCGAA
This sequence comes from Olea europaea var. sylvestris, assembly GCF_002742605.1. Classification (NCBI taxonomy): domain Eukaryota; kingdom Viridiplantae; phylum Streptophyta; class Magnoliopsida; order Lamiales; family Oleaceae; genus Olea; species Olea europaea. The sequence goes on along the minus strand of NC_036245.1, from coordinate 7,431,723 downwards.
ACACATCTCAACTAAAACTTGAACAACGGCATTTGGCACACACCTTCACTTGGAAAGATTCATTGTGTAATAGGTTTGGAGAAAAGTTAAGCAAAGAAGAATAGTGGCAGGGACTAAGGCAATAATAGTCCACGGACTGCGAAAATAGGTGTTAATTAATTCAGCAATCCATGTTTTTGCCTTGCTGCTACAGTGCTTCTCAATACTCACCTTCACCTCATATAAATAATAATCAGAGTAAAGTCCGCAATTATTAATCCCTTTGATCACTTCAACAACTTGTTCATCATTGTTAAGGTTGCTGATGAGTATCTT
>NC_036245.1:7421130-7429162 GCF_002742605.1 Olea europaea var. sylvestris | reverse complement strand
AGTAATCGTGAATTCGTACCTTCTGGGAGGTCGAATGATCCTACTTGATTTACGCTGAGCTGGAGTGTCCTCAGGAGTCTCTACATCCTGATCAAAAGTCTGTCCATCAGCAAGTGTGGGATCAAACCCAAGTTCATCTAATTGGTCAATAGTATTTGTGGATTCTTGAACTTCTTCAAGTTCTATCTTGCTCCAACTACCCTCTCCTAGAATAAACTTTTTCTCTAGGAATATGGCATGTCTTGAGATGAACACGTTCTTCTCAACAGGATTATAGAACTGATATCCAATTGTCTCTTTTGGATATCCCACAAATATGCATTTATCAAATTTAGCCTCAAACTTATTTGATTCATTTTGCTTCACATAAGCGCCACAGCCCCAAACTTTCATGTGAGATAACTTTGGTCTTTTTCCTCTCCATAAGTTGTATAGAGTTTTATCAACCAAGACACGATTTATTGCGCAGCACGTAACAATTAGTGCATAACCTCAAAATGATTTTGGAATGTTTAAATGGCTCATCATTGATCGTACCATGTCTAACAATATGCGATTCCTCCGCTCAGATACACCATTACATTGCGGTGTATATGATGGAGTCCACTGCAAGGGAATCTTATTCTCTTTTAGATAATCTAAAATTTCTATGTTTAAATATTCTCCATCTCGATCTGATCTCAGCGTGAGAATATTCTGACATGTCTATTTCTCTACTTCAAGTTTGAATTCCTTGAACTTTTCAAATATTTCATGCTTGAATTTCATCAGATATACATAAGCATATCTAGAATGATCATCAGTAATTGTGATGAAGTAAGAGAAACCACCTATAGCGGTGATTGACATGAGTCCACATACATCAGTATGATTAGTCCCAGTAGTTCTATAGCTCTTTCTCTTTTTCCAGTAAAAGGAAATCTGGTCATTTTGCCTAATAGGCACGACTCACATTTGTCAAATGATTCAAAATCAGTTGACCTCAAGTATCCATCTTTATATAACTTGAAAATGCATTTGTCGTTGATATAACCCAATCTGCAATACTAGAAATAGGTATTATTTAGATTATTACTTTTATGTCTCTTATTTTCTATACTCATAATAGATGACTCGGTATCAAGAATACAAATTTCATTTTGCAACACACGACAACTGTTAAAGATATCATCTTTATAAAACAAACAACGATTATTCTTAACATTAATTGAAAAGTCATTCATGTCCAAACACAAAATAGAAATAATGTCTTTAATAATGACGGGAACAAAATAGCAATTTTCTAATTCTAATACTAAGCTCGAAGGCAGTGGTTAGAAGTATGTCCCTACAACTAATGCAGCAACTCTTGCTCCATTTTCCACGTGCAGGTCAACTTCTCTTTTTTGCAATGGTCTACTTCTCTTTAGTCCCTACATATTTATATAAATATGAGATCCACATCCGGTATCTAATACCCAAGAAGCTAATGAAGTAGACATATTAACCTTGATAACAAAAATACCTGAAGTATAAGCTTCAGAAGCTTCTTTCCCTTCAACCTTGCAAGGCAAGTCTTGCAGTTCTTCTTTCAATGACCTTTCACTCCACGGTGATAGCACGGGTCATCAGATTTGGTATTGTCCTAGCCTACTTTGACTGCTTTGTTATTGCCCTTAGCATTTTTAGTTGTTTTCTTAAAACTTCCTTTGATTTTTTCTCTTAGTGCCCTTGGAGGATTGAATGACTAAGACATGCCCAGTGCCAGCCTTGACATTAGGCTCCACAGTTTTAAGCATATTAAGCAATTCAGGGAGTGTGCATTCGATCTTATTCATATTGAAGTTTATGATGATTTGTGAATAACCATCTGACGGAGATTGCAGAACTAAGTCAATACCTAATTCATGATCCATGATAAAATCCAACTGAGTCAATTTCTCAATGAAATCATCATCTTCATCACATAAGCACTGATTGAAGATCCTTCTGCCATTTTGCGCCGGTACAATTGTTTAGAGGTCTCATAACTCTCCACATGAGATTGTTCATCATACAACTCCTTGAGATGAAAAATCATAGTGTAAGCATCCGTACCCTCATATTGCTTCTACAACTCAGATGACATAGCTAGAAACATCACACATGCTGCAGCGTTATCGTCGTCACCGTGTTTGTTGTAAACAACCACCTCTTCCTCACTGGAATTTTCAGCAGGTACCTCTAAAAGAGGCTGCTCAAGGACATACCCAAATTTCTCATGCTTGAGAACGATTCTCAAATTGTGGTGCCAATCGAGAAAATTTGGTCTAGTCAGTTTGTTGACATCTAGTATGCCTCTCAAATTCATATGATTACTCATGATTCAAAAATTATAAATGACGAAAAATATAGAATCAATACGTATTGTAATGCATTTGCACAAATTCAATATGGACTTCAATTAAACGTGCTCCTACTATTTAAAAATAAATTCATCACCTTCATATATAAATTATTGAAATCCACATTTGATTCCCATTGGGTTAGGATCGCATTCGTTACATCAAAATCCCGAGTGTACTCAACAAACCTTAATAAAACATTTGGGTGGATACTATTATCAATTGTATCTCCATACAACTCCTAGATCATTAAGCTGACAACTCATTATCTTCACACATCTTATGTGTTAGTTTAACATGCCTCCAAAACTTATCTCCCAAATATATATATATATATATAAAATAAATTCAATAATTGCTAGATTCAAGAAAGGCATGAATAAATCAACTTTTGATTTTATCAATATGTAAATCAATTCCTAACAAACAAACACAAAGTTGACTCTGATACCACTGTTAGGAATTTACTTAAACATGCGCAACGGAAATAAAAACAATTTCAATTCCTATCAGGATTTATTTTTGTATTTAAATAGGAATTGTGATAAAAGTTATATATTTTCTTGGATTTGCAAACTCCTTTGCTTTATCTTTGCTCCAGCAACTTGGATTTGTCTCCTGCAGTTGTCCAATTGTCCAGCTTTCAATGAATTTCACACAAAGAACAGATTGCAGTCACCAGGATTTTGTTCTCTTGTGCTAGCAAGAATTATGAGATTCTTTATAAATGGAAAACTCTAGCCGTGTATTTATATAAGCCTAAATGGACTTGGCCTGATCCGGTCCAATATTTAATTAATCCATTTAATTAAATTAGATCCGTGAATTAATTAATCCAATTCAAGCTTATAAATAATCGACCCAATTAATTAATTTATCCAACGATTGTTAAATTAATTGACAAATTACAATATTCCAATTCTCTTTTATGTGCGACCCATGAGGTTCCCGATTACGATATTTAATGACGTGAAATATTATTTTGATATAATCAAAATTGATAAATTAAAATATTATTTTAATTTATCACCAATTCACACTCGCTGTTTCAGATCGACATCTAGCAATGTGTTAGGACAATACATGTGACAAGAAATATCACGTGGTATGACAAAATCAAACTTGTTCGTTTACCATGAAATTATAATCCCTTCATCAATACGATCTGATCAATTACAAGATATGGAAGTGTGTCAATCTCGATCATCGATCATACCTTTCATTCCATTGTTAAGTCAATATGAGTCGAAAACTCCTTTTCGACTTTTGAGTATACCCTGGACAGTGATTTCATTATCGACTTAATTAAACGAAATACAGATCACAATTTCTTACTATCTAAGAGTGACGAATCTTCTATTGGTTATTCACAACCTTCATATGGTTCTCGACATACCCGAACGTTGCCGTATTAGTGGCCCTTAGCAAAGCAACATTCAACACCATCAAAGCATGACTGTCGTTATATAAGATACTATGACGATCTCAAGTTAAAGGACCAATTCCACTACGGAACGTTAGAGATTAACTACCGACGCTCAGATAATTATCTATGTAGAATCTTTTAGTGGGTCTCCAATGTTTCATTTTATAACAAAACATTCACGCATTCATTTAAGTATCACTACACTTTAACTTGTGAGATCAACTACTTACTTTATAAGTAAGAAATGTCACACGAGATGATCTATCCGTAATAACGATATCCGTATCTCGTTATTACTTAAGACCATGGATTATTCAAGATCCAATTATATGCAATTTGCATCTCACAATTACAACTCTTTGTTATTAACAAATTACTTAAACTTGAATTTTCGGACTCTATTATTTAAAATTATTTATCAAAATATTAATTCAAATAAATAATAGATCTTGCCAAAACACAAATACATTAAACATGTTAAAAGTATTTACAACCTAAATCGATTGGACTAAGACAAAACACTTACATGAGCAAAATCGCTGATGTCCTTGATTACGAAAACAAGCAACAAGAGGAAGCAACAAGAGTAAGAAAATTATTGATGATATTCTTGTTTGGGCTCCAATTTAATAGAAAAATGGATAAAATAAGTTTTTGAATAATGATTTTTTTTTTTTTTGGAAAATGCTTGGTTAAAAAATAAGAAAATAGATTTTTATTTGCATGTAGTATTATTTTATGGAAGGATGTGTGACTGAAAATGAGTTTTTTAAAAAATAATTTTTTGAAATATAGACTTTTGAACAAGTAGAAAAGATTAGTTGTCATTATAATTTATTTGCACTGATGAATAACAATTATACTTGAAACAAATAAATCAGATAATAGCTTATTATCATACAACGCTCTTGGCTAATGTACAAGAGTCATCATCAATCCGTTTAATATCTAATGATAATTACTTATATAATTTAATTTAAATTCATTACTAATAATGATGATAAGTAAAATACACACATACACAATGTAGAGCTGAACAACTCAAACCATGAAATCAAATTAAGATCGCTTTTTCGAAATCATTGATTTGGGATCATATGGATCCATCAACACTTTAATTATGAAATGATCCAAACTACTTCAAAGTGGATTCGCGTAGTCTGAACCATCAAATCGTTTACCAAAAAAAATAAAAAAATTTAAATTATATTAGCTTAAATTTTATTCAATCTAATTTGAACTAAATAAATCACAGTTAAAAAGGCACATTGTTTAAATCATGAGTAAATGTGTATGTCACCCCCTTCCATTTCAATATGAATTTACATAGTTTATCCAACCATTTTCTTTTGCATATGGACAAACATATGGATTAATTATTTTTGCTTTGAGTAAGCCCTTGCGAGCTAATCATTTTTTATTGGATTATAAGATGAACAAAATATATATAATTATGAAGCTAATTTCCATGTATAGGTACCTACATCTAAGCTTTTTCTGCTAAATACTTCTTAAAAGAAGACATCCAATTTTCATACCTTAGATAAATTTTTAATTTTTAATTTCTCGTATGAATTTTGGTTTTACTCATAAATGATATTTTACTTATAATTAATTTTGTATATGTAAGTTAATTTTTAACTTAGAAATGAAATATTTACTTACAATAAAAATTTTAAGTTTTACGCAATTTTTTTATTTTTTAACACTGATAAGTAAATTTTACTGTTTAAGTTGATTTTATACAAGTAATGTTTTACATATAAGTGTATTTTTACTTATAAGTAACTTTTAAATTTTATAAGTGGATTTTTATTGTATTTTTAGTATTTATTTTTTTTAACTTTATAAGCTTTTTTCCATAATAGTAAAATTTTATTTTATAAGTGATTTTTTACTTATAAGTAAATTTTTAAGTAAAAAAAATAATATATTTTTTCTTATAAGTAATTTTTTTAGTTATTGTATATTTATTTATAACCACATTTTTTTTTATGTACAATTGAAGTTTTGTCTCGTAAGTAATTATATGCTTAAAAAAATACCTTGTAAGAGATGATATCCACCAGTCTTGAACAATATATATGAGTTTAAATGATTGTTTCGGAGATGGTAAAATTGAAGGAAATTTTTAAAGGTTTAATCCATTTTTAAAAAGGGACCAAAACCCCAGATTTCGGGGTGTTGTCAAATGTCAACCACCCAAAATCACTACCCAAAAGAATTAAAAAATACGGGGTTTTCAACCTTGTAATCATTGACACTCAAAAACCGTCAAAATTAGTGGAAAAAGAAAAAGACAAACAGGCCCTTTGTTTATAGTAAACTAATTAAAGAGTCAAAATCATTAAAAAAATCAACAATACTACACAAACAAGTTCAAAAATAGGGTGCACACATGTCAATACGTGATTAGACTGTTTGAAAAATAAAAATAACAAGCACCCTTATCTGTTGTCAAGTCAGACTGTTTTTCTCTATTTTTGAGCCTAAACAAACATCATTACTCAAAATAATAATAATAATAATAATAATAATAATAATAATAAGAAGAAGAAGAAGAAGCAGCAGCAGCAAACATCCCTTCGCATATATTAAACAGCAAACAATCCCTTTGCGTATATTAAACTGATTAATAACGTTCCATTTTCAAGAGATATGGTAAGAATTCACATATATCTTCAATTACGATTTTACTTTCTCTACTAAGGGGCGGGCTCCATTTTCATGATATATGGTGAGAAACAACTTTTTACGAACGCAATTTAGTATTAAAAATTTAAAAAAAAAATTCCAATCCCAATTGGTTGTGGAAGTTGTAATGTATATCACGAAATGATGACTCTTTCTCAGTTGATTCAACATTGAATTAATAAATATTACGCGTAAGGACATGATAAATAGACTTCTAATTAATTGATGTATCTATTGACAGCAATTTTCTATACAATATAAAGTACCACGTTTCACACACTCCTAATAATTGTTCAAAGAGAATCAGATTTTGAATTTGAATTTTCAAATTCTCATTGACTCATTTCTTCTGTCTGCCAAGATGTTAATTAATTCTAGAAACATGGAATTTTGTAGAGAGACCATCCCCCTAGTTGGAAGGAATTTGTATAGTGATGGGATGAATGAGTTTAAAATCAATTGTTTAAATTGTTGCCATATAAAAAAGTGTCAAAATTGTTGTCAATCATAATATACATGTAGTATTATTGATTTCTAGATGGGGGTTAAAAGTTGATAGTCCTCAACATCAGATTGGGTGTTCTTATCCATTAAGGACCTTTCGCTAAAAAATATTTGTAAATAGACGTTATATACGTATAATGTCACGGGTCAAGGTCATCAACCTACTAGCCATGGTGGATGACGTCGTGATTAATATCATAATACTACATCAAGTCAGCTTGCTTGATAGTTAGCAACAAGCAAAATTGTTGTTAGCACGTCTTGTGCCTAAGCCTATACAGGTAGCTAGAATTCTTGACATCACATGCCTTTTTTAAGGTCTACCGACTGTAGTTTGGGATGTCGTTTTTTGGGATTATAAAGGTTGTGCTTATTTTTTTTAGTTTGGTGAAGTAGTCATAACATGGTGCAAAGATCATTGGACAATAAAACACTTGACTCCATAAATTGTATCACTCAAAAACAGTCAAAATTAATGAAAAATACTGATTAACAGCGTTCCACTTTGAAGATATATGATGAGATTCATCATCTTCCATTACAATTTTACTTTCTTTGCAAAATTTGGTGTGGTGGGTGGGGGGGGGGTTCAATTTTCAAGAGATATGGTCAGAATCAACCTTAATCGAGGATTGAAAATTCCAATTCCAATTGATGTGGAAGATCCCTTCCCGTGTGGTGACTATATCACAAAATGATGACAATATCTTTTAAGTTATTTTGATTGTAAAGATGGAATTTGAGTGGAAAAAAATGATTTTCAGGGAAATGAATCGTCTAAAAATTGTTTTATTGAAAATTGTCAATTATTATATTTGATTTGTATAATTTTCCGCGCGAAAAATGTTGAAATAAAATTGTTTTTTGGAGTTCATTTGGCTGTGTTTACTTAAAAATTGTTTAAAGGGATAAAATATACTGGTATTAGGGATAGAATTTGTTTCCATTAAAAAAAAGAAAAAAACCATGAAAATCATTTATCTTTTGGTATTCGTTTGACTTTGTTTTATATGGAATTTGTCAATTAAAGAAAAATATTTTTTTT
>NC_036245.1:7419101-7421030 GCF_002742605.1 Olea europaea var. sylvestris | reverse complement strand
TGAGGACATCCAACTAGTTGAGTCCAATTAGGAGAATGTCACTTACTACTATAAATACAGAACCTTGAACCATTATTCAGGTATGTTTTACATTGTTCTTCAGCACATAGCCTCACGCATATATTTTCCTTTCTGACTTAAGCATCGGAGGGACGACGAGAACACACCTCGTTGCCTTTGTTTCAGGTATCGGAAGATCACGTTCGTGCTCATCATCAGTCATCAAGCTCGGGAAATCCACAGGTACGATTTTTGGTAGCATCAGAACACATTATAGAAATATGCAAAGGAATTCAGTTCGTTGATATTGGACATCAAGAACATGTTCGAGGACAAACTCTTTAACTTCATATTGGGATTACAAATGTAGTAGCAAACTAAGTAGAGTTGACAGAGCATGAAGGATCTGTAGTCAGCCATTGCTGTTGCTAATGCATTGGTCGAGCTACGATTGGGCAGTAACGCTTCGATGAGGAAGCAAAATAGAGGCAAAATCGGTAGAGGTGACTAACAGAAAAATGGGTTGAAGGCTGCTGAAAAGTGGGAGGAACAGCCATCAAAATGAAAAGATGCTGGAAACTTTTCGAGGTAGATGAAAAATTTTGATGGCTGCTACATTTGCAAAGGGCCTTGTCATACAATGGACTACCCAAAAGGGAAAAATTGACTGCAATAATGCTTGAAGACCACGAGATGAGGACATCGAGGAAATGGAACAAACTCTGATGAATCCGTTGCAACTTGTTGACTGGACCTGGGATGTAGAGTGTTCTAGAATTTGTGTAAATCTGGGAAACGAGAAGTGTGCCATTGATGAAGCAAGACATCGGTATTGGTTATATGACGTGGCAGCAATGGATGCACAACAATGATGGATTTACTTTATCACAGCATTGCAGGTGAAATTTGGGAATGCACGTTAGATTTGACATTTATCGATGGGTTAAAGCTGTTCGTTAAAATCCCGCAAGCGTACATGTTCATTATACAAGTAATAATCGTGATAAGAAAATTATCATCGCACAGAAAATAAGGATTAATTCTAGTATATTTCATAAATTTAAATTCGTGTTTGTAACTAAAAGATGATCGAATGAATAGCTACATAATTTTTATAATTAAAACTTGTGAAAACAATGGAAGTTGATTTAAAATCAAATGTGCGAACGTATTGGGTTTCCAATGCTACTAACAAATTTTTAGTTCTAATTCTCAACCAACAATAATTATTTCAATTCATGTAATTGTGACGATCGATAATTTCACTTTTTTATTATATCACTTTTTTATTATTCTTTCCCAAAATATAATAAAACTATGTTTACCACGAGACGATCATATTCCTAATTCGAATTCATATGGTAAACATGCATTTACATTTAGGATTATCACAAATGATCGCATACGCCACAAATATTATTCCTAACGTTTATTGTCCATGTGTTTCAATAATAATGTTCTACCATCACGAGTTTTTCAACACTAGGAATAAGCAATTTATTGTCCTAGTGGTGCACAAATATTAAAACAATGTAAATAAGTATATTAATGGAATCACAATGCAAGTATTAAGATAAAAACACATGTCTCGAATTAAAACTAAAAATTAAACAATTTTGTCATACATCCAATACATGAAAAGATTTAGGGTAGCATCACATTGGAATTAAACACATAAAAGTGGAAGGAGATCACCAATTGACGGAGCATTATTAATTTTTCCAAAGTGAATCTGTCGAGGCCATGCTATTTCATCAAAATTTCCTTCAATTTGCGTGTTTATTTCTCAAATTTATGCTCAATTCAGCCGTCACCTTTGTCCCTTAATTGGCGTGGAAATCAATCTCCAAGCTGCTGCCTTTTAATTGTGTGTATCTCTCAATAATTTCTCGGTTGCCACCTTATTTTTCCAACAGTAGTCGCCCAATA
>NC_036245.1:7352085-7412389 GCF_002742605.1 Olea europaea var. sylvestris | reverse complement strand
TAGATTTCCCCTTTTTCTTTCTCTCTTTTTTTTCCCTTTTTTTCTTGTTTTCCTTCTTTCCCTCTTCGTATCGATGGTGTAGGGTTCTGTTTATATAAAATGATAATGAATTCCATATTAGTACTACTTAATGCTCCACTAAGTACAAATTGCAATCAAGTCCCTCATTTTCTATTTTATATAACATTCAGTAATTAACTTCCCATAATTGAAAACTAAACCCCAAAATTTTATTTTATTCGTCTTAACCCTTTATTCAATACTCATTTCCTTTTTTGTGAACAATTAATTTTGGTCTATTCAAAATGACATCTTGGGTTAGAAAAAAACTAAAGCTTGAAAGGCGTATTCACGTACCTGTGTTCGAAATTTAAACTCTTTTTAGTCATATCCCCATATCTTATATATTAGAAAATAAAATATTCGACACTTGGATACGTACCATACCCGATACCTTACTCAAGTCCGAGCATCATGGGTTTTATTTCATATCAAAAGCATCTAGTAATTGAAGCTATGGGGCTATTTCGTTACTTGATGGGAATTATAGACAAAGGACTTGCATATGATTTATATTGATATAGGAAAAGCACGTGATGAAGTAATATGATATAAAAGAAAGAATTCTATTAAGAGCTTGTTTGGGCCCGATTTTTTCACCCAAAAAATTGATCTTTTGACCGTTATTTCACTATTCCAGCCGTTATATTTGACTTCTTCTTTCATAGGTAGACCCCACTTTTCTTCTAACGGTAAAAAATCAATTCTCAAAATCACTCACAAACAGGCTCTAAATATGCACAAGGATTTCTTGGATTGAGTTATAACACATATTTTTAGTTGTCAAGATTAGTACATAGACGATAAGTCAGAATTTATATGGCGTGCTTAGTAATCAATTAATATAGCTAAAATATCATTTTAACTTAGCTCTATTAGACATAAGGATGGTGGAAATATCATGATAGAAGATTGTGTTGTCCAAAAGAGTATTATTTATGAAGAAAATGCAGTGCATATGATTAGAAAAAGTTATATGAAGTTGAGAAGTAGCACACACACAGATTTAACATTTAAGAGAGGGAACATACCTAGAAAAAGGAAGTAGGACGAGAACTCACAAGACTAGAGAAGCATACAACAACAAATTGTGCCTTAATCCTAATAAAGTTGGAGATGGCTAGATAAAACCTTCATTGCTACTCCATTCGATCTGTTACAACAGTTACTGGAAGATCTAATACAATCCTTCCCCAACCACAACATGTCATGTTAATTTTGGTAAGCCTCTTCCTTTTTTTACATGTCCTACCAGGTTCTTGTTACTATTGTTACTAGGGCCCATTTTAGATCCACACAAGACACATCCTAATCACCTAATCTTTTCATCAATTTATCTTCAAGTGGTGTAACCTCAACTTGGTATATTTTTTCCATTGCTTATCCATTTTAATTCGATCACATCTACCTTAACATTCCCATTTCAAACTTTCATCTTAGGGAGATTATTGTCCTTCTCACAACTTAGCATTCGGTACTATATAACAAAACAATTTAATAAGGGTAATTCATACCATAATTTTTATAAGTTGCACCTTATTTAATAGCACTTAATGTCCTCAACTTTGCTCGTATAACACTTATGTCGCGAATTTTTTTGTCGAATTGTTTATCTTCAACCTCTCATTAATTAACACATATCGTTCTTGATTATAGTTTCTATAAAATTATTTTTGCGCAATTTGAAATGTGGGAAAAATATTTTATTATACCTTTGAATTTAGTCTTTGCTTGATCTCCATTATTTCCAAAATACATTTTTCTCTCTTTTTTTCAACAACGCATTCTTCATTAAAATAATATTATATGCAAAGTCTTTTTTCTTATTTTTGAACCACACATTCTCCATAAATCTACAATTCCAAAATGCATTCTTAGCAAAAAAATAGAGCTCAAATAGGTGCTTATTATTTTTCGAAAAATATGATGGATAAATAAGCCCTTTTTATAACCTCCCAATGAGCGTTTTGGAATGAAACCATTATCAAAGACGAGATGTGTATTAATGGAAGGTTGAAGATAAAAATACATTAAAAAAGGTTAGGTACATAAGTGCTACAATGAGCAAAGAATAAGGACCTTAAGTGAAATTAAAATGTGGTGCAACTAATGAAAATTATGGTGTGAATATAATTACCCATTTAATAACTGTTTTGTACACCTTGCCCTTTAAACTTATAGAGATCATAAACTCTAGAATACCTACTACACTTCTCCATATTGTCCAACCTGTTCTAATCCTATATATTATATCATATTCAAGTCCTCTTTAATAATCGAATCTAACTACCTAAAGTAATCTCTTTTGGAACAAATAAATGAGTCCTAAAGCTAGCTGACTCCAAGTTTATTAAATAGTAAAACTTTATCATTGATTATCAAAAATTTTGTAATGGGTTAAGAAATCATAGAGCTAAAGAAATATTTGTTCCAGATTTTTTTTTACTACAGTTATAAACTCTGAACATAATTATTAATATCACATTGAGTTGTTTGTATGGAACACAAAAGTAGCAAGTATATGACAGTAATATTCATAAAGAAAAAATTGGTACCTTTTGGAAACTGCCATCATCAATGACAAACGAAGGTAGCCATTGGCCAGAACTTCGTGAACATATGGTCAATAAACTCCCTTGCGTATGTTGGGCGCTTATCAAATAAGACATTTTCTGCTGCTTTCCCATCAAAAGTGCCTCGCATTGATGGGCTGTTTCCTTATAAGATGCATCAGGAGCATTGCTTGTAGAAATTCTACCGACTTGATGTGCAGTTTCCAGAACCTGTTCAAATATGTCACACACAACATTATTGCAAGAAAGTCGTGGGACAATTTTAAAGATGTTATAATGCCTTATTTGGCTGGCATTAAAACTTGTAAAGAAACAAAAGTCTAATTCCACATATGATCTATATGACTCAATACTGTAATGAATTTGTACAACATTAGAACTTTTGAAGACTACATGCTCCTACGACGACTAAGTGAAATGTGAAAAGAATCAACGAATATGGACAAAAATGTGTATGTTATAATTAAAAGAAGTCCAATGAAATGTCGTTGAAGTTAGGCAATCAGTTTTCATAAACATACTCTGTGTGAGTTAACAAGAAAATAAACCTAACTATCAGATCATTATTACTTAGTAGTAAATATAAAAAGGAACCTCGTGAAGGAAAAACTTACAGATTGTAGAAGTTTATCAACACTCAAAAGGTCGGGAATTTCAATGTCCAACTGTGAATTATTTTCACTACACTTTGGATCCAGAAGAGAATCATCATCTATTTCCAAAATTGAGGTTACCTGCACCATAGTAAAATAGACATGATAAGGATCATCTTTGGCTATGCTTAAAAATGTTATTTCTTGGAAGTAAGTTTTGTGAGTAAAAAGTAACTTTCAAAATTATGTTTGGCAAAATATAACTTAAAATTAATGACATCCAGACATCATCTCGGTAAAAAGAAATCTATAAGATCTAATTAAAGTATTACCTTGTTTAGAGATTTAACGTTTGTTGTATGCCTCGGATGAGCATGGTTAGAGGTGTTTCTGAATGCCTGGAATCCCAGAAGGCATTCTTCATCAGGCATAAATTCTTTGAGCAACTGCTCCCTGATGGAAGATTCTTCAGACTGCACAAAGTAGCATTGGGGGAAGAATTACTAGTTGAATTTATACATTAACCATGCATCCATTTCATGGAACTAACTTACATTTGTTAAATTATCCAGATTATTGATAATAACAGAAACAAGACATTCTGTAGTCTGTTCCTGGGTGATCTTTATTTCTGAAAGACATCTCAAAGCTGAACTGTCATCATCCTTTGACCCATAAACAGTTTTCGGATGAACAGAACCTGTATCCGAAATCTTCAACTTACAATCTTTAACCAAGCACAAAAATGGATCGACCTGAAAATGAAGAAAGAAGAAGATGATGAAGCATCTAACCAACCTTGGTAAGTGAGTAATATTTGTATTTACCATTGATATCCATCGACTATTACTACAGCTTATGGCATTGAAGTTAGAGCAAGATTGGGTAAAAGCCTAAATAATTAAGTTTTACGTAAACTTACGTACAAGTGAATAAGTTCCCAAAATGGATAAATGTTTATTGGACAAAGTTGAAAATAAGTTATTTACTTTTTCAAGATGGCAACTAAAGAATTACTTTTACAAATGAGTTAACTTTAACTTTTTTGACTTGAAAGAACAAAAAATTGGACATATCCAAATATCCTTGGAAGAGAAGGTCCCATAAAATTAAATTTTTATTACATTTAAGCTGAGACAAACATGTCTGGCAAGATTAAGCATTGAGAGATTAATATACCACAAAAAACATGGGACATAAAAAATGTAAAACAAAAAGCTTGTAAAAAGAGAGAGAGTTAACCCACCACTTTATCTGTAAGTACAGCCTTGACACGTGGGACAAGAGGAAGGATGTTGAATGCCTTTGATGAAAATATAATCATAGAAGTCGACAGCACAAAAAGGGATCTACGGCGAGATGGGGGCAGTGGCACTGGTAATACAAAAGAACATGTTGATAAACATAATTTAATCGTATTCATAAAAATATGTCTAGTAAATTTAATTAGCAATACCAAGTCAAACAAGCAAATAGAATCATCAACTTGTTTCACTACAAGCATATAAATAACTGTCTGGACTCTAATATTCATTTCTAATCAAGATTCTTTAGTTACTAACAAGACCATTGGCAAGAATGCTATCACTTAAAATTTTGGATGTACATGAAAAAACACACAGCCATGCAGCTATATATGTCAATTAATATAGAAATTTTAAGACATCTTGCAAAATTTAATGAAAATATGTCGTGGTTCAAATATATCAAGATTAATCAACTTAATCCCGGATTGCCAGAATAGATGCTCTTTAATTGATTAACAAAAGGGTGTGGTGGAAAATGCAAGTTTGTAGATTGTTATGCCCCCGTTTGTTTTCCATTATTTGCTCATTAAAATGAAAAATATGATCATTATCCATCACATCAAGCCAACATATTTGACTTTCTATCTCTTATGTGGGGTCCGTAACAGCTATATTTTCCAATCTCATTTTTACGTTAATGTGTACCAAACGGATATGTCTAATTGAAATTTCATTATGTGTTTTAATAAGAAGAATATAGCTTCAAGTTGTTTTTTCTCTTCCACATTCCATTTGTTTCCTCACTAATACTGAGCCAGTAACTTAACAACTCCAAAATCCTCCCCACCCTACAACCCCCCCTCCCCAGCCCCCCCGCGAAGGAAACAAATTTGTGACCAAATAAGATTCAAGAGATCACAAACTTTAAAGTATGTAGCATCATAGTTGAATGAAAGATGGCAAAGGCCTACCTCTTTCTGAGAGAGAAATACTCCGTAATGAAAATGCCACCTGAAAACTCTCTATTAGAACGTCACGGAAGGAGTTCTGCACAGATGCACGGAGGAGTAGTGAGTATAGAAGTTTAAGAATATGGGAAGAAAATTTATAGCCATTAGAACGTCTAATAGGAATTGAAGCATCTAGAAGTAGAAATAAGACAATATCCATGGGGGTCTATCAATACCTATTACAGAAATTGTAGACGGGAATTGAATTTTCCTAGTAACAAACGTCAGGAAATTTCATTTTCTTTCTTTTTTATTAACAGTTTACAAGACAGAACTTCAATGATTAAATGTTCATACGACCAAGAGTTTAAGACACCTTTGAAACTGTAAGTTACCTTGGCTCGAGAGAACAGCAAAACCAAGCTGTATGTATTAGCGATTGCTTCATAATTTTCAGGCATGTTTGAAGGAGACATGGATTGCGCCCATATAGAAGAAAGCAGAAGGCTTATTTGGTGGCTGCTCAGCCTAAGAGCAACGGCATCCTAATATCAAAAGGAAGCAACTACACAATTTAGTAATGCTACATTAAGCAGATTCAACAGGCAACCATCTAAAATTTTAGTAAGTCCAATGTCTTTCAATGCTACAATTGTGGCATATCTAGTAAGGTGAATTAGACAACAATAAATAATAATAACAAAGAAAAAGATGATAGTATCTTGTCTATTACAGGGTCCAGTTTGGTATAATGGAGTATGAAATATGTACTAAAGGAATTATGCGATCCAGAGAAGAAGATATCTGACTTTGGAACATAATGAAGAGAACAATTATGTACAGAAGTTCTTAAATTGGATAGAATAAAAGAAAATGAGAACTGAACTAGCAGGTTCATTTCAGCAGTGATAATTCTTGATAAATGAACATTTAGCATCAACTTCAAAATTATGAAGTTGGGATATGATGAAGACAACGTGATAAACCTACCATTTCTTTGCTTGACTTGGTTGCAGAATCTACATCTGGTGCTGGTGAACTTCTGAAGCTGTATGCTCGACTATAAGTTGACTTAATTCTATCCAACATTCCACTAGGGTTGTTTCTTTGTTCTCCCTCACCTAAAGATTTTTCGTTGTTCAATTCATTGAAGTTTTCCCATGAAGAAATCTTCTGGTCACTCAGTTTTTCAAACAGGGCAGCCGATGAAGAAAATACAGAAACAGTTTTTGAGAGTGTTCTTGGAAAATCAGTAGTCTTCTTCCTGTCGGTTGAGGATGAACACGAATGAGGGCAAATGGAAGATGGCACAAGGACAACAGAGAAAATCCGGTGAGCTCCAACTCGTGTTTCATGATCTGGATGGATCATAGCTGGAAGCAACTGATGAAATAAAGCCTCTGGGAAAGCCTAAAATTTTAATAGATAAAAAAAAAAAAAGGAAAATTGGACATCAGTTAAAATATGGGCTACAGGAAGAGAGCTCCAAAATGATATAATTTGTGAAAGGCTCTACCCTGTTTTGATATGATAAATTAGGGATAGCAGCTATAATTTGAGCAGTGCGGTAAACAGCAGAAATAGTTGTTCTAGCTATAACATTAATGCTTGAGATGTTCTCTAATATTGTGGCCATTACGTCAAGGATTATTCCTGCATCTCCAACCTGTTAATAAGTGAAACAAAAGTATTATGAATCGAGAGTTCCATCACCTGCTGAAAAGGAATCTTCAATGTCTAGAAACTGAATACAATATCTATCCGATAAGCTTGTGGGTGTTAATTGAGGTAAGCTTTTATATTATAGAACTGTAAAAGAATAACCTATTTTCATCTACTAACAAGAAAACAGGCTTGGTAACCCACCTTAGTTGACAATTCTGTGAGACACTCATCCACGGCTTCATAAAATTTTCTATTCCATTTGATTAATTCCTCTCCCAGATTTGAATCGTCAAGACAACAATGTATGCTTTTACGCAGATGCCTCATAACATCACTCACTGTACTGACTATAGATGCTGATGACTGCACCTTGGTGAGTTGAGCAAGGGAAGTGGCAACCTCAACGATGTCAAGCTGCATATCAGGCCGTTTAAGAACATTTCTATGGTCAAGATGCTTGACTAATATCGACAACAAAAAATGTGCATTCTGTCCTGTAAAATCAAATATAGGAACATTCAATTACTCTTTTGTGAAAAATAAATTTCAATCTAAAACTGAAACAACGTAAAAAAAAAAGGCTGGGAAATAGAAAGTAGAAAGCAATAAGAGTACCTGAGTCGTCCATCAAAAGTTGCATCTCTTTGAGGACAGGAAAAGCAATCCCCCGTTCAACAGACCATAGATTTCCATTATCAAAATACCGGAACAAAGATTCCAAAACCCGGCGCATAGTTGTAGCCTCCTTCCCTAGCTTGGCCATGTTGTGCAAACACACCCTAGACCAAAAGCATGGATTCTTGGCATCTTCCCTGTGTTAAAGAAAACCAAGATATAGTTTTGAGGATGTTATAAAACTCCAAGTGAAGTGTTAGATAGTATTGGATACTATAACAAAATTATAACTTCTTATCAATATCATGACAAGAAATTACGCTGTCATATTGAGTTCTCCTTTCTCATTTACGATCATCCTCCAAGAGGGAACCTTCATCAAGACATCTGGTGAAGGAGAGACATGGCCCTCAATTTTACGAACTTCTTGCACCCAATGGTCTTGGTTGGGATCTTGGGACTCCTTAAGTGGACCTCTATAATTTTCCAAGACTACAGAAACAATCTGGTAAATAAGAAAAATAAACTGATGAATAAAGTAGGTTGTGCACAGTAAGACTGATAAGCCTCGCAAGCCAGGCTAAAAGTAACATAAAAGAAATCTGTAAGAAAATAGTGCATACATAATACAAAAACCGTAAAGCCCATGTTCAACTATCACATGAGTCCACATAACTAAAAGTTTGAAAATTATTAAAACTTTTCGAGGTTTGACCACTAAACATAGATATTAAAAATTAACCAACACTTTATACATCTATAAAAATGAAAGGAATACCAAAAAGACAGAATTCAAAATTATAAAACTGTTTGTTTGCATAAGTTGAAAATAAATGCTTACATTATCAAATTCAACTGGAATATGGGAATTTTCCCCCATGAACCAAACCTGTGAAACAAAAACATAAATAAAACTGAGTAACGATAAGAAATATTTAGATGCAAAGATAAGAGAAACATTAAGTTCCTGAAGGAATAAAACCAGAGAAAGAGAATAATAAAAAGCATTTGAAGTTCATCACAGATTTGGATTTATGAATGAACGTGCCAATCCCCTGATAGCATTAATTTCTGATGGTAAACAGTCAATAGAACATTAGAACTACTTCTGTACTAATGCAAAATTATTCAACACAAGAATGCATGAAAAGAAAAATGAAACATCCAGAATCTGGGCCTCTAAAAGAAAGAGAACTAGGGAAACCATATTCACGTCTCATTGTAAATATAATACCAAAGCACGGTGATGCAGGAGCAGTAAAAAAAATGTACAATTACAACAGACGTCTTAGTTCAAAGCACAGTGATATTTCCCATTCAGCCAAAATATACAATTACAACAGCAAAGTCTTCCACCACCTTCCACCCCCCGTCCTCTGTGGGGTAGAAGTAGAATATGAGATATCCAAGTTCAGAACATACAGGTTTGTGTATACATAGAAAAATGCATACAAACATGCAGGAGATGTTCATATTTTTGTATGTACTTACCCACACGGGGAAGATCAAATAAAGATTCTTATAGCAGGTAGTGTGCCGTCCAGTTTTTACTCACAAGAGCTGTGCAACGTTTTACAGTTTCAAACATAAACTAAGGTATTTCGTACTGTTGAAAACTTTGTCTCTTGTTAATAATGCATTTGTTATAAATAAGTGGTTTTGATATGAGATTATGATTTATAACCTGTTCTGATGATATCATGAAATGTTATGCAAGAAAAACAAAGACGAAGAAAACAAAAAGGCGTATAGTTCCCAAAACTTATTTAAAAAAGGAAAATCTACAGATTAATACTTCATCCACCCAAAAAAATAAATAAATAAATAAATAAGTAAATAAATAAATTGAAGAATCGTTTAATTTAGCAACACAACTGTTCAAACAGAAAATACACTTGGAGAAAAAATTAACCATTGTGTCACTAAAATGGAACTGCTTATACTGTTGCAGACATGAAATTCTTTTGCGAATTCTTGTTAGTAAAATGAAAGATATATCTAAGTGAAAAGGTAATTAAAATGAGAACAAGATACCATAGAGGATAGAGCTTGTAGCGCAACTGCACGAAGATGATGTTCTCTCTCATGCCCTCCATCTTCTTGAGCCAATTGACAGAGCTTTGGAATAAATCCTTCTAAGTTAAACATAAAGGTTCCATCCGTCTGCAAAATACACCAAAGTTCAAAAGTCCAATTTTTTCGAAGAGAAGAATTGGAAGAATCTAAACTGGATGTCTAAAAAATGAGAGAGTTAGGCACCATGGAATATGGAATGTGACAAAAAAATTAAGACTGACCTGATTATTTACAAAATCAAAGATAGACTGGCATCCTATCATTAGCATTTCAACATGGGTTGTCTGATCGAGCAGAATTTGCATAATGCTCAACAGACTAGTTGCAAACAAAGGCCACACAAAAAAAAAAAAAAAAAAAAAAAAAAAAACAGAGTATAGGTTCGTATTAAATTCCCGAAAATAATGAATTGCAACCAAAATCCCACTTAAAAACTACTGCATTAGTAATTCAAATAAAAAGAAACAGCTAAAAAAATAAAGCCTCTTAAAAATTAAAACCTGTCATTCATTTCGAGTGGATCAGTAAGGGTACAAGATAAGAAAGAATACATATTGTCCCAGAAATTTAATAAAAAATGCCTACAAGTGACAAGATAAACTCAACTTCGTTTCTGTCAACTTAAATTTGGAAAAGAAATCATGTTGTTTCGGGAATAGAAGAAAATGCAGAAAATTCACTGCATGGAAATTCACTCAACACAAGACAATTAGTTCATATATGATAAGACATATGCAGAAATGTGGGGAAAAAATTTGTCTCTAGCAACATCTAGCCCTCTTAACTGAAGCATAAAAATTTCTCAGAATTCATTCATTATCGTTGACCTAATTTCCTCTCAGCAAAAAAGTGACTACTTGGGTGAAGAAAAATATCTATTTTCACTTGACCTCTGACAAAAGCAACAATAAGTACTAGTTGAGGAATCAAGACTTCAACAACAAGCAAATAACACACTCGTGAAAATAACCATAATAGAATACTTTAGAATATTAAAATAATTTTAAAAAACAACAAATAAAAGTTGTATAGATCAATGGACATACATTTGCTCCTTGCAAGAAACTATCAATTTCCTGTAAATACACATAACAATTTTTGCCAAACGAAAGTTTCCATTTCGTAATTCCTTGTAGAACCTTTGCTCAAGGAAACTGGTAATCTGTCATAAGAAAACAGACAACAGAGTTGAAAAAAGAAAATCTTTTACTCAAGGGAAGAAAGTATTATATGATCTGTGCATAATAATTAGATGAAGAAATAATTGGAAGATGAATCATTGTTATAAACACAATAAGCTAGAGATAAATAAAGTAAAAAATTAATACCCTTGGGATGCGCAAAGGATTTCTTGCAGCATATTCACATAATTTCCCCATCTTTCGATCATTAGGTTCTTCTTCCTATGTAGCAGAAGGGGAAAATGTCACAATTTCAGCAACAACATATATAAATGAAACATTTAACATAGCCAAGCCACTGAAATATCATGCTGATGCAACATAGACACAATATTTGTCCTCAAATAATGTTGAAATACTTCCAAATTAAAAAAGACTATTGCTTATGACTGGAAAGGTATTTCAGAAATTATTATTGCGATAGCATAACTAAAGAAAAATGAATTCTCCAATTCCTTGCAATTTTTGTAAAAATACTATTTATTTGCTATATAGCTGAATATCACTAGAATCACAATGCAAACGTTATACATATCACATTCTTCAACAGATGTTCACTCTTGGTAGTACAGAAATAATATAATCACAAAAGGCGATCTCCACATTGTAACACATGATTCGTGAAACTAACCTGGGATTGAGGAAAAATTTCTGCGATCAACTTCTTGTACCTTTTCACAGGCTGCCTAGACCGAGCCCGCATTGCTGGGCAAAAGAAACAAAGACTGCCACATACCGGCAAGACTTGCCTTGAGATCACACCCGAAACAGCACTCATAATTCAATAATAATCAATAATGCTTTCTTTCCCTTCTTGATCTTAATATATTCAAGATTCTTGAAAATCTTCAGAACTGGAAGGGAAAGGAAAGCCCTTAAGATGAAGGGGACACTTTTCAAATTCTTTTACCAGCCTGCACAAATTTAAAATTTAAAGACACCTTACGTCAATATCTCTCAACCTTTATGAACAATATGATTTAAAGGTAGCAGAAAATAACCATCCCATAAATTCTCAAGATACCCAAATTCCTTAAATATATCGTGAATCTTGATTGACTGCCAGCCTACATTAATTCAGAATTTAAGACACTTTACCTGATCATCGCATCAACCCATTACAATTGACAATGTAATTTAAAATATTCAATAAATTAGCATCTCATAAATTTTTAAGAAACTTGAATTCCTTCAATGTATGATAAAACTTGATCGAGCCTACATAAATTTAAAATGTAAAGAAAATTTACAATAATTCGCATCAACCCATTTCAAGAAATCATTAATATAAGCATCTCATAAATATTCAAGACAAAAAGCATCTTACATATTTTCAAGAATTATTGATCGAGTATAGATAATAACAATTATATAGAGAACAGATAATGGGTTATTTTCATTCATCTTTTCTTCTTTCCAAGATAATTGAATGAAGAAATGGTTATGTACCTTCAGATCAATGCCCGTAAAGAAGAGATAAGGAGGCTGGTAATCCTTCAATAATTTCAAACAATGTAAGCGTTCCTCTCCACCCTCCGAAACTTAAGACTTCTCTCTCTAGCCACCCCTCCCCTTATCTCTCTCTCTATAAAAAATATTTTATATGTGTAAATTTAATATCGACCGGTAAGAAAATATCGGCCG
The DNA here is from genome assembly GCF_002742605.1 of Olea europaea var. sylvestris. Lineage (NCBI taxonomy): Eukaryota > Viridiplantae > Streptophyta > Magnoliopsida > Lamiales > Oleaceae > Olea > Olea europaea. The sequence goes on along the minus strand of NC_036245.1, from coordinate 7,399,785 downwards.
TCTGACATTAATGATTGAACATGTCAGCGTTCCCCATCAACAACGTGGAGTGACGAACGTGGAGTGAAATTGGTTGGATTTAAAGATATTTACATTTTTGCCATAATTTGAAATCTAGCCGTTGTTCCATGTAGGAGATTAACAGTTTATTCAAATTTAAATTAAGAACATGTTTGGGCTCGATTTTTTTACTCAAAAAATTAATTTTTTATCGTTATTTCACTATTTTAATCATCATATATGACTTCTTCTCTCACAGGTGAACCCCACTTTTTTTCTAATGGTCAAAAAATCAATTCTCAAAATCACTCACAAACAGGCTCAAAAACTTTCCAATTAAACCTAATGATCTCTAATATTATTATAAAGTGTTTAAAAGTAATTGAAGAACAATAATATTGTCTTTTATTTCCTTTTAATAATTTTTTGTTGTCAATTTAACAATTATGTAGAAATTGGGTCGCTGAATTTTGTGATGCTCAAACATTTACATTATCAGGTGCCGGTTTGGTTGTCATTTTGGCCCAAAATCAATGACCCAAATAATGATGCAGAAGATTCTGGAATTATGGTAAATACACCTTTTAAGTTGAAAGGTGCCTTTGCTAGATTGTTGACATGTGGCGGATTTTACACTGTTAGATGATACAATTGGTCGTGTTTCATATAAATAGGTGGTCTTGTAACTTTAGGGATTCATTCTGAAACCTAGCAGTTTTCTTTCGTGCATTTGTTCATTTTCTCTGTGTGTTCTTGGTGATTCTCTTTGAAATTCTGAGTGTTATTTTGAGAGAGAAAAACATGAGCGAAACTCTTGTGTGAGTTTACATTATTTTGAGAGGATATTGTAAGTTGTGTGAAATTTGAGAATTTTGTGTTCCTATAATTCAAATTTTGTCTATTTTGGCCCTTGTTAGTGGATTCGAGCTTAATTCTACAGATACTCAATAGGAGACTAAGTGTTAGAAGCGGTCACTAAACCTCCGGAGTCTTTGGCCGAAAATTCCTCGCATTCCTTTACTTTCTTATTATTTTTGTTCGAGCTCTTTAGTTTAAAAATGTTGAGTCATAAAGTTTAAGTAAATTTGGGACAGACAAATTAAAATATTTGATACTTAGCTATGTTTGGCCCTAGTTTTTTCAAAATCCATTTTTTCCAAAACTCTATTTGAATCACTGCTTCTCGCATAGTATAATATACACGCCAATCAAAAAAAAATTCTTAATTTTTAACTACAAATTCTTATAAAAATCACTATTCTAAAACTCATTCCCCCTCCCCCACCCAAGAAGAGGAAAAAAAAATTCCATTACAATGGAGCCCAAACAAGAGCTTAAAAGATGTTTTTCACAAAAAAATTAAAAAAAAATTAAAATAANTTCATATAAATAGGTGGTCTTGTAACTTTAGGGATTCATTCTGAAACCTAGCAGTTTTCTTTCGTGCATTTGTTCATTTTCTCCGTGTGTTCTTGGTGATTCTCTTTGAAATTCTGAGTGTTATTTTGAGAGAGAAAAACATGAGCGAAACTCTTGTGTGAGTTTACACTATTTTGAGAGGATATTGTAAGTTGTGTGAAATCTGAGAATTTTGTGTTCCTATAATTCAAATTTTGTCTATTTTGGCCCTTGTTAGTGGATTCGAGCTTAATTCTACAGATACTCAATAGGAGACTAAGTGTTAGAAGCGGTCACTAGACCTCCGGAGTCTTTGGCCGAAAATTCCTCGCATTCCTTTACTTTCTTATTATTTTTGTTCGAGCTCTTTAGTTTAAAAATGTTGAGTCATAAAGTTTAAGTAAATTTGGGACAGACAAATTAAAATATTTGATACTTAGCTATGTTTGGCCCTAGTTTTTTCAAAATCCATTTTTTCCAAAACTCTATTTGAATCACTGCTTCTCGCATGGTATAATATACACGCCAATCAAAAAAAAATTCTTAATTTTTAACTACAAATTCTTATAAAAATCACTATTCTAAAACTCATTCCCCCTCCCCCACCCAAGAAGAGGAAAAAAAAAATTCCATTACAATGGAGCCCAAACAAGAGCTTAAAAGATGTTTTTCACAAAAAAATTAAAAAAAAATTAAAATAAATAAAATAAAATACCGAGACATATAAATCTAAATACATAGATAACTTTAAAGAAGCTATTTTATTTATAAAATGGTGTGGTACCTTGAACCTATCAAGCATCGTAGCGAAATGACCCGTAAGAAGTAAAAAAGGTAGTCCAGTTATCAACGAAGATCTAATGCTCGAACACCTGTAAGAAGTAAAAAAGGTAGTCAAGTTATCGATGAAGATCTAATGACTCGGCTCTACCAAGGCAAGACAAACCGGAAGGAGGTTGGTCACCACGATGGCTCACCAAACCTATAACAAAGTGCAACCAGTATGACTCCATGGCAACAAGCTTGTTGCAGATTAGCTAGGCCTAGAAAGATTTCATGACTATTGGTGTTATTTAAACACTCTAGCAAAGTTGGTTACATGTATAGTTGTAATGATGTAGTCAAGTTATCGATGAAGATCTAATGACTCGGCTCTACCAAGGCAAGACAAACCGGAAGGAGGTTGGTCACCACGATGGCTCACCAAACCCATAACAAAGTGCAACCAGTATGACTCCATGGCAACAAGCTTGTTGCAGATTAGCTAGGCCTAGAAAGATTTCGTGACTATTGGTGTTAATTAAACACTCTAACAAAGTTGGTTACGTGTATAGTTGTAATGCATCAAACTCCAAAATCACAAGCAATTTAATTGTTAGAGAACTCTACTACTACCATATATCGAACCATTTATCGGTCACTAAAGCAATTGTAATTCTATTAAGACTTATCTCAAAAATAGTAAAGCTGATTTTATCATTGAAGTCTAATTGTCTATTCCACCCATATTTCACATTTAAGAAATCTAACTTGTGTATGTTTTGTAGATCTTGAGAGAATCGAACAGATGTATTCAGCATAGTTTACTAAAATTTTTCTAGAATAAATGCTCAATTATAATGTAAAGTCGAAGACAACTTAAATTTTATGTCCATGATAATCTTGTCTATATTTGGAAAAAAAAATGGCTTAGATCGAGATTTGAATTACCCAAAAATTACTTTTGAGAATATGCTCCTATTCAACCTTCAATTCTAAATTTAATTTTTATTTCAAATTCATTTTCAATCACTCATTCTTCCAATAAAATAATTTTGTACTTGGACTCATAACTTTTTCATACTTTGTAGTTACATATTGTCCAAAAAAGTTACTTTTTGGAAAATCTATTATAAAAAAAAATTATAATAAAGAGGGGTTTTCAAAAAATGTTTGTAGATTTTTTCCTTTCATTCTTTTCTACTTATTTGTTCAGCTTGGATATTTTTCATCATGGGCAACAGCAATAATTATCATTTGTCCACCTCAATTGATTTAAAAATGAAATTAATATTTTTTTTTATTTTTTTTTTTGGGTATAAAGTCGAATAATTTTTTGGTGTCTGTCTACTTTAAAATAGATCGAATAAAGTAATAATAAAGGTTTAATTAAAGTAAGAACTTATTACTTTTAAATTTTTTGCTCGTTCAACTTTATGACTTTAAACCTTGTGATTATCTTTTGGACCGAGCTTTACAGGCAAGCTGTGGGACAAAATCCGTCTGTCGAATTTGTGCTTTAACGGACTCAAAAGTTCCTCCAATGTCCCAAGTCAAGAACCAAGATAAGAGTGGGGTTAGACTTACTTTTTGGAAAAAAATCAGTTGCAAATATCTTTCAAGGAAAAAATTAAAATATAAAAGTAAAAAAATTTATCGACTGATTGGGACTCGTAACAACACGATGTCCTAAGATGAAACTGTCTACCTTAAACTATTGCAATCTCTTTGGACATTTGGACAATCACTTTCATGATAAACGATTGAATCACTTGTGAAATAATCACAACGTTTTTCAGGTACTTAGAAACAATATCTCAAAAATAGAATAATACTAAAATTGAATATATCAGAACACGGAAATGAATTTTTGCTGTGTTTTTTCAAAGAGCACAATTGTGTTTATGCAACCACAAAAAGTTATAACTTCTTCTTCCACAATAAGTTAGAATTAAAAATAAATAAATAAATACATAAATAATAATAATAATAATAATAATGATAATAATAATAATAATAATAATTGTGATTTTATGAGGTTGTTATGGTTAACAAAAATCATCCAGTAACAACCTCAACTGACATTGCATCGATTGGCTAGATTGACCAAGAAAAATAAATTTGGAAATGATTATAACATTTATTTATTTATTTAAATTGAAGAAGCTCAAAGGTCTTAGACTTTTATTAGCGTGAAATGGGATTCAAACTAACGACCACCCAGATAATTTTCACACTTTTAGTTTTTACCACCTAATCATTTAATTTAATTTGGTCCTTGTTTGAGCTCATTCTTTGAGAAAAAATACATTCTTAAATAGTGTCTTGATATCATTTCAACCACACATTTTTCAATAAAAATAATATTACACGTAAATCTAAAACTTTTTCCTTATTTTTTAAACACACATTTTACATCAATACACTATTCAAAAATGTATTTTTATGACAAAAATGGGACTCAAACAAGGGCTTAATTTAATTTAGTTATCCCTTTTAAAGAAAACACACACACATATCCATCTTCTATAGAATTATCATTTAGTCCATAATTTATAATCATTATCATCTTTCCCCTTTTAATTTCATTATGATTTTCTAACCATAAAAATTGATGATCTATGTTGATTGTTGGATGGTCTTATTAATTCTAAATCTAATAACTCTTTAATTTGTATATTAAATTTTTCAATATCTTGATTTGTATGATTGATTTTTGCTATTTTAATTTTTATATTTTCATTTATGATTTTTAATTTAGCTTCTATCTTATTTTTATTCCAATATTTTATAGTGTCCTCTCTTATTATTTGAATCATTGCTACTAATTTTAAAGTTCTATCTATACTATTTATCTTAGATGATGTTATATAAAAAATTATTAATTCTTTGATTCTTGGTATGAAATCGGCCTATAAGGTTTTTAAAGATAAATGTTTTAAACATTCTAAACTTTCTAAATTATCTAATTTTTCGTTGAAATCTAAACTTAATGTAGGGGTCCACCACACTTCGCTCGCAACTCCGATGAATCTATAATATTAATGATAGAAGTGTCTTTATCAAAAACTATACATCAAAAGTAATTGTTAAACTTCAATTTCTACTTAGTAAGAATTTTATACCTATGACAAATTCATCTTTGGTTAATTCACTAACTAATGTAGTTGTTCTTTCTTGAAATTTAATCTTACAATCATCAAAAAGTCTTTCTTCGAATCCCATTTTACTGTCGCCCATTTGACTATCTCTTATTTCATGTGTTTAGTTTTTGTCTATAGTATTTTTGGAATTAAGACTTTTCTAATTATGTTAAACGTACACCCCGCGTCTTTTAAAGCTACTAAATTTAGTTTTAACATTTAATTTATTTGTATTTCTATGGGTATTCTAAGACTTTTGGTTGGCTTTACTCTAGATAATACTTCTTCTTGATTTTTTGTTTTCTAAATAATTATTCTCTTGCAGGTTGTTTTCCTTTTGTTTCTAAATTTCTAATCCTATATTTTATTTATCGTAATGTTTTACATATTTTATCTATTCTATTACTGCACTCATTATCCTGTCCTCTAATCTTTCTATATTTTCACAATAGTTTTTAATTTTGTTATTAACATTTTCTTAATTCTTAAACAATTATTACATTGGATTCCTATGCAATTTTTACATTGATTTCTATTTTTATGTCCTGGATATATTTTACATTTATCCATCATTGATCATTATCCTCTAATCCATTTAGAACTATTTATTATTTCTAAATTGTCTAATTTTTCATCTATGTAAATATTATATACCGAACTACAAGATTGATTGTTAGATAATTATACAATATCACTCTGTATTTCTTTAATTATCATAAATTTAGCTATATTTTCTCTACTTTACTTTTATTGGGGCATGTATTAAAGAAATGTATAGGATCTCCACAAATATAACATTTACAGTCACTTTTGTTTCTTAACTTCTTAATTTATCTATTATATCTAGTCTATCTCATATGTCCTAGTGGGTCTAATATTATACATTTTTTTCTATTTTGGTATTGTCTTTTATATTTATGCCTTTTATCATTTTTATAAAAAAAAAATTCTTTTTCTATAATAATAGGTCCGTGGTATATATAAATCTAATAAAAAGAATAATTTAATTTTTTTATTTTCTTTCTACATACTTCTTCTATACAATATTCTTTTACTTTATTAGTTATAAATCTTATAGTTGCGCTAATAGTTACTTCTCTTGTTGGTGCTAATTTTACATTGTTTCTAATCTATCATTCTATAGTGGTGGTATCTTTATCTATAACATAAACCCTAATCCTCTTTACTTATTAATCTTTCAAAATCTAATAAAATGGTTGTATATGCTTCATATTACTAATATTTTTTTCAAATTCTTCTAAGGGAAAATTGCAGCCGAAATACCAAACCTTTCGTTTATTAGCAGACTTTGCCCAAACCTTTGATTTGTGCCACCGTGAGTGCCAAACCTTTCAAAAATATGCAGCTCAAGTCCAAAATGATGGTTTCCGTCTGTTTGACCTCAAAATCCGTCAGTTGACCCCAAAATCCTTCAAAAATATGCAGCTCAAGTCCAAAATGACGGTTTACGTCTGTTTGACGTCAAAATCCGTCAGTTGACCCCAGAAATTAAAAAACTAATAATTTGACCACATAAGACAAGGCTAAAATGGTCATTTTACCATTTTAATATAAAACAATAAAAAAAGGAAAAATGAAAATTGGTCATCTTCTCCAAGTCTCCAGCCTGGCTCTCCATTTTGTCTCTCTCTCTCTCTCTCCAACGCCCCGATTTACTTCGCGCCGCCTCCTCTGCCCGTCTTCTCCGCCTACTCCTCACACACTCACATCCACTAATATCTGAGTATAATCTTCATCTTATAACATAAGTCCCCAAAAAAGAAGAAATTTCATAAATTTTGAAATTAAGGTTTTTTTTTTCCTTTTTTTTACACCATGGATTTAGATTCCTACCATAATGCATCAAATACAGAAATTCTTAATTCATAGCTCAAGGAGAAACAGAATCTGTAATTCATTTCCACCAAATCAAAACTCACAAAGAACCTTGGAATTGGAAATCAGAAATTGCTCCTTTTCCAATTTCTAAATCTCCTAAATATTTTCCATTCATGTTCCATGGGGAACTTGAGATTTATAATGGGAAGTTTTTACTCCAAATTTTTTACAGATAGGAGTGGAGGCAATGATTTATGGGTATGGCTGGACGGTGGTGGGACTACCGGCGGTGGGTGGAGGGTGGCATATGGTGAGACTGGTTTTCCCCATTATTGGGTAGGTGGGGATGAGAAGAAAGAAGAAATACATACAGAGGTTGTATGTACATGTGTGTGTGTGTGTGTGTGTGTATATTAGTTTAATTAATTAATTAATATCAAAATGGTAAAATGACCATTTTAGCCTTGTCTTATGCGGTCAAATTATTAGTTTTTTAATTTCTGGGGTCAACTGACGGATTTTGAGATCAAACAGACGGAAACCGTCATTTTGAACTTGAGCTGCATATTTTTAAAAGGTTTGGTACTCACGGTGACACAAATCAAAAGTTTGGGCAAAGTCTGCTAATAAACGAAAGGTTTGGTACTTCGACTGCAATTTTCCCTTCTTCTAAAACTCTATTTTGCTCATAAGTGTTGTCTCCATTGGAGTCAGATCCTATAACGAGTTCTCTAATGAAACCTGTAAAATTTCTAGGATTATCTCCTATGGCGATTCTTAATCTAATTTCTTTTGGCTTTAGTCATGTACTTATGCGGGAGAAATGATATTCATTGTATTATGTATTTATTAGTTCTTTTCTTATTCCAATTTATGGTTTATTTCTAATTTAGTTCTTAAATTCAATGATTTCTTCTATTTTAATTTCTATTTCTTTAATTTTTCTAAGATTTCTATAATATTTATATCTATATATTCAAATTCTTTTTTATCGTCTTCACTGTCTTCATCTAATGCATTAACTTCACTTCATAGTCTTCTATTTCGAAGTATCCGGATTCTTCTTCATTATACTTTGTCTAATCTGCTTTATAATTATAATTTTCAAATCTAATATTCAGCGTTCCATTCCTATTCTTGTATATGATATTATCTTTTCATGCTAACATCGTTCTTTTTAAAAAACTCCTAAATTTCGATCTAATCCTTCATTTATTTCTGAAGAGAATTTCTTTGGTAGGATAGTTTTTGTACCTTTTTATCTTAATAATGTAGTTATTTGATTATTTTCTAATTTATAATTGGTAGCAATATTTTCATTAATTCTTCTTATTAATCTTGTGCAAATTAATAAATTGTTTTCATCTCTTTTCATTTGACATCTCTTACTTTTTATTCATATTTTAATGTCTTTATAAAAGCTTCTTTTTTTTTTTAACTAAATAATATGTTGTAAATTATGCTATATCATCTGTATTATTCATATCTAATTTTATGCTTACTAATAGTCCTTGTTCTATGTCTGTAATTCTTCTATCATATAAAAATACTAATACTTTGGCTCCTAAATTTTCTCTTTGAAGTCCTTTTACATTAATCCTAAATAAGTTTGTTGAAAATTTTTATTAACAATATCTTTATAGGATCCTTTTTATTTTTTTTTTTATTTTTATTAATCTAAGGATATGAGAAGATCTTCATGTGTAAAAGAAACATATCTTTCATCATCATGTTGATATATTAAAGATTTACTAAAAGTATTTTCCTTTTTATGTATGTCTAAAGCTTTTATTAATATTAATTTATTTTGTCTAAGGTTTCTATCTGTTTTTCTATATTCATTAAATATTCTAATCTTGTTTTGGATTCCATTTTTCTATTTAATGTCCTTAGTAAAGGATTATCTACTTGTCTTCTACTACTAGCTGCAATTTGCTTTCATTTATCCATTGCATATAAATCCACTTAGGTTTTTTTTTCTTTTTTATTATTATTAAATCTACTAGATTCTTTTACTTTTCCTAAGTCTATTTTTTCTAACTTATTTATTAAATTATCTAGGACTTGTCTAGTATCTATTGACTTTACTTTCTCTAATATTTTTAATTCTACTTTCTAATTTTTCTAAGTTGGGAATAGTATCTATTACTCTTGTATTATAAAATTTTCTTTTTAATAACTCGGTATTTTGGTTTTCAATATATTTTAAATTAACTTCTAAAATCTTTATATTTTTATTTATACTTTCTAACCAATCTTTTACCTTTTATTTGAATTGTTTCTTTCTAAGTTTATCCTAAATTTACGAGTAAATCTGCAACACTATTTTAGCTATTTATTTTCAAAATGTGAAAGATGTTTAAATTTTTTATTAAAGTTACAAACTAAAGAAGCTGTATCTAAACTATGTTTTCTTTTAAAATTTCCTAGAAGCGCTAAATTTAAGTAATATATTCTCTTCATAAACTAATCATTTTAGATTAAGAAATGGCTCTGATATCAATTTTGAGATTTTGGTGAAAATTTGTGTCTAAGAGAAATTTTTTATGTTTCTTCTTATTATATTTCTATTATTTTTATCTTTTCTTTCAAATTTTATTTCTATCATCTTTTCTTACAATTTTTAGGATCTTCTATCAAAAAATTCTGACACTAAAAATTAAAAAGATTAGCGATTTGCTTCTTGATCTGTAAAGAAGAGTCACCCCTATTTCTTTCTAATACAGATGATATGGGGGTTTTCTATAACTAATCTATCAATTTTTTGATTTTATAAACAAATATTAATAAATTTTTTAAAACTTTTAACCGAACAACAAAGCAAAGTAGATGAAATATATTTATCCAATGGCATAAAATATTATAATTTAGAATTAATATATTTATAATGGCCTTAGAGTACTTTACAGTTCAGCAATTTAATTTCTTCAATTATTTTTTTTTAAACTCTCTCTTAGTTTTTCTTCGAAAAAAAGGTTTAAGACTGTAGCAAAAAAAAATTTCATCATGTTTAAAAATATTTAAACAAACTCCCTTAATTGGGATACAAAATAGTCAAATTAACTCGGAGAATTACTTTATCTTTTGGCCATGAAATCCAAAATAAAAAAGTTAAGAGCGTTAAAAATATGTTTGAAAAAAATAAAACATTATAATATTAATTCTAATAAATTTATTGCTTACTTGGTGTTTCCTCTTTTAGGCTTTGCTTGATAATAAATAAAATAAAAGAGAATTATAAAACAAGAGAAAGTATGAAAGAACTTACTTTAAATTGAAATCTTTGAATTTACAAAGATTGTGAGAGAATTTTTTAGTATAAATATTATATGGTGTGCTCCGTGTCTTCTCGGTGTGTGCTTCATTATATATGATATTGGTATTTATAGATGTTGGTACATCGCATCTATTTTTCGAAAAGTAATCAATAATGCACATATTTACAGGTGTGTGATTTACAATTAAAGAATTAAAGATTACTTTACTGCAGTATGAAAATAATAAAGATATTTTGGAAAACTTAGTCTTCAATAGGGATGGCAACAAGGTCGGTTCAGGGCAAGGCGGGGCAAGGGGAAAATTATCCTGTCCCATTACTCGTCTCAGGCGAGGTGGGCCGATTACCCAATTTACGTATCGATTTAATTTTTTTTTTTATAGTTTTTAATAATTCATTTTATTACTCTATTCATTCAAGTGAGACAATAATATAATCATTAAATTTTTTAATTAATTAATTTATTTTTAAAAGTTAAATTATTCAAATATATTTGGTAAACTAAGATTTTTATTGTTTATCAAATAGATAATCTTAGTTACCATCTTCTATTAAAATTAATAAAATTTTGTGGAGTTTTTCTATTTAAAGTATTGAATTTCCACCCGTACCCGTCTCGGGCAGAATTCCTTGACCGGTACCCATTTCGATTACCCGATTAAGTGGATAATCTACGTCCCATTTGGGGCAGGGCCCGCAGGTATTGAGTTTGACGGATATTTTTGCCAACCCTAGTCTTCACACTTCTTTTTGACTTTCTTTGTTGATAATTTTTTTTTGAATACTATTAATTCGTCATTGCTTAGTAATGGTCATTTCCTTTACGTTTTTCTTCTTTTTGAATTATTGTATTATTTGTCCATCATTTCTATGTAGGTTTCTTCTAGGTCCACGTCAATTTCATTAGTTTTGCATCGGACATGTACTATTTCTTCTTCTATATCTGATCGACTTTATGTCATTTCATCATTTGTTTCTTGAAAAGCAGTTAGATATAACTCTTTTTGTTGAGTATTTGGTGCTGAAAATTATCTTATTTTTAACTTTTATAGCAAGATGTTCTTAATAGAAAATAACTTCATTGTTCCACTACACTACAAGTTTGGAATCATTATTTTAGACTTCTATCATTGCCTCGATTTTTTAGATCCGTTTTTATCAATCAATCTATTTAATTTTTATTTTAGTATTTGTCTTTGAAGAGATGGTCTGGAAATGACTTGGATCATTAAAGGCGGATCTTTTAGCTGATAAAGAGTATGTTTAAGTTAAGATGAAAAGTATTTGAAAGGTCTGTTTTGAGGTCCATCTTCTATGAAAAATACGAATCAGAGTTTGAAGAAGGGGAGGGAGAAGGAGCCCTTGACTAATCAATCAATATGATTTATTTTCTTTATAGAATTTAGAACAATACTAGAACAATCGCCAATTTTTTGTTCTAATTCAATTATAGTCTTTTTTGCCCTACAACTATAGAGTCTGTTAATTGAATAGGTCTTTCTATTTTATCAAAATAATTTCTACAGTATCCCTAGACTATAGAACTAAATCTTTTTAAATTATCTTGCAATTGAAAAATCTCATTATGATATTTATTAATGTCCTGCTAGGATAAAGACTAATCAACACGATTTATTTTCTTTATAGAATTTAGAATAATACTGGAACAATCGCCAATTTTTTGTTCTAATTCAATTATAGTCTTTTTTGCCCTACAACTGTAGAGTCTGTTAATTGAATAGGTCTTTCTATTTTATCAAAATAATTTCTACAGTATCCCCAGACTATAGAACTAAATCTTTTTAAATTATCTTGCAATTGAAAAATCTCATTATGATATTTATTAATGTCCTGCTAGGATAAAGATACTTCGTCTTCAAGGATTTGTAATCATTCTTCTAATGAATGCTTTTTACGATTCAAATCTCTAATAACCATAGTTTCAAGACTATCACAAAGTTGTATTGGTGAAGATGAAGATGATGGCTGAGAAGTAGTGGTTTGCATGGTCCTAGTCTATCTAACTCTATACCAGGCTTTCTACTATAAATTACCGTAAAGAAATTGAAAATTTTGCTTTCTACTTAACTATAAGTCTATCTAAAATGATGGGTAGAACGTTGATTATGTCTAATTTTTGTTTAGTCACTTGTCATCCAAAGATTATTTAGTAGACAACGCTCTCTTTTTTTAAGGTCTTTTCAAATTATTTCCTCTGAATCAGAGATTAAATCTTTGTGGAGCCACTCTTAGAGTGACATTCCCATCCTCGTCTGATCTATATGTACCATGAAAATAATTGGTTAGAAAATTATTAATTGTCTACTTAAATTATCTAACAAAATATTATTTTTTCCATCTCTGTGTTCTGTGTTGATTTTATAACTATTCAATATTTCATACAATTTTTTCCATCTTTTATGTCTTATCTTATCAAAATTTGCCTTTTTGATAATTTTATTATGGCTTCACAATATGTTCTAATAGTGAATTCAGTATTTAAAAATAACTTAAAGCTTTCTATACTTTGTATAATGGTCATTATCTCATAATTTAAACTAGTCACATATTTTTTTTCCTTATATTTTTCAATAGCATATCTATAGATCATTTTTCCCCTTTTTATCGCTATATTTTTGTTCGGTTTAAAATATAAAATTTCTCCCTATTCTAGTTTAGTCCTCCTTTCTTAAATCTCTAATAAAATTTCTAGCATAATTCAAAATTCCTAAAAAGGTTTGTAATTTCTTAGTGTCTTTAATCTATCCTAGAAATTGTAAAGTTATTTGTACTATGTGTGGTAGGGCTGTAAGCAAAAATAGTCAAACTAGAACACCGAACCAAAATAGCATTTTAGAAACTGTCGGTTTGGTGTCACGTGATCCCGGCCAAGGAAATGGTTATGAAGCAAACCAAACCGATCAAAATGGTTTGATTTAGGTTTGAGAAATTTAATTGCAGTTTAAAACCAGATGGGACTGGCGAAAAAATATATAAAAATAAAAAAAATGAAAAAATGATTTTTTTTTTAAAATTCATCCAAATATATAAAGTTCAATAGTTTTGTCATTTATTGGTATTTTTGTCAATTTCTAGTTTTCTAATACATATATATTATTATTATCCAATAATCCTAACTTATATGTAATAATCTCCAGGCTAACATAATCTATCAAAATACATTTTCCTCTTCAAAATTTAGATGAACTCCGGTCGACATCCAACACAGTTTTGAGCTACCTGCACCAAACATTTCTTTTTCAAATTTTTCACGCATCTTCAAAGTTGAATTGAAGTCTATTATACCAAGTCAGAGACAAAGAAATCCTAGATCTTCAGTGATAATATTTGCTACGAATAAAGTTTCAGATCAATAATTTTTTTGGAGCAAATTAAGGTAAAAATCTGAAATTAAATGTGTTTCGTAACATCATACAAATGTAAACTTGTGTAATAATTATGTTTGACACTATAAACAATTTCTTTATTATTGTGGTTGGTTAATCTCTTTGTCTAATCAATATCATCTTTTTCAAATATGATGATTACGAGGTCTTGTTGGACATCATTATATTTTTTTGGGCCTTATATCTAGTTTAGTAAACTTGTATTGTAATATTATTATATCAACATTAGCCTAAAAAAAGGTGAATAAAAATGAAAAATACTATGTTTTAGTTTATTGTAATTTCACTTTGATTTAGTCGGTATTTAAATTTATGGTAATGATATTTAGCCCATGTTTGAGCCATATTTTTCATATCATCATAATGAGAAAATTGATCGTTGGAGAGGAGGCTAGGTCTCATACATGAAACAACAGGTCAACAAAGGCGGCTGAAATTTTGGGATAACGATACAAATTTTCATTCTTTTATCCCAAAAATTTGGTTCAAACAGGGATTTAATTTATTATAGATTTATTACTAATAAGCTATAAATATATATTGAATTCAATGAATTAAAGACATAAAAGTAGACAGATAAAAAAATATATGGCGAAACCAACGTTTAAAATCTGACCAAATCGTTAGATTTAGGTTTGAGTTTTTTCAAACCATTCAAAATTATTTGGTTTAGGTTTGGGTTTTTCTCAAATCGATTTAAACGGTTTAATTTGAAAATCTGTTAAAAATCGGTAAAATCAGACCCTTACACCCCTAATGTGTGGTTGCATTTGAATTTTGCATTTTCCTAAAATTATTTCTAAAAAATCAATTTTTAAATTTTTTTTCCATTTTCTTTTTACGTATAATTAAACCATTTTATGAATTTATTTAAAACTATCGTTAAATGCTTTAGATGTTCATTATTATTTTTACTATGTACTAAAATATCGTCTATTTAAACAAAATGAATGGAAAAGAGTTAAAAATACTATCCACCTTTCTTTGAAAAATCACTATAAAAAATTGTTGAAATCTCTACAAAAAAATTTTGTCACATAAATAGAGATTTTGTTGCAAAAATTATTTAGTGACAAAAATATGTTTATTGCAAGCATTATCACACTATATGAATTACAGAATGTATTTTGTGACAACTTTCAATCATTCATGACAACATCCGCATACAAACTCTTGCTAAACTGGCATATCATCAAAAGATGTGACACCTATATGAGTAATATGCTCATGAAAAACCTTAGGTGATAACCTCTTAATAACCGGATTCGCAATTATAGATTTTGTCTCAATTATTCCATAAAAAAATGCTTAATAACTAGAAACTTGATATCTATAAACTTTATCATTATCAAGTTCGTGTTAGAATACAAGACTACTATTGTCACAGAATGACTAAAGTGATCTTTCAAATCTATCCAAAATGTGTAGCCTAGTGAGAAAATTTCACAGTCCATGATTAGAATCAAAATATCCAATGATCTCCAATTTGTCTGATTTCTTGAATGTGGATCATATGATCCTTAACTCTCTGTAAATACCAAATATCCTAATTGGCTGCTTTTTTAATATCCATCCTAGAATTATTTAAATAGCTACTCAGCATCCAACAATAAATATTATATCCAGATGTGTGCAAATCTAAGCATATATTAAAACCCCAACTGTTGCAACAAAGAAAATTTTCTATATTTTCTTTTCTTTGAGTTTATTTTTAGGGCATTGATTGAGACTAAACTTGTCTCCCTCAACAATAAGGGTATTACTTGGTTTACATGCTAGCATCCCAAATCTCTTAAAAAAACCTCATAGGTGTAGCTATTTTGTGATGATCTAAAAATACCCCAAGAACGATCTTGATGTATTTGCATCCTTAACCTGAAAGAGGCGTCATCAAAATCTTTCATTTTAAAATTCCATAACAGAAATCTCTTGATTTTGTGAAATAAACCTATATCATTGTAGACAAATAGTATGTCATCGACAGACAATACCTTAAAAATATACTTACCCCCACTGAACTTTTGGTATACACAATCATCAACTATATTTATCTCAAAACCAAAATGAGATAATTATTTGATGAAATTTGTGATTCAATTGATAGAAATCTGATTAAGCCCATGGATGAATTTCTTTAATTTGTAAACTATAAGATGTAGCTCAAGATCAAAATGTGTCACAAGTACCATACTAGTCCTAAAATATTCTTTCGTAGAAATCGGACAGAAAGTCTCTTTAATGTCAATGCCTTTCTTTTGAGTAATTTGCAACAAGATGAGCTTTACATGTCTCTTCATCACCTTTCAAATCTCTCTTGATTTTAAATATCTATTTGCAATCGATGGACTTCACACCTTCAGGCAATATGATGAATTTCTAAACATTATTGTTACTCATGGACTTATCTCTCTATTTATGGCATCAATCCGCTCTCGAGAATCATTCGTTTGCATTGTATGATGAAAGTTGATTGATCAAATATTCTTCTACCTATACAATATCATTCCTAGTTTCTTGGAGAAAGATTTTAAGTTATCCAAATTGTCTTTTTCTCTTTTTTAGTGGATTTCCTTAATGTCATTTAATGTTGAGGTTGTTGAGTTTGTTCTTTTGAAATAATCTTTTGATTGTGTATAGAGATTTTATAATATTGTATTGATTTGAAATTGCTTATTGAACAAGATTTGGAGCAAGAATTTATCCATGGTCTTGATCATTGTCAATTACAACAAAAGAGATATATACATATTCTTCTTCAAAGACAAAATTTGTAAACTTAAAACCTTATGACCTTCCACAAACTCTACATCCTTAAGTAATTGGATATTTTTCGCTTCGAAAGTTAACCTAATAGTGGGATCTTTAAAATTTATAACCCCTTAATAGTTACTTTTCTTGGAACTTTATTGAGAATTTGAGGTGCACTCTTTAGTAATCCAACCTAGAGAGATTCTAGTATAGTGTGGGATGGTTTCACATTCCTCTAGGAATTTTAGCAAAAAGCTCTAGTCATTGTTCTCCTGATCTATCATTTTTGCCAAAGTATTCACCACCACGTCCATATATAAGCCCTTGTTTGAGCCACATTATTGAAATGAGAATGCATTTTTGAATAGTATATTGATGGAAAATGTGTAATTAAAATATAAGGAAATATTTTAAATTTGCGTGTAATATTATTTTATTAAAAAATGTGGTTGAAATGATGTCAAATCACTGTTGAAGAATATTTTTTTTTTCAAATAATGTGGCTCAAACAAGGCCTAAGATCTTTATCCTTTTGCTGAGTTGATTTTCAACTTCAACCTTATAAGCCTTGAACATGTCTACTGATTAGGATTTCTCATTAATGAGATACAGGTAATAATAGTGGGAAAAATTCATCTACGAACTTAATAAAATAGTGTTGAACATTCCAAAAAGCCAAGGAAAATGACCCATAGATATCCATATGAGTTAGCCTAAGACGTCGAAAGTTTTATCTCCTTACGTTTATTTATTTTCCCATAATATAATTAACATAAATACTTGAGTCTGAAAAATTAAGGAAGTCAAAAATTCCTTCTGACACAAGATTTTCCATACTCTTTTGAAAGATGTGACATAATCGCTTATGTCATAACAAAGTGGAATGCTCATTAGTTAGTCTATAATAAATACCACGTGAATTCATATGCAATTTTTCTTTATAAGAAGCAACTGTATTAAGTAGATATTGATTGTCATAAATGGATAAAGAACTGGAATCCACTATAATTGAATTAAAAAAAAAAAAAAGACTAAACTGACTATTTTCAATTGAACAAAAGTAACAGAATTTTTTCAACGTAGAAACAGAAATCAAATTTCGTCCAAAAGACGGTATTCCAAACGTCTCTATCAAATCTAAATAATAACTAGTTTTTAATAATAACCTAAATGTCCTTATAGCCTCAACTTTAGTTGATTAGCCATTGCCACACATAGATGAATATTTAAGCATCAATTGACTTTAGACTATTTAGACAACCTTGCATAGACAACTTTTTCTGAGTAGTGACACCGAAATTTATCAACAAAGTGTATCTAGGCACTGAAATAAATTAACCTCAGAACATATCAAAATGAGAAGTGCGCTTAACTCTACATGCCAAGCGTGGTATATAGTACAATTTCTCTTCATATAACCCAGATTTTCACAAATAACAGCTAGAAGATTTATCCTTTTTGGGCGTTCGCTGTTTCTTTTGAACCCAATTTCTCTTCATGTATTCCAAATTTTCACAAAAGTAACAGCTAGATGATTTATCATTTTTGGGCGTTTGCTGTTTCTTTTGAACCGAACGGGGATGCAGTTATTTTATTCTTTAACTTGTCCTTAAAGGTACTTACCAAGTAAGTACTTCCAGTTCTGTCTTACTTTAGGCTTTTTTTTCTTTTTGCACACAATATGATATGAGCTCATTAAGCTACCCTAATTTTGTATTCATTGCATGCTTGTCGAGTGTTAAAAAAATTGCATGTTTTATCCATTATTTTTATGTTTTTGTGTGGTTGTGTGTGCTTGATAGCCTTGCGGGTTATGAATTGAATGTTGGAATAGATATGCATTAGGAACTGTGGATATGGTGCAAAATTTGATTAACTTGTGCTTGTTGATGTGATACTTGACATTCTTTGCTCACGTACTCTTGCTTTGCATGTTAGGTTAGTGATTGGGATCATGAACAATGTAGGAAAAAATCAAAACCCTATATTGTATTAACCCATAACCCAGTTTGGAGTAGTTTCGATATGATTGAACAATTACAGGGGAACTTTGAGATAGATTGGGGTTCCGTGCATTAAATTATACTGTGTTGATTACCTACACTAAGATGGAGATTAGGTGAACGTCTCAAGTTGGGGTTTCGTTTTGGAAACTGAATGTCTAGAAAAATAAAAATGGGCAGAAAATTAATTTGTGTGAAAATAACATTTTTCTCAAACCATTTATGACTCGAGCAAGTAAGCCTATAAAAGTATTTTGAAACCTGGTACCCTAAAGCCAACTGATGTGGGAGTCACTGATCCAAAACTCGTTACAGGGGTTATATAGAAAGCAAGAAGTGGAGAAGTTAATAAAAAATCATCTGATCGAGCCTTTATAACTCAAGTGAATAAGTCTGCAAGGGTTTAAAATATGGTGCCTTAAAGCCAAGTGATTTGGGAATCATCGACCTATACTCGTTACAGAGATTATATAGAAAGCAAATGAGAATATGGCAACCATAAAAAAAATAAAAATAAGTGAATAAAAGATAAAATAACATGAAGAAAGTTCTTGGATATTTAGCTGATGAAATTACACATTTGATGCGAGGTAAGTAGTTTAGTTTAGTTTTAATGGTTGAAGCAATCAAAATAGGAGAGCATCTACTTGTTGACATGTGAACTTGTAAGAGTGAAACCTATCCACATTAAGAGAGGGTAGGGAATGCAGTTATTTAAACTCCTAACTTTAGAACACACCCTGGGATGATTGCGTGAAAAAATTAAGTATAGGGAGTCTGCATCTCTCGAGCGAGGAAAAGATATAATTGATCTCCAAGGGTTGGGAATAATCCAATCATAAGCTTGATGTGTTAACATGAGTTCACACACACACGTTAAGTTTTGCATCAGACAGGTAAAGGTTGAATTTATTCTTGCACTATCGAAACTGTTTCTTGTATTCATTACTGAATTCCAATCTTGAGAAACGATAGGTTGTCAAGCCATGTTTTGTGTGAAGTTAAGTCACTATTTTGTTTAAGGATAAATAATAGTTCAAGTTGGGGGGTTTGATAAGTGTGTTTTTACACACTTATTCGGTTCACAAAACATAACTTATTGTTGATAAAAATGATTGAATATAGCTTAATTCTATGAAATTTTGTTTTGTAGGTTACATTTATGGATATAATGGGACACAAGAGAAAGGAGGCGAAAAAGGACCAAAATGAAAGAAAAAGAAGTTTAGGGATCAAAGTGCAAATAATCAAAAGATGACCTGAAGGTCAAATCTAGAATGCAAATGAACTAAGTACCAATTTGGTAATAATATGGGATGTTGGGAGAAAGAAAAAGAAGAGGGACCAAGATGGAAAAGAATAAAAGTTCAGGGACCAAAATGTAAATAGTCAAAAGCTTAACCAGAAGTACAAACAACGATGTGAAAGATAAGAGGACCAACTTGTGGAAGATTCAAAGTTTTGGGAGAAGAAAAGAAGTCAAAATTGCAAGAGATTGGAAGTCGGGGGTTTAATCGTCACTAGTGGAAAGAAAAGAACCACCATGCGGTCACATGATGATTTCCAACATGCAGTCGCATGGTGGTATGCAACAAGTAAGAAGAGGCAGCCATGCACTACCATGCGGTAACATTGGTACAATTTGGGGGCACGATTTTCAATTTTTGTTTTGCGTGCAAACTCTTATGAAAACCTAATTGGGATGTGATATAAAAACATAAAAGCCGTCATATTTTGAGGAGAATGCCTTGGGAGAAAAAAGAACACATCTTGGAAGAGATTTTGCACCACAATAACGAAGAAAAACACGAAGATCAACAAGATTACACGCAAATTCTTACACCGATGATTTGTTTCTCAAAGTTTTTGTGTATTTTGTTAATTTCTCCATGCTAAACTAGGTTTTCATGTACTAGGAGATCAATAAACCTTGTGATGTAACTTTTTAATTTATAGTTTTGTAATTTTGACATCAAAACACGTTCTTGAATTTTGAATAATTTATATATAATTAATTACTTTTATAATTGTGTGAGAGTTATGACTTATTTCATGCATTCAAAAGAAGAAAAATGAGTTCGACAAGGTATAAATCATCGTATGATCCGATAAAGAATAGAGATATACCACTATGTCTTGCGTGAATCTTTAAGTACACACAAAACTACATACGTTCTTGTATATTTGCACTCATCATAGAGATATATGTTGATGGTATATGAGAATAGGTTCAAATTTACTGGAGAGAGATTGTTATATAGATTTAGGGGCATTGATTCTTCAAAAATTCAACGTGTTGTCAATTTGTGAAATCAGAGTTAAAAGTGAGCATTGTTTGAGGATTCGTGATCCTAGTACGCTTCATATTCATTGATTACACCAAACTTGCATTCAAACATCCATTTTGCATTCTAGTTCATTTGACTCATACATAGTCGCATAATAGGTTAGGTTAAGGTTAATTTAAGATACTACAAATCTCGTTTGAAAATTCATGTTCGGTTAAGGTCAAGTTAGATATAATTAAACTACTCAATCTCTCTGGAACGACATTCAGCCTCAATTTTCCACTTTATTACTTATTGCTAACCGTACACTTGCGGATACAATTCGGAATCATCATTTCGTGAATAAAGCAAAACCAATAAATTCCAGTCATTAATATGTATGACTGAGCCTAATAATGGAGATTATGAGGAGGATAGTTTTATTATTAACTGCTTATACTTGAACTTCAACTGGCCATTTGTACATTTCCTCTTCTGGAACAGGGATTGCTAAAGTCATCAAACCAATCGTAGCTTCGTAGTTGAACACAGTCTCAGCATTGCCCACTGTACATTTCCGTGGACGCTGGGAACAATATATCCCAAAACGCCCACATCCTCTAACCTTGAGAGCAATTGTTGCTGTTGGAGAACGGTTGTCGCTTAAAGAACCACAGTACTCGAAGGCTAACTCACCATCAAAGTGCTCAGCTCTCTCTTTAGAATCCAGCTGGACTTCTATTTGCTCCACAGCACCACCTGAATTTAACATGTCGAGCAGCCCGATTGGAGCAAAGGAAATGTTGGCTGTAACATACTGTACAGGATGCAATGAATTTCATTAGGTTTTATCAAATGAATATTAAGAAGCAGGACTAGGTAAATCCAATGTTCACTCACCTTGATGGGACAGATGTGGAACAATTCATATTCAAGAACTTTAAGCGTCACAGGCAGTGATGCGCCTTTCGGTAAACGAACTATCTCCCCTGATCTGTATGCGTAGACTATGGTATCTCCAGTCCAATCTGGTCCAGCAATTTCAGCTATGATGTTGACATCAGAGGCTTGAACAGAACTAGTCAGAGTGCCGGGAGAAACATCATGAATACGTGTCTTCTTTGCTACCTTGCACCAACCAGCACCTTGGCAGTTGAAGGCGCCAACCACTCCAGAAAATTTGTTTGTATTCCAAATTTTAAGTAAGCTGTGGATTATATGGCATTAGAAAAGGATTTTATTATCATGATAAACGCTTCAGAAGTTGAGAACACAAGGCAAAAATATAGTCACAAACCTTACTCCATCTCTTGCTGGATCAGCAAATAGACAGTCAATTGTGGGTCGACCAGGCAATTGTGCACGGAGAACTGATCCATCAGGAAGCACTAGCTTTTTCAAAAGCTCGAAGTTGTGGTTTCCTGGCTTATCACTAAATGCACAGCAAGAATTGTAGCCATAAGTTTATGCTTCAAATTGAACGTAATACAAATAACAAACTAGGCAGGAATATAACATTACCTCACATAAATTGCACATCCGCCAATGGCTCGAGCTGCAGCATGATACTCAGCAGTTGGATGTAGGCTCTGTAACATGGACTAACACTAGTAAATTCTCATGAAGTAATTTTTATAAGGCGGATGCGAATTTAGTAACACTTACATGGAACATGTCCCAATCAGGTTGCATAAACTCTCCCAAAAATATTGAGTTGTAAGCCACGGATGAAATATGAATGGTGTGAGAAGCAGGATCACGAGGGTAATAATCATCTGAAGCTCTTACAACTGCAGTTTGCTTGGCACTGTATATCCCATCAGTGTTGTGACACATGCAAGCGATGCATGCATTCTCCAAAAAATTCCTTCCAATGGAAGCTTCTAGGGCCTGGTGGTAGCTACGAGTTAGAGAAACTCTACCACCATGGCCAGCACCAAGAGTTTCGATGATGTTCTGTACATCGACTTTGACGCCATCGACTCCACATGAAGCTAGATATGCATGAAGCTCGTTGTAGAAATTGAAGACTTTTTTCGGGTGCACCAAACCCAAGCCATGAACAGCAAGACTGTCCATAACAATGTCTGGTTGATTGCCGAGTACACCTGGAGACTGCACAGGGTATGCCAAAGCTGTGTCATAGTGCTCCATACCAGGACCAGCAGGTTGCACTCCACCCCAGTAACCTGCTAGAGCATGCCATACATAGACATACCTGGAGGGAAGGGAATAAAAAACAAGAGAAGATATCGGTAAATAGCACGTCAATATACAGACTAAACCTTGCTAGGATGGAAATTGGATAATACATTCTTCCAATACATTTCCAGCTGTTATTCCAAATATAATTGATACTGGTCAATGAAGGTTAAAAAATGTGAAGGAAGTTTATTTAGCCCCTATTTGATGCCCACTGGGGAAAATGAGTTTTGGAATGGTGATTTTTTGAAGAATGTGTAGTTAAAAAGTAGGCAAAAGTTTTGGATTTACGTGCAAATATTTTATTGTGATAATGTATATGTGGTTGAAAATGAGTATTTTTTTTTTCTTTTAAAAAAAAGTTTTCAGATAATGATAGACAAACATGGGCTTAGCATAAAAATCCAATACAATTCATTCCCAGCGAAAATATATGGTTTGTGGATTCTACAAACATAAAAAATTAACCTCATTGAAAGAAAACAGCTGCCATTGAGCAAAACAACCAAATTCAGGAACTTACTTGACGTTTTGACGTTTCTTGGCGTGTTCCACAACGTGTTTGAGTCCTAGTTCCTGTTCATTATTTCTTCCATCCTTTTGAAATTTACTGTTTTCTTTTATCCCTATTAGCCTGTTTGCAAACCTGCAAGTTAAAAATAGGAACACATCAAATATATTGTAATAACTTGTGAATGAACAGTTTAAATGAAAAATATCATAATCAGAATGTGCAAGAAATTTATCAGAAAGCTAAATTCAACTATTAGGAAAAGAGTTCAGGAATAATAGAAAATCGGTTAAAAGTAGTCGTGCTTCTTCAACACAACTTACATAATGTAAACAAATCAGTTTGCTAAATTACAAGAAAATGGCATATGATTCATTCCTAAACTTCTCTTTCCAACCTTTAGCTGACAAAAGAGGTTGAATCGTCACTCTACACCATTTATATTGAGAAAATAAAGAATTAAAGAATTTGGTGGCTTACTGAGCTCCTTCTTGTACAACACAGTTGGGGTCTTCCTTGACCTCACTACCAATCTGTTGCCAACCATCATCTATGATAAGGAATCGTGGAGGTGCACCTCCCTGAGACAGGCTGCAAGAACAAATTAAGGTCAGCAATTTATATCCCATTCACCACCACCTTCTCATCTTATTTGTTATTTCCAGAGGAATTAAAGAGGAGTTGTTCAGGTTTTACCTCTTAATGCCTTCTTCAACACCCTCAGCAGTAACGTCAGTGTAGAAAGCATCCCATGTGCACCAACCAAACCAATCAAGGAATGAGGGCAACTACAAGCAAGTACAAATGCAAAAACATAATTTAAAATTCCCCATATTTGCTTCGATCCCTTCAAGCAATTGTAAACATAACAAAAGAAGAGACTCTCACCTTCTTCTTCTCGCGGTGATGAAATGTTTGCATGTGCTTTTCAACAGCTCTGTCACACAATATAGATAGCTATATATTAGGTACTGAGAATCAATTGTGCGTAATTTCTAAATAAGACGGAGCACTAGGGAAATGATAACTAAATAAGATACAGCTATTTCTAAGACCTTAAACCTTTGTAAGATGCCATATTTGGCATTACTGAGATTGGAGGAGGGAGAAGTTTGAGGATATTGTGATTCCAATGGAAAAGCAAGCACTTACTTCACAGCCTGGTTGATGACTTCAAATGGATTTGTCCCAGCATGCATGTAAACAAGGTAAAGTCCCTGGTTGGTTTCAACAGCATTATCTCCTGAAACAAGATTATGCCACAAAGAAAACAAGGTCATTTTTGTTCTTCTGAACACATTCTTTTCTAATTTCAACACCCACAAATTTATAAACTCCTTTAATTCGCGCATTTTGGGATGTGAACAATCATTTCTCCATCTTGGAGGTATTTTCCTTAGCAGTAAGCCGACCTTAATATATTAGAACATTGGTCTTCTTTTATATGACGAACGAGAGGGGAATGCCCTAGTCCAGCATACAACCTAATATAATTGGCAAATCAGGAACCATGGAGCCTACAGGGCCAAATAATGTATGTCCATGCATGTAGCACACAACAAATACTTTTGGATGCCATGTTTCACTCACCACTCTCGAGGCATATCTCCAGTTCATTTTTCTCATTGCCTTGTAAAACAGCACGGAACTGGCCTTCAAGGAGGGGTAGAAACACAGTATAGATGGTTGGGGCATCTTCAGGATTGACTTGAGTCGTGTCTTTGCTCTCGATGAGTATGAACTGGGTCTCGAATGGGATGTCCTTCCCACAGGTTCCCATTCTCTGGGTCATCCACCAAAGCTTGAAACGAAATAAACACATGAAGCGGACACCCCTGTTAAAGAAGTAAATTAAAAAACTACGTTACCTTCTTCCCACTTTTCATATATTCACAAATCTTGCAATTAGATTGAGTTAATCAACAAATTACTTCCAGCTAGTCATTAATTACAATGGTAAGGTCTGTATGATATGAGCATCACATCTCAGCAAAGTACAACATATTTGAGAATAGTTTAATGCTCACTCCAAGACACCAACAGGGAAAACATGCAAGCTTTTGCTATTTGAAGCTGTAGCACCCATGAATGCACCAGCAACAAGTCCCACCCCTGATCCATGGGTCAGCACAATGTTGTCGGGGACTCCAGTTAGTATAGTTTTCCCATGAACCACGAGGTTCCCATCGCTGATAGTGATGTTCGGTGTAACAGTCATCTTTTCACGCTCAACTACTGCCTGACGATTAACTGCATGGACAGCAAAATAAAAGGCACAACTTAGAAATCAACAGGTGACCATGTTCTGTATCTGATCACAAATGACATCGAAAATTCGTTAAACTACAATTTAGTTTCACAATTCAATAAATTTAAAACTTCTGAAAAATTGGAGGATAAAATCCATGTCCATGGTTAAAAAAGTGGACTCGTGTGTAGCATCAGAAAGGAAGACAAAAATGATTTATTGAATATTTCATATAAACTATCAACAAATCATTATTCAGTGTAGCATCAGTGCTGATTTGATACTGATGATGATATCAGTAGTGTACCAAAGAAAATAGAGAAAATGACCAGTAGAGAACAGCTCTTTAAAATAATTGATGAAGAGATCAAGAAGTTTACAGTCCAAAATAAAATAACTGAAAAGGGCTATAAAGCCATATTCACAAAAATGATTGGACAAAACTGCAAAAATTAGGAATTGAATTTCCAATGTAAACTAAGCATCACGAGTCTCCTGTGGCTTCAAGATATAGACTTTGGCAGTTGAATCATTTTATGCTTGTGAAGTTAACAAAGTTTTTCCTAAAACTCGTCCAATGTGAATTTTTTGGATATGATCAACTAAAACGTCTCGAGTTTCCATGAGCAGAGAAAACTTATAGGCAAAATAGTCAAAGAACCAGAGAACTTGAGAAAAAATAAAAATAAAAGCAGATTACATTCATATAGCCCAAGAGGCCATAGAAAGGACATCTTAACTGGTGGAAGCTAACGTCAAATGTGAAGATCTGACAGTATATTGGTCCTGGAATTAATTCCACCATCCAATCTTTAAGGTAACCTAATTTAAACTATGTTGTAATTCATCGTAGATTAATTCTTGAACGCACTCATCCAGAAAACTGACGCAACGCAAGATTTTTATTCGGAGGTACTAAACAGAACTGAAAGTACAGCCAACTTGCAAAAGAATATTCGAGATCTTAATCTCAAAATTTTCAAGGAAAGCTGGAAAGGGGAAATCCTAAGCAAAAATTGCAACTACATGAAAAAAATTCTAAAAAAATCTTTCAAATCACCTCTAGGACGTTCCAAATTCTTCTGAAAAACAGAAGCCCGAACTGAAGTTCGATTTGCAGGAAATACACAAGCTCGACTTAGATTCAAAATCTTCGGATAAAATAATGCAGAAACTGAATACCGGTACGCAGGCAAAACAAAAGCTTGGCGTACTATCATTTTCAAAGAAATATCACCAAATTTTTGAAAATCTGGGAAAGTGGAAAATACCAAAATTCTCGAATCGCCTTTATAAAGCTAAACAACTATAATTACACCTAAAAGAATAAGCAACTCTCTCAAATTCGAAAAAAGCTTGGCATGTACACTTCAATTCAAAGCTACGCGTCGAATTTAGCTTCAATCACAATTTTGCAAGACAAAGTAAATCTATAGAATCCACATTTCACGTCAAAAAATCCTGTACGAAATCCAGCAAAACTTACCTTTTTTCAAATCTTCAGCCGCCTCAGAAATAGCTCCAAAGCTCAACTCTCTCAAAATCGGGAATGAACGAGTTCAACTCAACTGAAGCGCATTCACAGGTAATGCAAACTTCTCGTGAGAGGAAGAAGCGTACTCAATGAATGGAGTGTGAGTTAAGGAGTAGAACCCGCTGTGTTTATATATACTATATTTGAGCTTAAAAATCGAACAATTTTCCGATTAAAAGTTGGACACATGTTAGATATTTAGTGATTTATTAAAATAGAAAAATTATTTTTAATTACAATATTGTTATCCTGACGTGTAATGTCTGTCAACCAAACAGTTGGTTCCAGTTTCAAAGCCTGAAAAAGGTACTCAGATCGTTGGCTTATTTTTGTTGTTTCACTGCACTTTCCATAGTAGATGGCTACCCGATTTTGACTGCTTATTTTTCTAAGGTGAATTCGAATTTATTGTTGAATTAATGCCTTCACTTCTATAGAAGGCCAGCTAATTGAGAACTCGACCCCCATCACAACCTATTAATCGAGCAAATTTTAATTTCGACCAAAAGGATCAAGTCGAGCAAGACCCTTTTTTTATTTTATCATTTTTTATCCATTCAAAGCTATTTGGCAGAGGGATCGTCTTCATAGGACAAACCAATCTTTTCGGCAAATTATTTTCCTTTCCAAGTCAACTGAAGTGATACAACCACTCATGCATTCAATGGTCAACTGACCCCTCTATCTAATGAATCAATACCATGTAACACATTTAAAAAAAAAAAAAAAAAAAAAAATTGTTAGTACATGACTACGGACTCCAAGCCTATTTCTTAGCCAGCCATCATAGTTTACAGCAACAGCACCCAAAGGTGGTGTAGGGATAGATTAATTACTTAAAAT
The DNA here is from genome assembly GCF_002742605.1 of Olea europaea var. sylvestris. NCBI lineage: Eukaryota > Viridiplantae > Streptophyta > Magnoliopsida > Lamiales > Oleaceae > Olea > Olea europaea. The sequence goes on along the minus strand of NC_036245.1, from coordinate 7,371,606 downwards.
TAGAGATGGTAAAAATACCCGTCAATTCGCGAAGCCCATCCCGAACGGGATGGAGATTACTAACTTAATTAATTAGATAATCGGGTCAAGAACGAGACCGAAAATTTCGCCCTGAGGTGAGTATGGGTAACAGGGGCTACCGCATTTAAATTTCTTTTTTTTTTAATAAAGAATTCAATACTTTGAATGGAAAAACTCCACGAAATTTCATTAACTCTAATAGAAAATGACAACTAAGATTATCTAAGAAATATAATAAATAATAAAAATCTTAGTTTACCAAATATATTCAGATAATTTAATTTTTAAAAATAAATTTAAAAAAAAAAAAAGAAAGAAAAAAAAGCTGATACTCCTATTATTATTTCTTATGATCTCTTCTCGAATTCACATTCTATGCATATCTGATTTCCACGTCGGACACTGCCAGCGCTTCCTTAATTACGTGATTCACTTTGCCGGCTCAGCAAACGTTCATAGTTGGAGGGGCCGTCTTCTCCAAATATTTCCACTTTTTCTTTATGTCCTTCTCATTTGACGAAGGATAGCCTTCTCTACACGTTTTAGAGCTTGTTTGGATATACATTTTTACGTGAAGAAAACGATTATTTTGATAAATGTGTGATTAAAAAATGAGAAAAAATTGTGAATCCTGTGAAATTAGTGATAGCTCTCTCTCCTAGCAATATGAACAATCGAATACCTTATCCATTTCTTAAAGCAGGTCACTTTCGAAGAAACTATGGGCATCTGAGTAACCGGATTATAATATCGGGAATATGGTGTTAATGGTACATAAAAAAGTTTTAAATTACTAATTTTCCTGTCCTAATGGATTATAATTACTCGGAAAAGGACTGGTCCAGGACGGTTTGAACTTTTAGCTAGGGTCCAGCCATTTGGCTTTGACATTAAAAATAAATAAATCTGTGTGGTTTAGTTTTAATTGCCCTTTCATAGCCACACCAATTATATGAAAAAAATTTACTATTGATCTCCGATCTATTGTTCTGATAACAAATTGATCATTAACATTCATATAACTCTCCATCAGACTTTGACGACGGAATCGTTCAAAGTTATTATAAATCATAACGTGACTCTTATAAAAAATATCACACTTCAAATCTTTAAATCCTGTTCGAGTTAAGAAACAAATTATAACTTTAATCACATGAAAGTAAGTAACGATACAATATCAATTTAAACAATCTAAAGAGCAACTTGTCACTGATTAGTCAGTAAATCGATGGAAAATAGTTTCAATTTTTTCCAATTATTTTCCTTGTCAGGGAATGTGAGTGGTTCAACTTCTTCCAATTATTTGCCTTGTCATACAGTTGGAGTGTGGGGAAATCATTTAATTTGTCATGTGGACCGATATATGTAATTGATTGTGTATAAAGACTACTTTAAAGTTTAGCCCAAAATTAACTTGATCTAATAAAGAATGTGGAAACTACATGGAAACCTACTTATAAAGATCCATTTCAAAAATCATATGTTAACTTTACTGTTTCAAAAATCAAATGTTTTTGTTAATTAATATATTATTAAATTAAATTAATTCAATCACAAACCCAAAAATTCACTTTCCACACCTTTATTTCCCTCTCCCACATTCTTTTTCTCATTCTCTATCTTCACCACCAACCCCCTCATACAATGCCACGCTCACCCCTCACCCCTCTCCCTGCTGGAGCAACACTGAGCGAGGCACGGCGTAGCACCACTTCACGTGCTATGCGAAGTGGTTCATTTCCTGTGTGCAGCGAGGCAACATTGATTCTACCTGCTTCTTCGATGGCTTCATCTCACAATGGTGCACCGTGGTGGTTGTGGTGGTCGGGCGTTTGTGGGTGGGTGCACTGTAGTGGCCTCGTGTTTAGGACTAGCTAGTCGTTTTTTCTTCTTTACCTGCGTTGGCTCTATCACCTCTATGCCATTGGCGAAGGTGGTAGTAGTGCAGCGACTGTGGTGGCAATGGTGGTGGTAGTGTTAACGATGACGGCAACGTTGGTGTGGTGGTTGCGAGATATGATTGTGGTGGCGAAGTAATATGAAAGTTTTTATGACCAACTATTTAGGGGTTCGTGAACCAATGTCAGGAGGTGGTAGTGATGGTGGTTTTGTCGACAACGGTGGTGGTGATGCTACTGGAGACAGTACTGAGATGGCGGTCACAAATTATATGGTTGATTGTGACCATTAAATTGGTTAGTCTATGACTAATGAAAAAAACAAATTGTGATCAATAAATAATGTGTGATTTAAAAAATTGTTAATTTGCAATAAATAAATTGTGACTTATAAATTTTTGATTTGTGACCTATGAATGAACTGTGACCTATAAAATTTTTAAATTGTGATCGTAAAATAATTTGTGATATAAAATTTCTGATTTGTAACCAAAAAATAATGTGTAACTATCTAAATTGTTAATTTGTGATCAAATTGTATAAATTTGTGACCTTAATATAACTAATTAAATCATAAATATTTTTAATAAGAATCTGATTTTGAAGTTTAAAACTTATTTTCTTGATTTTGAAATATGTGATACTTAAACTCTTATGAATTCTTCTCATAAAGAATTTAGGTAATTGGATTTAGGGCATCTAAATAAAGTATGGGCCGAATTATATGTGTAGAGACCAAATTCCTTTAAAATTGTATTTCATGATCGGCAAAATATATATAGAAACTATATATAGGGTTATAGTCTCCAATTCATATACAACTTCTCATTATTTGTGTCATTCCATCAACATAAGAATTTAAAGAAAAGACATATTGAAGAGGAAGATTTAAAATCCACTATAAAAAAATATGCAGTCTACAATCAAAAATCAAGGTGAATGAATTGAAGAATCAAGATTATGGATCAAGAAGCAAATTCAAGAACAGAAATAAAAAAATCCAAGTAGGCAAATTTCAAGATTGAAAGCAAGAAACCAATTAAGAAGGAATTCCAAGTTCATTTTGAAGATTTAAGATCCAGAATCAAGATCCAGTAATAAAGAATCATTCTCAAAGAATTAAGTAGTGTTTTACATTATTAATTTTCTTGGTAATTTGACATGATGGATCTTAGCAATAAAATATATAGATTCAAAATTTTTTTTTAATTTTTTATTGTTGAAGATTCAATATTAAACATTCGGAATCAAGATCCAGTGATAAAGTATCATTCTAAAAAAATCAAGGTATGTTCCACATTATTAATTCTCCTAGTGATTTGACAAGGTGGATCTTGGCAATAAAATAATTAGGTTTTCAAGGATTTTTTTTATTTTTTATTTTTTATATATAAATGATATTTGATTTTAGTTTTACGTATCAAACATTTTATCTATTCTACGCTAATGTTTAATATTACAGGACAATTGGGTGGTCATAAAACGGGAATCTGGTGGGTCGTTTTGTTTAATGGGCAATGTTTGCATTACCAATTAAGTAACATAGATCAAGCAGCTGGAATATTTTTATGTGACATTTAGGTTGCCAATCTTTTCCATCCCACAAACTATTGGAATATAGCAGAATTAAAGATAATAAATGTGAGGTTTCACAAATCTCAAAAAATAACATCTTATGTTTTAGAATCTACATGTTATAGTATTAGTATTCCTATTCTTGCTCTACACGTGTATTGTGTTATGATAAATTCATTTAATTATTCTTTTAGCATTTTAAGCGTTTTGTATTAATTAAATAACACTTACAGTACAAATTATAGAATTTTAACCCTTTTTTCGTAATCTTATCAAGTGGGCTTCAATACAACATACCGAACATTCCATAAATCTCAAACTCAATCGTGAAAAAAGTGGTAGGGAGATTGGCCACAAATGTGAGTTGCGCACAATTCTCATCTTTATCATGGTCCATACGAAATGAACGTTGATCTAACGTTGTGCTTATTGACTGCAAATCTTCCATAAGTCACAAATTCGTACCGTTTGGCCATTATTTTTGGACCTATTAAGCTTCTTTAGCATGTCCGGACATTGAAATAGATAATTTTGCTTCAACATTGTCAAGCCCAAAATTAGCAAAAATAGGAATTGCATCGTGTGTGAATGATAAAATACATAAGAATAGAACAGGTAAGGTGGGGGAGGGTGGGATAGTAGAAAAAGTTACAGAAAGTTATATACAAGTCATCAGCACTGACTTGTTAATATCATCGCTCATTCTTGAGTAAAAGAGTTATCATTTTCACCATTGACGATATTTGATGCATAGTATGAAGAAGTACAAATCATATACGATACAAAATTTTAATTATTTTTTTCTTTCATATGAATTGAATCTTGTTCAATCTTCTTTATCGAATATGACATAGTTGTGTAGAGTCATTCCGACAACTAAATTAAAGTTGAGTTCGACTTAGGATCATAAACAAGATGAGGAGATGGTTGTAGTGCATCCCCTAGCTAGGTATTAAATTCCATAACTAAACAATTCGGGGAAAGGGAAGCCAACTTGGAATATGAAATGGGATTTGAAAATTGCTATTGCAGTGGCATGCTTAAAAGGGATTGTGCCTATGAGGTTCAAACGGAATGGACATGGGGTAGATTTCCAAACCTAATTCTGTGTTATGTAAGGAGAATTGTACATTTTCCATTAGTTATAACAAAGAGATTTCATCTCTCTACACCAACTGGTACCAAAGCTTGAAGTCCATGTACGAGTCGTCGCTGGATCATTTCCATTGAGTTGGTGTATAATGCAAGAGCATGCTTGAAATGAAAGTAGGCTTATAGTCCTTATTTGGGTATGCCAAATGACTCCTTCATAAGGTGTCCTTTAAATTGAAACCCAAATAGAGTGGGTTTGGTCTATATTCCTAGGACTGATTGATTCTAGTTGATATAGAGTTAATTAAAAATTTCCATGAGCTACAACTTTTGGCAAAGTGATTGCACCTTCCTATGTCTGTTTCTTTGTTGTGGATAGCAATAGGTGGATTTGGGTCTAAAACTGTTTTGAAAGATATTCGATTCTACTCAACTGATCACATTGATGGTGTGGTCCAATGTCCTAATAGGGATGGCAAAATTATTTAAACCCGCCAGGATTGTCCCATGCCCATAGTAAATCGGGCAGAAATGGGGAACATGGTCCACATTCTGAATGCTCCAAACGCGTCTTGAAATCTTTAATTTTGTTATATTTTTGTACTTTCCAATTTAATTATATATAAAAAATAAAAAATAATTAAATGGGAGATTAAATGAAAATTTCAAATTGTCGCCCCATCCTTGTCTCACATTCCGAAATTCCCAACGAGCGGGGATGGTAATGGACGACTCTACCCTGCCCTGTCTATTACCATCCCTAAGCACTATTGAATGGTCCTTTATTGCCTTTTCTGGTAATTCAAGTCTCATGATCGTATTTTTATTTATTTATTTATTCTCTTTGAATTTACTTAGTCAATAACGTGGACTGAATCACTTGACATGGGTTTACGGGGAGATATTAGTGAAATTCTCACTGCTGACGGAAGTATGGGGGTATTGACAAATTGTAACATGCTATTTTATGTTTTTGAGATTGCTTGGTTGATTGTGTTTTGGTATATATAGGTTCTCGTGGTGGCAGGTACAAAGAATAATAAATGTGATGAGGAGGGCAAAAAACAAATAAAATTAATATAAGTTTTATTTCACTATTGATTGCCCAATAGGGGGCGCCATTTCAGCACCCTAGACCAATGGGGCCATATGGCTCTCTTCATCTAGCATCGTCCTTGATTGGGAGGAGCTATTTCGTACTATAGAGGTCCAACATCTTGACTTCTCAAAATTTCACCACAATCATGCTAGTATGCTAGAAATTTTTTGACACCCTAATTGACATACACTCACAATAGGCGTAGGTGGGGTGCATTTTCTTGCATTTTTTTATTCATACGGTTCCACACAGGTCCCATCCTGCGTACATATGAGAATAGGTCACCCAAGATGTCAAAATTTTTCTGAAAACTTGGCTTAGTTCATTTCCCCACCGCCCATTGTGTGCATTGTGTCCTCGGCGTATATGGAGAAGGAGAGTGGGGGAGAGGCTTGTTTAGTCTTTTGAGGTTCGAACATTTCTGGATCAAAGAAAATTATGGAGAGGTAGGGAGGAGGCAGGGGGAAAGGAATCGGAGGAAATTATGAGGTTAACGTAGTTTAACTAGAGCAGGTAGCCATGGACCAATAGGGACGAGTGGGCAAGTGGAATGAGGAGAGGTTTGGTAGGTAGCGAAATCAATTTACGGAGGAGGGCACAGTTAGCTGAGTTTTACGGGTCTATTTATATTGGGAGTATTAATTTGTAAGGCCAAATTATTGTCAATTCTAATTACCACCTCTGGACCAAAATTTCATTAAGGGTTATTTAGAATTTGTGTTTTTGTAATATTTTAGTAAGGATTTGAAGTTTTTATAAAATTCAGTTTTGTCCGAATTTATTTTATAAATAGGGAACTGTCATTAGGCTTTTTTATCATCATCATAAAAGCGAGAAAAAGATGTTAGAGAACATGGATGTGCAATTTTATTTTGTATTTTTTTTTTCATATTAATGAAATTGCTCAGTAACAACAACGACATCTTAGTCTCTTTTTAACAATGTCAAAATGTAGCTTCTTAAAATAATTTACATGACGTCTCTTTTTTGTTAAAAAGTAATATTTACATATTAACAAATGTTGTTGTATATGCATTTTAGGGACAACAATTTCAATCATTTTATCACTTTTATGTTCATTGTTTTGTTTCCATTTGCCTCCATAACAAGTTGAAAACTTTATTTTTATCCATACCTACAAAAACAATACAAATAAAATAGTGTGAGATTTATTTTTTTATTTTTAAAAAAAAGTTATAACGTCTGCCACTTTTAAATTTCACCACATTAATTCATATGCAAAAATTCAAATAAAGTGTTACAACTTGTCACTTTTTAATGTAAAGTTTCAATTCATAATTATATTTAATTTTCACAAACATACGTATATGCATCTATTTAATTGATTTAAAATAATTCAAAGGAGACAAATTACGAACTTTTTAGATAAAAGTAACAGAGAATGTCACTTTAAAGTTTTAACACTTAATTCATATGAAAAAATACAAATAAAATATTAAATCATTTCACTTTTTAATTTAAAACAAGGTTTGGATTCATATTAATATTTAAATTTTAAACTTTTACAGTCAAACATGTATGCATCTATTTAATTGATCCAAAAGAACTCAAATGAGATAGACTTTGACTTTCTTTGAAAAAAGTGACAGAATGTCAATTTCAAGTTTTAACATCTTAATTCATATGGAAAAATACAAATAAAGTGTAACACCATTTCACTTTTTAGTGTAAAATAAGGTTAAAAGTACACATATATGTATCTATTTAATCGTTTTAAAGGAATTCAAATGAGATAAACCAAGAACTGTTCAAATAAAAGCACCAGAATGTCATGTTTCTCATTCTCATTTAACGAATATATTCCATGCATCAATTGAATTAATCCAAATTTTATTTTAATAAAAAACTCGACGACATTAAAATCAAACAAAATAAACTAATTGAATAAAAAAAATCAGAAACATACAAACCTGTAAATTTTGATTGATTATTTACAGATTTGGGAAAGAAAAATTTAAAGAAAAGATATTTGAAGTAGATCTTGATCATGTTTGGACTTGATTTATGCAAGAATTCCTCTTCTGATTTCGATTTTCCTTCATTTGAATTTCGAAAGCGTCGAAAACTTGAGCTACTGATCTGCTTCTCCAATGAGCACCATAAATATTGCGTTATTTATTGAATGAAAGTAGTTTAATTTTCTTTTAATCCATGTTTATCATGACTTTTTCAAAATAATCCAAAAAGTAAGGGTATTTCTATAAGTCCCCAATAAAACATCTAGCAATTTGGAGTATGGATTAACCATCAAACAAAGAATGTATTATTTAAATTTTTTTCCTTCTTATTCTTAACATTAGGGCGTCCAAACAAAATAAAATAAATATTTTGACATGTGTCCAAACTGAACTTGCAGCCAATAAAATTTTTTCTTTAAAATAAAGGCATACATTTCAATACACATATTTGCATCTATGCTCTTGTTTGGTTTTACTAAATATCGCATTTGTAATAATTTTTTTTATTATTTATAAAAATCGATAAAATGTATTATTGAAAAGTTGATAAAATTTTTTAGGTCCAATTAAATATGTTGTTAAAATTAATTGTTGCTTTCACTTATATTTTTATCAACTTTTTAACTAACCCAAATATATGCTAAATTAGGTGAGTCGTGCTACAGGTATATAAGCATATAATAATGTTCATAATGTCACGTGACACTCTATTATTTATCTGTTTAAAATACAATCAACTTTTTTAATTAATATTTTCCCTCCACATCACATTATATCATCCTTTATGTACATTTAATATGAACACTTAGCAAAATCCAAATTAGTTTACTCGTATACAAAAATCTTCATTCTTCTCTAAGAAAAAGGACGGTTCATTTTACAAATCATATAAAACTCTAATTTTAAAAATTGAAGTGTTATTCTTTCTTTGATATCATTAACAATACATTCTTCTAGAATATTTATATGTAGATTATGCTTCTTGAAGAAGCATAATGGAGTATTCCTATAAAATATATATTTAAATAAAATTGTGATTATCTAAGAACCGAATACAGTATTTTTCAAGAATATTGTACAGTGATATATAAAGATATACTCCTTTGAGAGCAATAATATAAAAATTTTGTGTAAATATTGTCAAAGAATAAAGTTGTTTTTATATACTTCTTCATAAGGCAATTAGCACATAACGTCATTATCTTTTACTATTATTGTGAAAAATATCATTGCCTTTCATATTTCTGCATTTTACCCTTATTTTCACCTTTCATTACATAAAATGTCATTTTCATCCATTTTCTCAATTAAAAATTGTAAAATGACGAATATATCCTTCTATTCAAATAAAACAAAAAGTAAAAGAAAGAACTAATTGCAATCAAAGCCTCAAAATTTTTTAAAAAGTGCAAACTTGTCCCAAATAAATTAATAAAAGGCTAATAAGCACATAATGTCATTACATTCATATTATTGTAAAAAACGTACATACCTTTCATTTTTTGACATTTTCTCTCTTAATTATACATTTGATTGCACAAACCATCATTTTTGTCCAAATTCTCAATAAAACGCTATAAAATGACGAATACACCTTTTTATTTAAATAAAAATAAAGAACTAATTGTAATCATAGTCCCAAAAATTGTAAAAAGTGCAAACGAGTCCCAAATAAAATATTAAAAAAATTAAAAATTAAAAAAATATATTTTTCATTATTTTACTTTTTTATTTGAGTGGCAGGGCATATTCGTTATTTCAAACTTTTTTTTGGAGAAGTTGGATGAACATTGATAGAAATAATAGTTTCGCAATTAAAGGTGTGATTAAGGGTGAAAATGTCAAAAATTAAAAGTGAACGTTTTCCACAATAATAGTGAAATGTACCGGCATTATGTGCTAATTACTCTTTCAATAATTTATTTGGAACTCGTTTGCATTTAAAAAAAAAAAAATTGGGATTATGGTTGCAACTAGTTCTTTCTTTTTCTTTTTCTTTTATTTACGAGTCGATGTCACGTGTGTTGCACAATTTTTGTATGTTGTTTTGATTAGCATATATGAAATGAATGTTTTTCAAAAGTTGATAAAATGCTGAAATTGTTGGCCAAGTGTTATTGTATTTTTAATTGGATACTATATGTTAATCATTTTTTGGTAAGATTTGACAAGTAAATATAGAAGACGATGCAGTCATTTTATGTTAGAATATGTCATATGTGTTCAGGTGCTTAAATGTGAGATAAATTGCTTATTCATAGTCACATTTTGGCTATTTATTTGTTTGGATTAAAGTAAACTGAAGGCAAGAAAAATAGAAACTGGCTTTATTAATGTTGACAATTGCAAAATATACATAAGCTGTTCTCTTATCCAACTATGCAAAACGCAAACTCGACAAGAACCAGTTTCTAGCATGATCATGTAGGTATCATTTCATTTGTCAACAATAACATATTTTTGACCGTTTCTAAGTACATATAGTCAGCAAAAGAGAATAGTAGAACGCACTCCGCGGTCATTGGTACTTTGTTTTCAATTTTTATTTTTTTTCAAAAAAATATTTCGATCATCATTTACTCCATTTTTTTGTTCTTTTGGAGTAAATAGATTTGAACCTGAGATTCCTGAACTTATGCTTTCATCAGAATCCACCATTGAATTGAGGTACCATCGAAAGACTTAGAAAGAGCTTTCTTTGCCGGAGGTGACCAATCTTCTTGACAGTCTACGTCAATATTTTTGCCGACTGCTATAACCACAGTTTGAGCATCAACATTTGCTTGACTTTGTTCTTCTAAACTTATATGCTCTAAATCCGTTACAGATATGATGTCAAATCTGTAATTTGATGAATTAAGTTCAGTTTATGTTGCTTTCAAATAGAATGCTAGTTCAGTGTTTTGCATTGTTTAAATGACATCTCGAAAGATTGTCTCTAAACCCTGTGCATTAATCAAGTATTCTATTAATATTATTTAAGAAAAATATATATAGAATGACAAAATCTTCAAGTCAAGTTAGAATTTTTACAGAGTTGGTTTGCTCTATCAGGGATTGTGCACTTGTAAGCAATAATTCTTTAACTGGTTCACCAATTGCATATGCGTTCAGCGAACTTGTGCCATGTGATAATTGCACATATGCTCTAGCTCTAAGGTGAATAATAATTGAATATTAGTAAATGAAACATGAAAATTGAGGGGGAAAAAAAGAAAAGAAAAGAAAAGAATTAGAACAATTATTTTAGTTAAAAATCTACATCAAAATTAAGTAAAAAAACAAATGTACAATGGATCATAAAATAATGCTAGAGGTAAAAAAACTAACACTTGATTTACAAAATCATAACTATAATTCTTTAATGCATGCTTCCATTTTTCACAAACATCTAACGAAGAATTTCTTTCAACACTTATTGTACTTTCTCAAATAGAATATTGATCTATAAAATTCCATTCAAAGGACAATAATAGAAAAATATATAAACGTGTTGTAAAAACATAAGGCAATACAATACAAATACCGTAAACAAAATAAAATAAATATGAGAAAAGAATTCTATGCAAATAAGTAGACGTATTATTTACTATAAATTCTACATAACGAAACCCATAAAAAGGTTGAATTCGTATAAGAACATTGAAAGTAATATAATGAAGTATAAAAGGGAAAACCGAGCTAATTTTAATGATAAAAACAAACCTCTTGACCTAAAACTCCGTAAACATCAATCAAGCTATATTTCATACATAATTAATTTGTTTGAATCCTTGACTAAATCTTCGGTTTAATATTCTTTGCTTGTGTACTAATTTGCTTTCTTTTTGATTCACCACGTCAATTCTTAAATCAATCATGAACATTTTTTTTCCAGGAATATGGCTATGTAATGACACTTGGGAGACTATTTGCACGATTTTTAACTTGCTTGGACTTTTATTCCCTTCATTAAATATACATTGAAGAATATCAACTATAGGCATCCAACATTGTCTTCCATGATTTAATAACCACAAATTATGACGAATGATTGACAATATAGATGTCAATATTGAACTTTACAGTTGGAGGGTAAACTACATGTAAATCAAAGAAATTAAAAAATTTGACTTATAATTCAAAGAAGTAAAAATTTTCTTGCAAAATTATTAACAAATAATAGACGACTCTATTTTATGAATAATAAGCCATTATAATAATATTAATAAAAGTGTATAGGATTATTGACTAACATATGTTTGCTACCATATTCTATGAAAATAGACAACTATTAAATGTCAGATGCTTTGCTCATCTATTTTTAATTGAAGTCAAATAATTTCCTTCAATAGAGCTTCTTGGTAAACATCAATTCACAATGACATAGCTTTGTTTAAACGATACAATTACATTATATTAGTCAACTAATTTTAACAACAATTAAATAATTTCCTTCAATAGAGGTTTTAGAATTGCTGGTAACTTTAGAACACCATGTCAAGGCAAGTCAAAAAAAATATACACAAATATCATAAAGCCTGAAATGTGTCAAAGCCAAATAAATGTTGGAAATAGAAGTCAAAATTAGATATAGAACAGAAAATCAAGAATATAATTATAACAATGTATATTCTCCAATCGAAGAAAAAAGTTAGAAATAAGTAGACATGCAGCAAATATAACCCGGCGAAAAGGCATTTAAATTAAAAGGCAACAGAAGAGAGAAATTACAAAAGTAAACAGAGAATCAATAAAAAAATTGAACATCGAATTGATAATCAAAGAGTTATGTGGAAATACCATGATGTTGAAGATGTCCAGAAATAAATGCAGAAGAAGTGTTGTCTTTACAAAATGAATACAAATACTTTGATTTACATGGACTTTATCGGATTAGATTTATTAAGATAGGAATTCTTTTATAAAAATTCTTTTGCAATGCATACTTTTTTATGGGTTCCACTACATTAATTTTGTTTACAGATTTACGTTACTCGAAGTGTAGTTGTTACAGTTTTGTAATTATCTTAGTGTATTATGTTGCATGATAAACATGTTTCATGACAGAAATCTACAACCAACAACCTATTAGAAATTTACAGACAACTCATTACAAACAATCAACTAAAAAAAACCTAAAAATCCAAAAGAAATAAATCTTCAACCCAAAAAAAAGGAAACACTTCAACCAAAATAGATTTTAAACAAGAAAAAGAGGAGTCAATTAAAAAAAGAAGGAAGATTTGCACCCAAAACCATCAAGAATCAACTAAGTAAATGAATTTATGTAAAAAATCTTACCCAGCACAGATGGCTCCGCTACTAGCCCCTATACTTAAAAAATAATAATAATAATAATGATAAAATAGTTCAAACATATACAATATTTTAACATAAAATTATCGAGAAATTACCCTAAATCTAAGCAAATATAAAATTGACATACTTCACGTTGCCAATCACCAATTTCTGGGCGAATATTTCACTTTTTTGGGAAAGTTTCGCAAAACTTGGAACAAAGACAGAAAAAAGATCAAACACAAAAGTTATAAGGTTGAAGGAAATGGAACAACCATACAAAAAAAGACGAAAATGAAGGTTTGAGGATTCTAATTTTACGTGTATAAACCTCAATTTTCCATGAACAAGGGACAGGAATATTCTGGAAGAAAGAGTTGGGAAAGGCTGAAGAAAGAAGAGAGATGTTGTGTACGTAAAGTTGAAAAATGGAGAGCACAAAAACCAAAGAAGAAGATGGTGTGTCTAAGAAGAGCAAAGCAAAGGCACGAAAGCGAATGAAAAAAAGGGTGTCATTTGCTAGACGAAGTCATTTCAGAAGGGGATTGAATTACTATTGCATCTACAATAAACTTTTCATTGCCCTTTTTATATAGTAGTGAAATAGAAGGGTAATTAGAAAAATGGGTGAAAATGACCTTTTGTGCAATGAATGATGGGAGTAAGGCTTGAAATATCAAAAAATGAAAGGTAATGATGTTTTTTACAATAATAGTGAAATGTACGGACGTATGTGCTAATTACACCTTCAATCCTTCATATCACAATTAGATATATTATTCTAGCACAATATCATGCTAAAGTCATGGTTTTTTCATAAACAATGTCATGTATTTTTTATATTCATAACATTATGATTCTTCAAGAGCATTGACCCACATTTTTAGAAAATATTAATATTTATAAAATCGTTATTCAGGATGAATACAATATTTTTCTATAGATTGTATTAAATTGTTTCCTTCGAGAACAGTATTTTTTTGAAGTATTGGAATGTTTGAAATTATAATTCTTTAAGAAAATAATACATTATTATTTAGAATGTTGAATTGCATAAGCCATAAATATTTGCTTTCTATGAGTAATAACATAATATCTAATTTTGGATATTAGATTATATAAATTACCCTCTTCGCGAACAAATAATATTTTATTGAAATATTAATATAATATAAAGTTGTGTTTTTCATGAACTACTATATAATATTCTTTCCAATTATTAATAAATTGTAAAATTGTGTTTCTTCAAGGAAAAACATTATTAAAAACATATATAAAATCAAATTAGTAAAATTATAATACATTAATGCCCATGGAGATAAATAACATATTTAGACAATAAAAACCTCCAAAAAAAGAAAAATAAGAAAGAAAAAGCATCTACTGAATTTGTCGCCAATTATGCATGTGATGGAATTGTAACTTTATATTTAGTGGTGTCAAGTAGGGGGTTCAAAATGGGCCCTTATAAAACTAAGAGAAACCATAAGAAAAATATAAGAAAAATAATGGAATCAAACTCAATTTTAATTATTTCATTATAACAATGACCGTTATATATTTAGCATGAATGAAAAATACAATCTGAATGGTATAAATTTTTTCAAGAGTATGTAAGAAATTCATCTGGACTTCTAGATAATACCAACTCGTCATTCATTATTATCCATTATATTACAATAGTGTGTATATTATCTATGTTATCCCTTTCATTTAAAATAAGGGGTAGGAATAGTTTGAGTATTTTTGACAAGTGGCCAACACAATCTCATTTCGTCGTTCAAAATTTTTCAGCCATAATATTTGATCGATGACCTAACATTCAACGTTTGTCACATATGTAAGATGGAACAATATGACTTATCCATGACCCTTTTTTGTCCTGGCTATAAAGCCATACATGTTAATGTCCCAAAACTGTGAATAGATGTCTAGACAAATGAAAAAATAAACGAAGTTTTATTATTGTCTAACCTCTCTACAGTATATCTCAATATCGGGACTAATAAATGTTGATTTCTTTATAAACTCTTGTGATATTATTTTTCAGAAAAAAGAGGACTTCAAACAACTGTGCTACACGAACATCGGGTTTGACACCGGGGATGACTGCATACACACACATGGGAGGTCGGGCATTATTTAATTCATGCGGGACCCATGCATCCATGGGAGTGTGTGGTCATCGGTGTGGTCATCCTCGCGGGTCGTTTGGCTTTATCCATCCGAAGATATCAAAAGAAAAAAAGAAATGATTTTTATAATTTTGTCCGAAAAAAGAGAGAGATGCAAAAATGCTCGAAACTATCCCAAATTTCATCTTAAATATATATTATGTGACATGCAAGTGAAATAAAATTGCACTAGTATTTAAGTTGTCCATGTGTATTATTAATTGTAACCCTTGTGGCTATGTCGTTCCATTGAATCTTGTTGAATTCTGGTGCCACATGTTTTGACGGATACTTTTGGATCTGTCAATTATAATGCTATTAAGACGGGCTAATAATTGAGAGCCGACAATAACATTTTATGCCATTCGATAGCATTGTTTGCAAGGACTTCAATTTATGAAAGGTATTGTCACTGGCCAATGTCGAGTTGAGTAGAAGAGTGGAATTATGTCACCCACATGTAAATTTCTTCAGAAAAACACAAAAATAGGGATCGTTTTAAATTAATAAAACAATAGTAACACGATTATAGAATGATAGACAAGACAAAAACTTTTAGACTTATCAGATTGTTAAATTGACAATCGTCAATGGTGCATAATTAGTTCACACACGATGTCTAATTTTTAAGCAACAATCCATGTTCTATGCTTGATAGTATGAAAACAAAGATTAAATCATGTAACCTTTATTTATTTTTCGAGATAATCTCAGTAGGTTTGATGTGTAAGATCTCATCACTACTCATTAATCTTTCACATAATTTAATCAAAGAAAAATAGGGGTGGACTTTCAAATCTTCAGAAGTCTGATTATGGGTCTTTAAGTTACTTAAAATCAATCAATCTAAGCTCACAGGTGATAGAAATCTTCAATATGGACGTTGAAATTGTATGTGATTTTCATGTGATTTATAGGTGGAGGGATATATATATATATTTTAATTTTTAAAAAACTTTTCATTTGACTTTAATTTGAAGTTTTTAAAAGATTTTATCTGTTCAAAAGTTAGAAATGACTTTATCTAAATAGTTAAATACGATTTAAGTTATAGTGCTATTTACCTTATGTAATTATGATTTTGGAGACTCGTTATTTTGTTATAAAATAAAAAAGAATGTATAAAGTTCCTAAAGTCTATTAAGTAAGACTTGTCTAGTTGAAAAATGAAACTATATTTTAATTTTTTCATTTTGAAAACTTGAAAATTGTTTAATTGACTAATGATAGGAATTATTAAGTAAATATAGTATTTTATTATTCTAGATGTTTGATATGTATTATTTTAATTATTAAATGATTTTTAAAATGTTTAAAAATTTAAAATAATATTAAAAATAAGAAAACGCTTTTTTTTTTTACCCCAAAACCTCGCTTAAGCTCGTAAAGCTTGAAACTTTACCCCCACGCCTAACCAAGCTTTACGCATTTTAGAACACTGGTAATTACAACTAACTCGATCATTTTTGGGTCAATGCCGGGTGATTTTTTACATATTCAAACTTTTAAACTAGTTTTTCATGGGTGGCAAAGCCAAACAAAACCCAAACCAAAACATCTGGAGCCTGGTAAAAAGCCCCAAAGAGAGCATGAATCGGACAGAACCAGAACCTAAAGGACCTCTACCTGAGCCTTCTAATATTAAATGAGAGAAGCTACTTTGTACATTATGGCCCGGAGGTAATAACAGTTACAACTGGAGGCACTCTTAGAGCACCAACAGAGGGAAAAATGGAAAAATGAGTAACTTCCCTCGTTTAAAAATTTGAATAACGCTTACTTGAGGTTTATGACAAATTTTACAAACACCTCATCACTTTTCAAAAATTATACAAATCTCCATTGTTTCAAGTTTTTGAATAATGCATACATTCTTAATCAACCTTTTTTTTTAACATGTTAGCATAAATAATAATTGTTGTGCTTAAAATATCCTTACGAACTTTCTTACATCTTTTGGCTCCTTTAATAATAATGAAATATCTAAAAATACATTACCATGACTTTTAACTAAACAGCAGAGTACTATTTAGATTATTAATTCTTAAAAAGTAATTTAATATTTAATAGATCTTGTCATGCAAAAATGGGGATATGCAATATAAAATAATAACAAAAATACAAGATTTACGTAGAAATCCAAGGCTATCAAAAATCACGGGGTAGATGATGAGAAAAATTTACCATATCAAAGATTATTACAAGGGTGCACGCTTACTCCGAATGGTATAATATAATAAGACCTTAATATACATCATTTACATAATAAAACAAGTCTATACCGTTGGGCTCCACCCCACACCCCTTTAGTTTATAATTTTAGTCTCATCACATTTATTGCAATGCGGACTTCTTAGGCCGGGCCGAATAGAATTTGAATCACCATACTCTAACAAATCTTCAATTTGACACAAATTCCAGTTGAAAGAATAAAACTTCATTATTTAACAAAACTCTCAAACTCTTCCACTAGAGCCCCTAAGGGTAATTCCAGCATCCAATACCAACCAAGTCCAAGCAATGCTCAAACTTGGCTATAAGTAGTGACTTGGCATCTTATCAATAGGGTTATCTTGGATACCAGCTTTGCTTATAATAATATCACCATGAGCAATAACATCAGGCACAAAATGATATTGCACATTAATGTGTTTCGTTATCTCATGAAACATCTGATTTTTTTTGAGGAAAATAGCACTATGACTATCATAAAAAGACTATGGTAATTTGTAAAATTTCACGGGGTTTCCCAAATAGTCCATTTAACCAAGTAGCACCCTTACAAAACTCTGTATTAGCCATGTACTCAACCTCGGTAGTAGATAATGCAACAACAGTCAATAAAATAGATTTTCAACTGATAGCAAAACCACCAATAATAAAAACATATCTTGTAAGATCTTAATTAGAATCAACACACCTATTAACTCCACATATATTTCTCCAAAAATGCAAACAAACATTAGTAGAACCACGCAACTATCTGAAAATTCATTGAACAACTTTCAATCTTATTTACTAGAATTTACCTTGTATCTACTGACCGCATTGACTGCGTATGATAAATCTAAACGTGAACAAATCATAGCATACATGAGATATCACTTTACATTAGAATATAGAACTCATGACATATAATCACCCTCATCATCTGATTGTGGAAATAAAGCAAACAAAGTCTGAAGTGCGCAGCCAAAGTTGTACTAATAGATTCGGCATTCTGTATATTGAACATGTAGAGAACTTTCTCAATGTACCATTTCTGAATTAGGTATAAATTTCTTGCCTTTCTATCTCTCAGAATTTTCATTCCAAGTATTTTTTTGCTACTCTTAAGTCTTTTATATCAAATTCTTTATTGAGTTGGGCTTTCACATTTTTTATCTCTCCCTTATCTTTGGCTTCCATCAACAAATAAGAGTAAGTATATAAATTACCCATCACCGCACTTTTTAAAGTAGACACAACTATCATAAATACTTCTTTTAATGTCATGAGTCAAACAATAAATGAGTCAAACATCTATTGTGGAAGCTTGCTCTAAGATTTTCGAATCGGTGATTTTCGAGCTCAGTTTCATACTGTATTTCTCTACTAAACAACAAATCCAAAAGACTCCGACCCACAACCAATATATTTACCTAGTTGCTTTTCAATCTTATAAATAAAGGATAAGATATTGGTGTTAATTTGCAGCCACAAAGGCAAGGAGAAAAACAATGATAAGACACAAAAGGAAAAAACAAGAAGAAGGTAGCCACCGATTTCTTCCACAACACAAAGCCAACCATTTTTTCTCTTTCAATTCACAAATCCCACACGGTTCTAATAATAAGGAATGAGACTATACATAGTCTTAGATTAGGTTACCCATTTGGGCCAAAAATGGGATAAATGGGCCAAGACTTAACAGCCATCCAATAGGTAAATATATAGGCTTTGAGCAATATTAATTAATTAAGTTACCTCTAATGGTCATGTTATTTTCAAAGTTGAGCCTTTAAACTTGATTGTTGGTAATAAATTCACCATTGGTCGAGGCCTCTGGAAATATAATTCAATTTTGTTATGTAAGAATGTTGTCTTTATATCTAACTGCTCAAACTTAAAATCATGCTTGACCACAATACCAAGTAAAGTTTGAATTGAACTATGCTTTACATTTGGAGAGAACATATATGTGAAGTTTATACAAAAAATCTGAATGTATCTCTTTTTAAGTAGTTCTCCCGTATCTTGACTTTTTTTACTTTTGTTGTACATTCTTTCCTTTTAAAGATCCATTTGTAATGAATAGCTTTCATTATTAGGTAATCTAACTAAATTCCATGTGCCACTTTTATGAAGCGATTCCATCTCCTCTTGCATGACAATAATCCATCTACCAGATTCATCATAATAGG
>NC_036245.1:7349438-7351798 GCF_002742605.1 Olea europaea var. sylvestris | reverse complement strand
CTTAGATAACAAAGCATCATATACTCATCCATGGTAAGAGTGTCATGACTGCACAAAATAATATCCATGACATTTATATATAAGAAGAACTGTGAACACAATGAATCAATCCTAAATTTTCTTCATCGTACGTAACCTCTATGATCTTCAGATTAGGGATAATTTCCTTAAAGATAGTTAAGTGATCTTCTATACACGTACCTTCAACCATGCGATGAGAATACGGGCACTAATTTAGATTCAACTTGCTAGTTAGTCTTTTCGTCATGCATAACTGCTCCAATTTTAACTATAATGCAGTGCGCTTTTCTCCTTCAGAACATCTGACAATATTTGATTTGATAGGCGAAGATGAATTTGAGATAGGTCATTTTGATCCTTACGTTGTTTTCCTTTTAAGTTCAAGATGAAAGCATCATATCAAACTCTAAAAGCACGCTATCCAAGTCCATCTACACAAGCACAACCCACATCTTGACATGCCAGAGCAAAGTTCTGATGGTACGATCCAAAAATGAAATATTATACTTCATAGTTGTCATTGTTAAAAATCAATTAGGAAAATATTTTTTTCTTTAAAGGTGATAAAATACATAATCACATTTTCTAAATTTCATAATTTTACAAATTTATAACTATTTTGATTATATTCACCTTGTCAATAGTAACCTATTTTTGCTGAGTTTGTGTTCATATCAATATAGTTTTTTGTCTCTATTCTTTGGACCTTTTTTTGCTGAAATGTTGTTGGAAAACTATGTTATTTCCTTCGTGAGTTGTTGTTGTTCATTTTTGTTGAAATCGTAGCTTAAATAGCACCTAATTAGACCTAGCCTACTCTATATTTAGTGACCTAGAATTAAAAAATAGTGATTCTTTGTTATTTTGCTAGTTTTTTGCTTTTAAGTTTTAATTGATTGTGTCTTGACAATCTATATAATTACTTGAAATATTTGGTTGAGTTGATAACTTGTCTTAGTTGGTTGTTTAAGAGTCCCAAATACGACTTCACATAGTTTTGATTTTTGGGTCTTCAATAGGAAGGGCTACATTTCGATTTGGCAACAAAAAATGAAAGTAATTTTAATACAAGAACATGTTTCAAAAGCCATAGATGGATCTTTGTTGTTAATATGGCTGAAGATCAAAAGAAGGAATCGGATGAATTAGCTTACACTTCTTTTAATTTATACTTTTTGGATGTTGTTTTGAGAAAAGCTGGTAAACTAGATTCTACCAAAGAATTATGAAAGAAATTTGGAGTATCTTATTTGTTAAAATCAACTTCAAATAAGATTTTCCTATTTGAAAGATTTTTTAGCTTCAAAATTGAATCCTCAAAAACTCTAGATAACAATTTGGATATCTTCAACAAATTATTGCAAGATATTATTGACTGTGGTGAGAAAGTGCCTTTAGAGTAGAAGACTATTATTTTGTTAAATAATGTATATGAAACATATAGAGATGATAAATATACCATTAAGTATGGTAGGGGACTCTTTAACACTTCAAATTGTCATAGATTCTTTAAAAAGTAGAGAAATGGAACTAAAAGCTGAAAGATTAGAGAAAAGAGGTGGAGTAGTCCACATGGTGAGAGGCAGGTCTAAACACTGTTCGGTGGAAATCAAGATAGTTAAGACAGTACCAAGTCATGTAGTAATGGTGATGAAAAGAAGGGTAACAATAGATCTAGACCAAAATTGAAGGAAATGGGTAAGAATTGCTAAGGTTGTAGTAATATTGGTCACTGAAATTAAATATTGGTGTAAAGAGAAGAATAAACAAAAAGATATAGGGAAAGATGAAGCGAGTGTAATATCTTCTTTTATTTGAGCCCTAGTGATGTTAATGAGCTAATAAACCCATACCTAACTCGACAGAATTAAATTTAATTGTCAAATCACAAATGCATAAATTGATACTTGATTTTGATCATTCAATATTACATTACATAGAGAGTGGTTTGAAAATTTGCACGAATCTGATTTAGGCAATGTTGTTATGCGTAACAATATTACATGCAAAGTTGTTAAATAGGTGATGTTTTTGTAAAATTTGATATTTGCTATGTACTTGTTCTAAGATGACTAGGAATTTGATTTTGGTCGGTGAATTAGAAGATATGGGATTGACCAGTAAATTTGAGAATAAAATGCTAAAAATGATTAAATGTGCACTTGTGACTTATAAGGATGTGCACATATGAGGTATAAATTTCTTTATCTCTTCTATCAACACAGATGATGTCACACCCCAAATATATTATAGATAACCATACATTATCATGTGTAGAAATGATATTGATAACTTAACCTAGACACAAAATTTCACACACATTTTTTTAAAGATAAAAT
>NC_036245.1:7314438-7344438 GCF_002742605.1 Olea europaea var. sylvestris | reverse complement strand
TCCACCTAAGAAATATTGTTCATTTAATTTTCTTACCTGCCTTCATTCATTGCTGACTCATCAAATTCCAGCCTTTAAATTCTCCCCCACCACCGCTTCCCTCCTCTCATCTCCACCACCACCTCCTCCCCCTCTCTCTCTGTCCACAATCAGCCCTCTTTCTTTCTATCTCTAAAAATGCCACAAGTGTTGCCAAAATTTTCTAATTCTGTCAAACTCAAGTATGTCAAACTTGGGTACCAATACCTTGTAAATCACATTCTAACCTTCTTGTTGATTCCAATCATGGTGGGAATTTTGTTCCAAATTATCCTGCTAGGACCGGAAGAAATGCTCAAAATTTGGCAATCACTCGATATTGACCTTGTGCAAATCTTGTGCTCTTCATTCTTGATCATCTTGATTTGCACTCTCTACTTCATGTCAAAGCCTCGGTCGATATATGTAATAAGGAGAGCATAATGTTCACGCAGCAAAGCCTCAATATATAGCCACCGTGACTACATGCTTACATGGAAAACTCTCCAACTGAAATCGGGTGCAAGTACATGTGTTATCAGCCAAGTCCACCATATATGTCATATTACGTACACATTTCACGGAGAAGCACAACTCATCTAGTGGTTCTACATTTGACTTCTCGCAATTTCTGCAGGCTTGAAGAGTTTGTCCTTTTGTGCCGGGGCTAGCACGCTCGTGCAACTCTATGATTACGCACGTCAATCATGAAACTCCTGCTGCAACTTGTTATAAATGTTCTCGATCATTGCAAAAATTGGTAACTCTCAATTCTTCTTGAACAGTGCATTGAGAGACTCCGCGTTGTTCAATATCATTATATTGTATCAACGTCCTAAAAATGTAATCGCGCTCAATGTTTGATTCTCATTTTTGTTAGATAATCCCATGCGGGGATTGATTTACTGGAAATTTTAATCATGAATTTATTACACTCCCAAGTCCCAACATTATAAGCTTTAGCTGCTCTCCTAAACAATGAAACAATGACTTTGCTCGGATACCTAGTCTTCAGATTGCTTTGTATATGGTACATGTAATACTCATGATGTGTCTCGGGAAAACTTCAGTGATACCATTTATTATAGACCGTCATCGATCAGTTACAAAGGTAAGATTCTCGACTTCGTCGATCACTTCCCTTAACTTTGTAAAGAACCAAATAACCTATTGATCATTTCTCGCTGTCGACTATGCCAAATGCAAGAGGGTAAATTTGAATGTTGGCGTCTTTACATGTAGCAATAATTAACTTGTCTTGGTATCTAGCTTTCAGAATTGTACCATTGACTAGAATTACGTGGCATCACATCTCAAAATCCCCGTATGGATTGTCCAAGAGCCATGAAGAAATATTTGAAACAATTCTCTCTTTCCGTCTCAATAAAAATTGTTGAGTCAGGATTAGTTCTCCCCATATTAAGGCAATACCTGCCCAATTTAGCATAACTTCCTCTGTTAAGCCCATTAAATCCTCTAACGCTCATCCAGGCCTTCTAGTAACTCAAGATCACTCCGTATTCTCGACGGACATCGTTAATAATGTCCAAAGATCTGTAGATCGTCTCTGGATCCCGATACTTGTCCATTATCAGTCGACCAATAAACCAAGCTTGGCTTGTCTGTGATCATTTCGACAAATTTCCACTTCACAAGTATGTTCCCATGTATACTTGCAAACTATGAAGCACTCATTCGTGTCCAATTTCGTCGCTCGCAAACGCCAACAGCAATTGTCGTCGACGCAGACAATCGTCAATAATGACTTATTTAATTTTTTCACTTTGAACTCAAAGTTATATTTCGGTACAATTCAGTGCACAGCTTATGCAAATCTTTTTTAGAGGACAATCTACTCGATCCAGTCTCTAAGGTCCCACTCCGCTCATGTCTCTAGTTGGATAAAGGAATCAAATATTCGTTTATAAATTCATTTTCTTTCTCGTTGTCATGAACTACGGAGGGAATTGTGTGCGTAACAATGAGATCATGATAAGGAGCAATTGTCTTGAGAATTGGTACATTATCTTCACGAATTATCTCTAATGTGTCCCAAAAACCATTAGCATTGTCATCGGTTATATCTGAATCTTCGTGTTTACCTTCGACGACATCTTTCTTCACTATAGTCACGCAAAGAGCAGTCGAAGTCGTGTGCATTCTGTTCAATCCTAATGGATAATTCACTTCAGCGTTAAAAGTAACCTTCATAGGTGAAACCGGAATGGATGAATGCCCGTTGAATAGAAGTCTCAAATCCATATCATAATGAAATGGATCAACATTAAGCTTGTTTTGTAAATCAAGGTACATTCTCGCGTATGATGTGTTCTCTGTTACGAAAATTAGAATACCACCTTATATATCACTCGTCAATTTTCATACCCATCGACCATTTTTATCCAATTCGAAATTACCAAAATAATAAATCGGGATTACAACCATATATGTATCACGAAACAAAAATTTTAATTATAAGAAAAAATCAGAAACAATAAAACTTATCCAAAAAAAAATATGTAATAGCTGGTCAAATAGCCGGCTATATTCCCAACTGTTTACCAGCCAAAAAAAATTTATAGCAGTCGACTATTTAATTGTTAGACTCCAAAAGAGATTAATTTTTTTCTTGTTAATATTTAGAAACATTATAAAACTATTAAAAAAATTTATCTACTGATTCTAATCCATGCCGAAATAAATTTAATAATTAAAACGGATACCAATTTAACGAAAGCGAGATTAAACATGCATAAATATACTTACCGATTTGAAGTGATTGATATAAAAAAAATTCGCGCTTCAGCGTTAGATAATTTTTTTAGATTTTAAGGTTGAACCAAATGAAAGAAGAGAGAGTTTTATCTGTGCTGAAATAAATAGATCAGAAAAGTTAACTGATTTTAAAAGTTTTAAGTGGGAAGTGTTTGTTTTTCAATTGTTAACTAAAAGGGTAGTAATATATTTTAAATAAAACAACATTTTGTAATGGTATAATATACATAAGGTCATCTTTGTTTTTTAGCATTCAAAAGACCATTGTGATAATATCCAATTGTTCAAAAGTCAATGTGAAATTGATGGTTTGATCGAGCCAATTTTAAAAGTACCCCATGGTTGTAATCAATAAAATAGTTAATTTATCATCAATAAATAAGGTCATCGATAAAATAAATAATTTGTGAGCAATAAATAATACATAATCGATAAGAATATGAGGTTACGAATAAATTTATAATCGTGACTCATAATTTGTTAATTTGTGACCACGTAATTTGATAATTCATGATCCAAAAATAAGCCGTGACTAGTTAATTTGATTATTTATGATCGTGAAATAAGTTATGGCTTATAAATTTTGTGATTTATGATCGAGAAATAATACATGGCCTATTAATTTGATAATTTATTATCGATAAATAAATTGTGACCGATAAAATTTGTTATTGTGACTAATATGTAATTGCAATCATAAATTGTATAGTACTGTGACCTTAATATTAATTAATTAATAAAATATTTTTAATTATCTATTTAATTAATAAATTCTAGGTATGACCTATGTTTGAAAGTTTAAAAGAACTTTCTTAATTTTGAAATTGTATACCTGGACTACCTTAAATATGTACCTTGTACTTTTCTTTTTAAATAAAAATTCCCATAAGTTTCATTGCTACCGATTTTGCGGTTTATTTATATACCAAGGTTAATTTTCAGAAATATTACACCGTTCAAAATATTTCGATTTTTGGTTACAGCGCATGTTACTAATCAAAATTTCCCAACTTCCATTACATTTGAACAAAGGTTTCACATTTTCTTGGACCCTCCAAACAAACTATTAGCACAATTACAAGGTATAAAAGACATGAACACTGGGAGCCTATACCAGCAGTAATATGAAAAAAAAGAAATAAAGAAACAAGAAAAATGTTCAGTAATACCAAAGCCAGAAGCAAAAAGTTTTTCAGTCTTTTATGCTATCTACCCTCAATTTTTCATGTCTAATGATCCATCCTTCATCAATCTCAAGCTGAGACTATTATATCGTTCTCGTGAATACTGTCTTGAAGCCTTTCTCCAATCTGTGCCGGCTTTCATCATTGTTGCAAACTCCTCATAACTTATACGCCCATCCTGCAGAATGGATAAACAAATTTATGCAAACAGTAGAGCGCTTATTATTAAAAATTTTAACAAGTGAAAAATACTAGAGCAATCATTAAAGAGAGATTGGATTTCTAGAGGCATGTATGGAAATTGTTCTTTAATTCTACAAGCTATTAAGACATAGCTTCATACCCGACACGCATGCTTTCCGTGGATCACATCCTTTATTTGGGTAAAGCGTTGATGGGAATAGAGAGTAGAGATTCAAACCTTAAGATCATGTTTGGTGCATTTTAGTTTTTTTTCCTTCCTTAATACTGTCCAGTACATTTCACGTAAACATTCAAGCAATAATGGAATGACTGACCTTATCTGTGTCTACGTCTTGAATAATGGCATTGATAACTTCTTCGGTGGTAATCTCGGCCTCATCAGCGAAAGCATCCCTGAGCTCTACGATCTCTATGTACCCACTTTGGTTTCTATCAAAGTACTCAAAGGCTTTGAGCAAATGGTCCTCATTATTCATCTTCCTTAAGTGTACAGAAACTGCAACGAACTCTCCACAGTCAAGATATCCATCTTTGTTCACATCGCCCTGTAAAAAGAAAAAACATATAAACTCCACGTGATCAAATGAAGAAAACTGTATTATTTGATGGCACTAGGAGCAAGCAAGACATTTTGGCACTATATGCACACAGTTATTCATAGCAGTTAACATCAAAGGGAAAATAATGTTGTGGTAGTGAGATTGCTTAGAAACCATAGCTACCACCAAGTATAAACTAGTTGAATTATTGACCAATGCAGATGCTAATGATAAAACACGAAACAAAATAATTCCATTTACAATTTGCTAGGAAGTCATTGAAAGAAATATTGTCATAATGCCCATCAAAAATTCAAACGAAGGGTATAAAACCACCCCCATCTAATAGCTTTAGCTGTTTTAGAGAGGACAACATATATATATCCAACGCATCTCATAACGTATAATCCCATTCAATTTTAATCAAGGTTGGGTCAAGTGTAGAATTTTCATAGATGGATGGTGACAAGACTTGAACTCAGGCATTTTGCCATCTTTGAAATCACGTTGAACTACATCGTCTGAAAGCTTAAGTTGCTAGATTGGGACAATTTGGTTATATATAGGGCCTTCTTGGCAGACTTTTCAAAAGTCAAAACCTGTTTTTATCTATTTAAATACATTTTTGCTTGACCAGAAGAACTTTTAAAGAAAGTTGGCTCACAGTAACTTCTTGAGGAAGCTCTACCAAAAAAGCATAAACTATCCCAAAGGCCCTTAGTCTTTGTCACAAGTCAATGCCCTGAAATACTTGAGCCTCCCAAACAAGGTTTGATTCTAATCAGTACAGTTTCAAACTAGAATCTAGATAGAGCACTTACCGCTTCCATAAGAACCTGAAGATCTGCATCAGGGATCTGATGACCAAGTTTGTGCAATCCAGTTCTCAACTCATTAATGTCAATTTTTCCCTTGTTTTCCGTGTCCATCATTTGGAATCCTTCCTTTATGCCTGCTACTTCCTCCACTGACAAATGCTCTGCCATCACCTGCCATGCAGTAAGCAAATTAGTAAATATATTCTAGCCACGAGATATCATACGCCAAAGAATATGAGTTTCAAAAATACATCAAGGAATGAATGCAAGAGGCATCCATGTGCTCATGTACTTCATATAGACAAGTGATTTACCCTTAGAGCTCTTTTCTTCAGCTTATTCATCATTGAAAATTGCTTGAGCCTTGCTCTCACACTTTCGCCCAGAGAAACATTTGGAGCACTCTTCGCATTTTGTAACCATGGATGATCTGCAAGTCAGTAGCCACATTTATCAATGGTTCCGAAATTGATGCAATGAATTTGAAACTAGAACTCAACCATTTCACTAAGCGAAAAGGCATAACACATCATTTTATCATGGAGATGGCATGTTACCAAGAACTTCCTGTGCTGTAGGCCGCTGCTTTGGGTCAGGGTTTAACATCTTCCTCACAAGGTCCTTTGCTTTATCCGAAACTTTAGGCCAAGGGTCTCTTTTAAAGTCCACAACAGACCGAATAATTGCTTCAGCAATTTCTTGCTCAGTTTCTGCAATTCAAGAAACAGTTCATGTCAAAGAATGCGATACAAAGATCCAAGATAAAAATCTCATGCAAAGGAACATGCAATTATACCACCCATTGTTTGTCAAATTATGATTTTGTCAACTGGTTGAAGTGTCAATTTCTAAATTTATAAATAGAGTAACTATGTATTTTTGAATTGTAATTTCCATCACTAAGATGTAGAGGAAACTGACCTGCCCAAAATGGTGGAATACCACACAGTAAGATGTAGAGAATTACACCAGCACTCCAAACGTCAATTTCTGGACCATAGTTTCTTTTCAGCACCTCTGGGGCCATATAATAAGGACTTCCTACAATCTCATTGAATCTCTCGCCTGTAATATCACAAATAGACTATCTGTTACACAGGAAATTATCGAGTGATGCTGGCCAGTCAGTAATTTACTCAGATGCTACTAAGCAATGAATTTGTAAGGGATTACCGGGCTTGAAGAACACTGAGAGCCCAAAATCAATAGCCTTTAGTGGAGATGTTTCCTTCCTATTTGAAAACAAGAAGTTTTCCGGCTTAAGATCCCGATGCATGACCCCATTCTCATGGCATATCTGCACAGCAGCGCAACGATAATTTTACTAATAATATGATGTAAAATGTAATTTCTTTGAAAGCAATCTCACCTAGCAACAGAAAAAACTACCGAATAGTGACAGGGTGAAAACTTTTAGAACCAATTGGCCCTTCTATAATTGCTCAATCATAAAAAGGTGTGTGAATCAATGTGTAAAACAATGTTGCTACACACAACATAAACAAAGAGAAAAACATTAGCATCAAATTACCGTCTAGAAAGTTTAGTAGCACATGAATACAACAAATTTGTGTGTCATAAGCATGAAATTAACTTCTCACAAGGGAATGTGATGCAAGGAATTAGACTCTCCTAACAACCAAGATGTGCAAAATTTTTGTGGTGTCTCAAATTTGGCTAAAATTTACTTAGAAAGAGTCGTATGAATTGTTAACTTTCCAAAAACATCAAAAACTCCAATAAGCCTAGTGCAACTTATCGGATTTTTAATTGACAACAGCAGACGATAAAAACGGTTTCTTGTTCGAGCAAAATTCAATCAGCTTATAGTAGGCGAAATGTATTCAGCACGTAGACAATGATTCTCAAACAACATTCAAGTACTAAGCTAGTAAATTTATAGTGTTTACTCTGTAAAAATGAAAAATCTAATAACAGAACATGCTGATACGACTTCAAAGCACAAAACAAGATCAAAATATAATCAAACCGAGTCTTCACCTGGATAACTTCAACAATTGTGCGAGTAACAGCTGCAGCAGCCCTCTCGGTATAATGTCCCCGAGTAACAATGCGATCAAATAATTCACCACCCTCACACAACTCCATAACTAAGTGGACTCCATTATTATCCTCATAAGTATCCTTCAAGCTCACAATATTGGGATGGTTAGGCAAACGCTTCATGATCTCGACCTCTCTCTTCACATCCTCAATATCCACTCTAGTCCTTAACTTAATTTTTGATATAGATTTACAAGCAAAAACTTCGCGATTCGATTTATCAGTACATAAATATGTAACACCAAATTCACCCCGACCGAGCTCACGCCCCACCTCATAGAACTCCTCAATATCATGGCCTGTTGGGTTATCTAACACACGAGATTTCAATTTGTATCCACCTTTTGGTATTGCTTGATCATCATAATCAACAGAAAAGGGGTTCGACTTATGTCTACCCTTTACATCCTCATCAAAAGTCTGTGGAACTGCGCAACAATTTCCCATGTAACAAAAGCTTCAAAAATTCTTCCTTTCTTTATCAAAATCTCAGCCAAAAAGAGCTCAAGATTCTTCCAGAACCCAAACCTCGATATCCAAATACAGATTAATAGAAAAGGAAAAAAAAAAAAAGATTCAATTTTTCTCAACCATCATCAGACTTTTCCACTGTTTCTAGAATTTTCAGTCAATTGGATTGCAAAAACAGAGTTAAAAAAAACTATGAAATTATACCTTTGGAAAGAACATTAATAAGAATTTAAAGAGAAATACCAAGAATTGTTGCAACGCGGGAGAGGTGATTTAGGAGAAAAATTAAAGGGTTTATGCCTTTCGGAATGTAGAAGAGGATGAGAAGTGGAATTCAACGAATCATCACGAGAGACACATTTCACGGATACTTCCTTCTAAACGGTCTTCTGCCGTCACAATATAGTTCTATTTACTTTTCTTTCAATGGAATGAGAAGGACAAGAAATATTATTGTTTATATCCTGCATTTGTCCAATACAAAACTCAAACTCCGGAATGAAACTTTGATTTTTGCTTATATGCCGTGTCTTTTTTCGTTTACTTCATCAATTTTCTGGATGACTACAATTATAGAATATTTTCTATATATGTTATTTTACTCTTTCTCAATTTGAATCAAAACAAAATCATTTAATTCACTGGTTAAAGTGATTCATTTAGGACCTCTCAAGAAATATCAACTATCATTCTAACTCTTCTCGAAGAATTCTATCCGTGAACTTTAATCTGTAGCGTGCGTATGTTTGCTCCCATGCTAACAAACTCAAACATCAGTTGCGCGGAACCCACACAATTCCTCCTATTGATTTGAAAGTTAGCCCTGTTTGGCCTCATTCTTTTGAAATTTTAATGATTGAAATAATATTTTTTGAAAAATATGTGATTGAAAAAGAATGAAAAGTTTTTAATTTGTGTGTAATATTATTTTATAAAAAATTATATAGTTAAAAATAAGAAAGAAAAAATAATGAAAATGAGAATGGGGTCAAACTGGGGCTTATTCTATTGTTTGCTTAGTAAAATTTCTAGAGTTAAAGGGATAGGAAAGTCTGAACGCTTTGAAAGCCAAGTTCCAACCTAAAGTCCCCATACACGTGGATTATTATTATTGGCATCCTCTGTCTATGTTGGCAACCATCTAGAAGCCAAATTTAAGGATTTTTCTTTCTTTTGAATGTTGTATTGTTTTCTACGCATCATTATTAAACAATAAACAATAACCTTGAAAAGTCAAACTCGTTAATGCCATGTTTGGGAATTTTTTTTTCCATCAACATCAATTTTGAATGATTTAAAAATCACCAAGATCTTGTAGTATAATTATGATTGTTTCTTTCAACCTACCAAATCGACGATATTTTGCTGTTTCTCATAGTCTCTTATAAATTTACATTTAATGAAATAATTATTTTTGAACAACATATTTTGTTCAAAACTATCTTGTCAATAAAAATATTTTAACTAAAACAATTATTTATAAACAAAAAAAAATTACATTATAATTAAAAAATTACTTATAAGACAAAAAAATCAATTTTCTTTAAAAAATTATTTGCAAAGTAAAAATACTACTAATAAGACAAAAATTCACTTATGTACAAAATTATTTAAAAGTATTAAATTATCTTATAATTGTAAAGTTTATATATATATATATATAAACTTTATACACAAACTATAAACTATAAACTGAAAATTTCACTAAGGAGCATACATGTGTTTTATTCTTTCTAAAAAAAAAAAAAAAATTAGAACTAATGGATAATATGTAAGTATTATATCCTAAGTCAAATCAATTTTGGACATAAACACTTTTAGTGTGTAATTGATGCAATTTTATGGCTGGTCAAATTAAATAATAGAGTTCGTAAATTCAAGTTTTGGTAATACAAATTACATAGAACTGAATCTTAAATTGTCGATGGTTGTAAGCAATAACGAGATATAGATATTATTAGACTATCATGTGTGGTATTTTTTACTTGTGAAATAAGTAACTGATCTCACAAGTTAAAGTGTGATATTGATTAAGGATGTAAGCAAAAATTGCAAAACTAGAAAATTGAACTCAAATTACATTTTAGAAACCGTCGGTTTGGCGCCATGTAAACCCTATCAATGAAATAATTTTGAACCAAATCAAACCGGTCAAAATTGTTTGGTTTAGATTTGAGAATTTTAATTGCAGTTTAAAACCAAATCGGACCGGCAAAAAATATATAAAAATGAGAAAATGAAAAAATGAAAATTCATTGAAATATGTCAAATTCAAAGGTTTTGTCATTTGTGGGTATTTTTTTCAATTTATAATTTTCTAATACATATATATATTATTATTACCTAATAATCCTAATTTATATCTAATAATCTCAAAACTAACATAATCTATCAAAAACCATTTTTTCTTTTTAGAATTCAAATGAACTCCAACCGACACCTGACACAGTCTTAAGCCACCGGCACCACACACTTCTTCTTCGGATTTTTTACGCCTCTTCCAAGTTGAATTATAGTCCATTACACCAAATCGGAGACAAAGAGATCCTAGGCGATCGGTGATAATATTTGCTACAAATAATGTTTCAAATCAATAATTTTTTTGAGCAAACTGAGGTAAAAATTTGAAATTAAATGCGTTTCGTAACAATATACAAACGTAAGCTTATGCAATTTTTATGTTTAGATATTATAAACAACTGTTTTATTATTGTAGTTGATTATTCTCTTTATCTAATAAGTAACCTTTTTTCAGATATAATAATCACGAGGTCTTGTTGGATATCATGATGTTTTTTGGGCCTTATATCTCGTTTAGTAGACTTGTATTGTACCGTTATCATAACATCATTAACCTAAAAAATGTGAACAAAAATGAAAAAAACTATATTTTAGTTTATTGTGATTTTACTTTGATTTAGTAGATATATTTAGCCCCTGTTCGAGCCATATTTTTCATGATATCATAATGAGAAAATTGACCGTTGGAGAGTAGGCTAGGTCCCACGCATGAAAAACCAGGTCAACAAATACGGTTGGACTTGTGAGATAATGGTCCAAATTGTCATTTTTTTGTACAAAAAATTTGGTTCAAACAAGGACTTAAATTGTTTTAGATTTATTGCTAGTAAGATATAAATATATATTAAATTCAATGAATTAATGTCATAAAAGTATATAGATAAAAAAAAAATATGACGAAACCGGACGTTTAAAATCGAACCAAACCGTTAGATTTAGGTTTGAGTTTTTTTCAAACCGTTCAAATGATTTAATTTAGGTATGAGTTTTTCTCAAACCGGTTTAAATGGTTTAATTTGAAAATTTGTCAAAAATCGGTAAAATCGGACCGCTTATACCCCTAGTATTGAGGGCAAAAAACCCTACCTGTCCCACCCAAACAGGGCAAAAAACTCTCCCTGCCCCGCCTCGAACTATCCCATGAAGAGAAAAAAAATTAAAAATAATTTTATTTTTGAAACTGATGCAACTATTTCTAGTGTTCTATAATTAGTATGAGTATTTAACCCATTCTAGTTACAAGGGGATCGAATGCAAAAGTGATGATGATCTATCTTTTCTATTTTTGAAATTTTGAAAATGTAAAAATAAATAAATAAATAAACGGGGCAAGCCGTCGGGTCACACTGCCTTGCCTCGAACCCAACCCACTGCCATCTGTAAAGTATGGTGACATTTAAATGAAAACGTGGATGTTTGGTTATAAAACAAAACTTTGAAGACTCATTAGGAGATCTCACATGAATAACTATTTGAATATTAGTGGTTAATCTCTAACATTCGATAGTGAAATTGATTCTTTGACTTGATATCATCATAGTGCCTTATATAAGGACAGTCATATTTTGGTAATGTGGGATGTTACTCTGTCAAGAGTCGCTAATACGGCATCGTTCAATATGTCAAAAATCATATGGAGATTGTGAATAATCAATAGAGGATTCATCACTTTTAGATAGTAAGAGATTATGTTCTATATTTCATTTAGCTAAATTGATAACGAAATCATTAGTCAAGATGTACACATAAATCAAAAAGGAGTTTTTGACTTACATTGAGTTAATAGTAGAATGAAAGATATGATTGATAATTGAGAATGACACATATCCATATCTCATGATCGATGAGATTATATTGACAAAGGAATTATAGTTTCACGGTAAACGAAAAAGTTTGATTTTGTCATACCACGTAACATTTTTCGTTACATGTATTGCCCTGACACATTTCTAGATGTCATTCTGGGATGATGGATGTGAATTGATGATAAATTAAAAATGGGTATTTTAATTTATTGATTTTGACTAAATCAAAAAAATAATTCACGTCATTAGATATTGTAATCGAGAATCTAATGGGTTACAAACAAAAGAAGAAATAGAATAATGAGATTTACCAATTAATTAATTGACAAGCGTTGGACAATTAATTAATTAAGTTTCTTTTTAATAGGCCCAAATTAATTAATTGAATTAATTAATTCATGGACCAAATTTAATTAATTGAATTAATTAAACATTTGACCAAATTAATTTTAAGAGATGAGCCAAGTCCATTTGGACTTATATTAATATGCTATTAGGGTTTGAAAAACTGTAGAGAATACAATTTATATTATTGCTAGCACAAGAAATGTAAAAATCGTAGTTCTCTTAATTTTATTCCTTGTGCGGATTTTCATTACAAATTGGATAATAGAACAGTTGTAGATTGCAGATCGTTATTGTTCGAGTTCATGAAAAGCAAAGGATTTTGTAGAATTTAAAAAATGTATAATTTCTATCTAAATATAAAGTAGATCCTTGGTAGAAATTAAAATTTATTTTATTTTTCCGTTGTACATGATTACGTAAATTCTCAACAGTGGTATCAGAGCCTACTTTATACTTATTAGAAACTGTTTTGAAGATTGGAACAATCAAAAGTTGTTTGTTTATATTTTTCTTGGATCAGCAATTCAGAAATTTATATTTTATTTGCGAAAATCTATTTTGAAAGGAAAATTGATTTTTGTTTCAAAAATTGGACTGAAAAGTTAGGAAGCATGGTCGGTGACAACAATCGCCGCAACTAGAGCCGGAAACTCATGTGGCCACACATACTCTGTAGCTCGACGAGCGCGCGCAAGCAGCAATGACGTCTAGGGTATGGCATCGCTGCGTGCTACTGTATTGTAGCAGCAGTCCCGAGTGTTGTATGCATAAGGATGGTAATGGGTCGAGCTGGCTACACACGAGCTCGAGTCGCGCTCGTTCGAGCTTGAGCCGCGCTCGTTCGAGCTTGAGCTCAGCTCGTTGCTCGGGGTCAAGCTCGGCCCAAGAGCTCATGGGTCGAGCTGAACTTTGATTCACGAGCTCGTCTTTTTTGTTGTTTTTCTTAAACAGAAAAAAAAAAGATGAACACAAATGTATTTTTAAAAAAATAATTCAATGAAGACAATTTTTTATTTTTTATTTTATTTCTATCATATAGTAATATTTTCTATAAAGTGTTAAATATTTATGTAATGAAGATAATTTTTTTTAAAATATATTTTAAAAAAATACATTTTTTCGTTTTCTTCTTAAAATAGATAAAATGTAAACCCTCATACATCAATTTTAAGTAGATGGAGTTAAAAGTTGTACAATAACAATTTGTTGTAACGTGTACAATTTTTTAAAGAAACTTAAATATAACGATTAAAAAATAAGAAATTTTGATTAATATAATTAAATCAAACATTACTTACCTGACGACATGCAATTTCGACATAATTATCTTATAGTTGAAAATGAGCGTCCGATCAATCCTTCACACACATTAAGGCTTCAAAAACATCTTCATTCAGTCGACTTGTAACATGGGTCAAAACCCTTTGGCCTGCACTAAAAACAGACTCTGAATTAACAATGCTAAACTGAGGTGCCAACAGATCTTTCGCAATTGCATAAACAACTGGCCAACGTCTTTCATACTTTTATCCAGAATTCAATTACTTCTTCTGAATTTTTTAAATTGTTTTGTCGATGGCATGATCTGATTGAAGTAATCAATTAATTCGGTAGGCATCACATTTTGAGTTGCAACCGATGTTTGATGAGATGTAGATATGACGATATGGACTAGATGAACACATTGCAGCTGCATCATATCTATGGATGTCAAGGAGCCGAGCCGACCTGCTTGTGAGCAGAAATTCTAGGCTTGGGTAAAATATCCGAGCTTTTTTTGGGCCGAGCAAAAGCTCGGCAAAAAAAAAATTAGGCTCGACCCGAGCTTTCAGCTCAAGCTTTTTCGAAACAAGCTGAGCCGGGCCGGCTCGAATTTTGTTTGATTTTGGAATATTTTTTTTATTATAAAATGGTAGCAGATTGCTGCCAAACAAGGCAGAGTGCTGCCTTTTATTTTTTTTAATTATATGTCCGAGTCGGCGAGCCACACGGGCTGACACCTAAAAATGGGGCTCGACTCTCCCGAATTTCAAGTCAGGCGGGCTCAAGCTTTTTTCGAGCCGAGTCACAGGCGGCTTGAGTTGGCAAGCCCGATTGCCATCCCATTCATATCTATATGTATTAATGCCTTAAAATAAATTCATTATTTCGACGTCATTTTCTTCAATTTTAGTAGAAGGAGTAGGTGGAGATGGTACTCAACTAAAATTAGCACACATTCGGTCCGTACATAATTCATACATTTCACATAATGTTTACTGTAAATTCCTATAGGTGATAGGTATATTAAACGATGAGGCTTTGTTGATTTGATCAATTACGTATTTAGTTCCTGATAAATTATATCGGGGTCCATTGTGCATGCTAAAGGAATAACATATGCAAGTATTCCCAATATTTTCTAAACTTTAATTCCTTAACAATTATAATTTCACTAAAATCAATGTCATTTTTATATTTATGGAATGTTTTTGCAATTATATAAAGGCGTTCAAGTACCATACAACTTGTGGAATAATAAGCGCCCGATAAAATCTTTATGGTCTTATAAAAAGATGTCAAAAATTTTTAACTTTCAAAACTAAATGTCAATCGGATTCATTCAACATAGCATCGTCATGACTTCTAACATGTCGATTGTTATAAAATTCAGTTGTTAAATATTCAAAACATTCACATGACTTTAATAGCAAGTAAGTAGAATTTTATCTATGGCCGACGTCGCTAACAAATGTTTAGTAGTCGTTACCTTTATTTTAGTACAATAATCTTGAAATGCTTGTTTTCTATTAGGAGAGATCGGGATATATACTAGCGCATTCCTAATCCTTTGAAGTTAATCATTTATCGACAATTACTTTATTAACACTAGCATTATCTAAAGTAAAATATCGAATTTTAGTCTCGCAATTATATTCTCTAACAATACTGATAATAGCATTAGATATATTATTAGCATTGTGAGGAAACTTAATAATTCTAAAAGCAATAGTTTTTTTATATGTGCACCAAAGTAGGTTTATATAGTGTGCAGTTACAAAAGTTAAATATATAATGCCATAATATTGTTGCAAAGCCATAAATAATCGTTGTTTCGAATCATTGAAATATTGTTTTGTATCGACACGAAGAGTGTTTCGACTTACCCCAACGTATCTTGGTTGCAGATATTCTTTTACGTATGAGACGAAGTGTTGGTTGTCGGCAATAGCTAGAGATAACTCAGTGGCAGCAGCAAATTTCACCATTTCGGTTCGATCTTTCTCCTCCGAATACACCCATGTGGATAGGGGTGAAGTCGTGGAACCTTAGACTGTCAAATTGCAATTGTGTTTGACCGGTTGGATGAAGTCCATGTCTGACTTCATATGCTTTGTAATGACAGTTGAGATGGATGGTACCAAATTTCTTTTTGCCATGTCAATCTTTTTTGGTAGTATTTACATACTATTTTAGATTCTGCGAAGCCATCGACGGCTTTTCTCGTTGACATCAGTTTAAAGTGATCCCAGCATTTTGTTTGTTTTTCCTCTTTCGCTTTTCCCCTCTCATCTGGAATGTTTAATTCGGGCTCCTTGTCCTCATGTTCTGCTTCGAAAACGTTAATATCATTCAAATCAATTGGATTGTTGCTTCCATGACCATGAATGTCAATATTATCAGGTATGTGTACGTCATTTAGACCAACAAATTCGTTCTGAAATTGACTTTGCAGCGTCTTAGATGATTCGCTACATCCCGTATTGAACAAGCCCTCAACAAATGAGCGTGGGTCCATTTGTTTGATTGTTTGTGATGAAATCCAAATATAATAAATAGTAAAAGTATAAATGTAGTGAGAAACGAGAATTGGACAAAATTTCAATAAATGTAGTGAAAAATGAGAATTGGATGAATTGAAATTAAAACTGAATAAACTGTAAAATATGAATCAATATTGGATAATTGTAGATAATTGACTAAGTAATCGAGGCTATTTTGCATAAGAGAGTTGAGACTTGATAGAAAGAGTTGAGAATTGAGATGAAAAAATAGGGGATTAATGGAGCTATTTATAGAAGTGAGAAAAATTTTAAAAAAAATAAAAATAAAAGTTCAGTGACCATTAACTGTCACTGAAAAAGTGCCCGAAAGAGTCACTTTTTCAAAAAAGCCGCTCGGCCCGATTGTCATCACTATGCGTGCAACAGCGTTGCACACTCAAAATTGATATGTTAAAAAATGCTCACAATCATTATCCTACTACTCCCGAGGAAATACATGAAAATGTTCATTTGACCCAACCATATTTCCACAATACCCTTTGACCATTTAAAAAAAAAAATTAAGTTAAAAGAGAAATTTTATATACCATTTGTCAATATTGCCCTCATCTTCAATAAAGAAAGGAGATGAGAGAAAAGAAGCAAAAATAAAAATTCACACAATCTTTTCAGTCGGGATCCGATCGAGCTCAATATCCTCACAGTCTACTCAACACCAACCACCACAAAACTTGCTCATAATCTTCAAAAAGGTTAGTTATTTTGTGGGTTTAAGAGATTGATTTTTCATTTTGTATGTTTTGTGACTTTGTGTATTAAATTGTTATTTATGATATTTATTCTTCGTGTTTAGGTAGATTATTGGGTTTAGAAATTATTTTTGGCAAAAAAAATATGGGTTGAGATCGTCGGAAATAGCGAGAAATCGCCGAACTCATCATTTCCCTAGAGAACAATCGCTGAAAACTTACTATGTTGTTAAACAGTCGACCCTTTTTTTGTTTTTTATTCGGCCCATTTTGTTTTGTTATTTTTCCCCCTTCCCCCCATTTTTTCCTTTTTTTCGTTCTTCCTTGTTTTTCGTTTTTTTCCTCATTTGTTTCTTTTCCATTTTCCCCCCTTTTTTCGTTGTATGTTTGGGCCAAAAAGTCGGCCCATTTTTTCCTTTTCTTTTTTCTTTTATTTCTTTTGTTTTCCTTTCCCTTTTTCCTTTTTTCCTCATTTATTTTTTCTTTTGATTAATTTGTTTTGTTCGTATTATAAATAACTTTTTTATTTAAAATTCTTTTTAATTATTTTCTTTTTATAATAAAACTTTTCTTTTTCAATTTAAATAAATAATATTTATATATTCTTTATTTAATTTTCGTAACTTTCTTTTTTTTAAATTTTTTATTATATATATTTTTTAAAAATTGTTTTAAAATTTCTTTTTTATTCATATTGTAAATAAGTTTTTGTTGGATTTAAAATTCTTATTAATTCTTTTCAAATTATGATCAAACTTAATTTTTTTAATTTTAATTTAATTTTAAAAAAATTATAATAAATTTTTTATTTTTAATATAATTATTTCAATTTTTAATGTTTTATTTTATTTTTTTGCTTTATATTTCTACACTACAAACTTTCTTTCCTTCTGCGCCCACGAATGTAAAATGAACACGAAGCCTATCATATTTTTCATATATTTTGCTATGTTTATATTTTCCGGATCATTAAGACTTTTAACTCAAGAATTGAAGGTCCTTCTAGTTTTCTCCAATACTAAAATTGATAATCAATCTAAGGTCTACACAAACGAATTCTAACACATTTTCTTCATGAAATCGACATTACACAAACGTTTATATGTAAAAGTATACAATTTTACCTTCATACCATTGGATTTCTTTAACAGTATGGCATCATTTGGTTAGATTGCAATCACTGATGGTAGATATGAGTGTCGGGGTAAGGAGTGGGTGTGATAATTTGTTATTTATCTATTCTTTATGCTTTTATTGTTTTCTTGCTTTTATTATTTTACTTAAATCAAATAAAGTATATAGTGGCATTTTTCTTAAGGGTACTTATTAACACATAATCTACATTTCACAATTATTGTACAAAACATTCATACCTTCCGTTCATTTGCATCCAACTTCTCATTTTAAGTGAACAGGCATAGTCATTTTTTCCTTTCAAAATGAAAGGATATTATTGTCTTAAAATATTTTCTTCCCCAATTCCCCCTCCCTCCATCATCTTTCTTCCTTAAATCCCCTGCTCATTTTGTCACCAGCATTAAATTAGTCACCATAAGCAAAGAAACACCATTAAAAACTTGGCGTGGCTAGGGAAATTTTTTATGCTATATTGAAAAAACGTTATTTATTGGACTAATATAATATGTGTTAGATATTTATATAATACATATAATATATAAAATAAATAACTAATTTAGATTAAGCGCACAATTGGTGGAAAGTGTGAAATTTGTGTTGGAAGTTGTGGGTTCGGGGTCACATCACACGCAATAATAAAAAAGTTTTTGATTAGGCCTTGGGACTTTGGGCTCATAGGCTTCCTTGATTAAAATAATATTTTATATATTTTTAATCATTTTCAAAATTATTTAATGGGTCAAATAGCTAGTATAATATGATCGGGTTTCAACAACTCATTATCCACATTCCATTAAAAATTGCTAATCTTTCTAGATCATGTAGGGGTACTTATATCTATTTTGTCGATATAAGCACTCATCTAATTTTGGAAAAGTTACATAAAAATGTAAAATTATAATTTTCATACTCGCGTTATATATATATCGAGTACACTTGAGAGTTCTAAAATCATTCGTAATTATTGTACAAGTGATTTGGTTGACCATTGTATCCTGTGAGTGATTTGTCTACAAAGGTCACAGTGGTTAACAACATAAAATTTCACTCTAGGATATTATGCTGTCATGAAACTCGATCAATCGATAAGTTCTATTTTTCCATTTCACTGTTTTGCAAGTTACGACAACTAGTTATTTTTCAATATTCTAAAGTAAAATTCATTTATAATTAGTTGTCATGATATATATATATATAAAATATGTTATCGAAGATACTGGAACTAAGAAATTTGTTGTAGAAAAAATTTCTAGATTTTCAAATGGATGACATTAGAACTGTGGTTAGTCAAGTTGAAGAATTACAGATCATAATTCATGAAATCTGTAAGGATTTTCAAATATCTGCTATAATTGAAAAATTATCACATTCTTGGAAAGAGTATAAAAATAGTTTGAAGCAGAATAGAAAAGAAATGACCTTAGAGGATCTGATTATTAGAATTAGAATTGAGGAGAATAATAGAATGGTAGAACATAGGGATAGACTAGATTTCGATACCAAAGCTAATTTTATTGAAGGAAGTTCTAGTAATAAAAAAATTGTTGAAAATTTTACCGAAGGTCAGAACTTTAAAGGTAGAAACAAGGGAAAGCAATTCGTAAGAAAGAACAAATGGTCTAAACCCTAATTTTAAAATAAAACTATTGGTGACTGATTTGTGCATCGTAAACCAGGGGTCATTGCAAAGGATTACAGAAGCATGAAAGGAAAAATTGTGAAAAATCAGACACATGTAGTAGTGGATGTGGATTTCTCTGCTATGGTGACAGAAATTAATCTAGTAAGCAACACATAGATTGGTGGGTAGATTCTGAAACTACCAAGCACATTTGCTGCACGAGAGGTACATTTTTTTCATTCACTCCTACTAATGATGGAGAATGTCTGTTCACGAGGAGTGCTTCCTCCAAAATCGAAGGGAAATGAATAGTGACACTTAGATTTACTTCTAGAAATATCCTTAGTTTGAAGGATATCCTTTATGTATTTGAAATTAGGAAAAATCTAGTATTTGAATTTATCTTAGTTAAAAAGGAATTTAAGATTGCATTTGAGAGTGACTAAATTGTACTATCTAAGGGTGGTTCTTTTGTTCGGAAATGACATGCAGATGAGAGTCTCTTTAAACTCAATGACTCTATAATCAATAATAAAGCATCTACTTTTCTGTTTACTTGCTAGATTCTTATTATTTGTGGCATGCTAGACTTTAACACGTTGATATAACTTCTATTGAAAAATAATGAGTTTGGGAGACATTTTGTATTTTCAAATACAAAATGTGAACTTGTGTTGATCTAAGTATACTAGAAAACCATTTCTTCATGTCGACAGAACTACTCTCCTTTTAAGTTTAATCCATTCCGATTTATGTGATTTAAAAGGATATGTTACTTGTAGTATAAATAAATATATTTTAATTTTGATTGACGATTATTCTTGATATTATTACATTTATCTTTTTAAGAGTAAGGATGAAAGTTATTCAAATTTATTTCATATTAATCTGAAGTAGAAAATTAGCTAGAAAAACCATTAATATTTTAAGGCCCGATAGGGATAGAATATATAGGTGATTTTGATAAATATTGTTTTGATAATGGTATTATTCATGAGACTACTCAATCTTATTCTCCTCAATCTAATGTGTAGTTGAAAGGAAAAATAGAACTCTTAAGGATATGGTCACTTCAATACAAAACTCTTCTAGATTACCTTTATCCATGTTGGGGGAAGCCCTTCTCACTACATGTTATATTCTTAACAGAATTTTCAACACAAATCTACACCAACTAGGGATAAATCAACTAAATCTTAGGATATTAGTTCTGCTGTAATTTGTGTTGTATGTTCGGAATGAAGATGAAGTGTGAGACTTTTGTATTGATTTCTCAGGTGGTGGCTTGTGGCCTTTATTCTTCACAAGTTTTCTTGTTTGTTTGTGTTTGCATGGCTGGCAACGGTACTTATCGGAGCCCAATATGCTTATAAAATGAAAGTGAATATAAATTGTCGAGAGGTTGAGGTCGATCGATGTCGAGTTCGGGGTTAGGATTGGGATTGAGGTCGAGGAGAATCCACTTTAAAGACCAATACATTTAAAGATATGAATATAATGCAAGCCGTCTTAATAAAAATGATTAATTTGAACTTCTAAAGAGGGGTTAATCAATTTGAAGAATTCATGGAAACAACCTAAACAGAACAAATGTTTTGTCGACCCTACATTTATTGATCATATCACATTCATTGGACCTGAACAATGGCACCTTCCCATCAATTCCATCTTTTTATCTCTATTTCTTTAAACGACAAGTCTCTCTTGCTGCTTGGCTTAATTGGCAGTATAGTTGATAATTGGCTCCATATTCATATTTGCTGTGCCAAAAGACGAAAAATTGTATTAGACTTTAACGTATTATTAAATTAAATTTATTAATAATGTTTCACGAACAAAGATTTAGCTTTTGGAAAGAGAGCAAACGTTTAAGAGGAATTGAACCAAAGAAAATGACTTGTCCTCTTAAACGAACTCATAACTCGAGTTATTTTTATAAAGAATTGAAAAGATAACGTTTTTTCTTGTTAAAGTAACTCTCATTTATCATTCATTTCTCAAGCATTTAATTGCATATGAATTTCAATATGTAAATTATTGAACGATACAATTGACTTAAGAATATGAGAGATTATACTTAATTTTGGTTGAGTCAGCACTGAAGATAGGAAAAATATGGCAAACCATTTAACATGGTCTCATTATCGCAATAAACTTCATCATATCAACATCAGTGTTCGAAGAGATGTAAAGTATGATTAGTTGTGGAGGTCAAGTTTCAAATTTTACGAGCTTATGCGAGAATTAGGCGTAACAAGCGTTATCTTATTTTAATATTATTTTAAATTTCTAATCATTTTAAAAATTATTTAATAATTAAAACAATACATGCCAAACTAGACTATTTTTTATAACTTCAACTTTCAACTAGGCAAGTCCTATTTGAATTTTTAACATATTTTCGTATTTTTGTTTTTTATATTGATAAAGTCATTAAAAAACTGGAAACTAAAGTTAAATAAAAGGCTTTTAAAAAATTAATAAAGTGTCACTAGGCGCTTATTGCCAAGGGTGACGTTTTGCTCAAGCCTCACACCTAAACGATGCCTAGGCGACGTTTAGACGGGCCTTTTAGAATACTGATCAACACTAGGTTAGTATGTAGATTTGTATATATGATTAGCGTTTTGGAAATTTCAAATGAATAATTTCAGCAAAATCTTTTATTTTCATTCACTAAAGTTAGGCAAATCAAATGACTAAATTGAATAAAAATTAAAATTGAGTAACTAAAATAAAACTTTTCCATAACTTGGGTGACCATAGGAGTTTTTCTAAGCAACTATACACATGATTGTAAAATATTATGTACCTGTATTAAAAATTTTGATTAAAGTTCAAGCCAAATTAATTTTAACCTCACATCACAAATTAATTTCTATCAAAATTTACTAAAAATA
The DNA here is from genome assembly GCF_002742605.1 of Olea europaea var. sylvestris. Classification (NCBI taxonomy): domain Eukaryota; kingdom Viridiplantae; phylum Streptophyta; class Magnoliopsida; order Lamiales; family Oleaceae; genus Olea; species Olea europaea. The sequence continues at coordinate 7,321,740 of NC_036245.1, read as the reverse complement.
TCGATTTTTATCTAAACTAAAAAAGGCTATTATCTCTATTGGTATTGTAACCTAAAACCTTTTCAAATCATTTTCGATATTGCAAAATGCTAAACATGTGTTTGGTCTATTATTTATGAAAATACATTTTCAAAAACAAGGATAAACTTATAGTATAGAACTCAAAAACATTTTTTACGTTTTGAGTATTTTCAGTGAAAAATTAGAAAACTCAAAACATAGAAAACAAGCGTTTTTTAAATAAAATTTTAAAAATTAAAAAAGCTAAAATATAAATGTATAGAGTTTTAACAAATAACATTTTAAGAAGATAAAATGAAAAATTTTGAAAATATGGAGAATAAAAAATAAAAACAGTCAAGCTCTTGAGTATTTACATAAAAAATTTCAAAATATATTTAAATAAACACACCTAAAAATATTCTTAGTCCATGTTATTAATTTTTATTTCTTATATTTTGACCTCAATTTATTATTTATTTTTATTTTACTTTTGAAGTGAGAAAAAAATATTGTGGGATTCATCGACTTTAAGATATATATATTATTTGATAATATATTAACATAAAATTTTTATATTTTTGTTAGATAATTAGATTTCATGAAATAAAAATGTCATAAAATAATTTTTCAAACTTCCAAATTAAACGTATTTTCTCGTTTTTTGTTTTGAGAAATGATTTTTTAAAATAATAAATCAAATTTATTTTTAACAATCTTAAAACAAACTCCCATAAAAAAAAATAAAATAAAACTCAAATCTCAAAATTGATACACAAATCAAAAGGCCATTCCATTTTGTAGCTCATTTTTTAGCTTCATTACTTACAAATTCATTTTCAACTATATATTTTTTTAATCAAATAATTTGATACATTAATCTAACTTTTTAATTACAAATTCTAAGAAAAATTGCTATTACAAATCTATTTTGACAAAAGTTACCTCGGATAAATCATTAATGTCTAAATATTACCCAAGAGAGAATTTTCCTTTTTAAACATATATATAGTTAAAGGAAGTCTACATGGACTTTAAATTTTAAAGTTTTGTGAACTAAATGGGATCAAATTCCTGTTTGGCCTCTATTAATTTAATTTATAACGAGGGAATAATTTTTTTTTTTTTGAAAAATTGATGATAATAAAAGAATGAGAAACTTTTAATTTACGTGTAATATTATTTTATTAAAAATGTGTAGTTAAAAAAGAAAATTTAATTTAATTTAACTAGATGTAAAGGGGGCAAACGAGGGCCAAAAAGCCACCTTTCTCACCTTTCTTTTGTCGCCATTTGTTCTCTCTCGCGCTCCAAATATGAAAGCACCGCTCGAAATTTTTTGCAAATTATTTTTGTTCTTCTACGAAATTTCTAATTTTTCAAGTTTGTCCTTATTTAAATTTTTTGCGTTGTCTTTGGTTTTCTATTGATTCTTTTCAAGTGACTTCTCTTGAATTAGCATAAATTGTTATTTGACAGGTATTGTCATTCTCTCTACTTCGAATTATTGGTTTCTTCTCCTTCTATTAGCTAGATTCAGGTGATTTATTTTTTATTTTTTCTGTTTTCAAGAATTGTTTAATGTTTAACAATCATTATCTAAGCTCCGTAAATAGAAAGGACTTTAATTTTTGAATTATGAAAACTGTTATATTTAATGGGCTTTTATAAAATTTATTGAAAGCCGCAAGATGCGTATATCTTAAGTCAATGCTGTTTCAGATCGTATATGTAATCGAAACCTTTTTTTTTTTTTTTTTTGTTTAAGCTAAAGATTTGGGCATTAAAATGTTTTTAATCTTATTTCCGGATATTTCTGTTCGAGTTGAAGTTTTATATGTAATTTAAGATCCAGAATTTTGATTTTTGTTTTGATCTCATCTTTCCTTTATTTATTTATTTTTAATATCAGATTCAGTCTCATTTTTGAGGATAGCCTGTGTTAATGGTGAGCATATTGTATATACAATTTTTATTTTTAGTTTTTCGTTTTAATTGGCCCCAAAGTAGTGAAAAAAAGGAAGGCTTTGATAAATGGCTGATACTGTGACCTGATGTTCAATTTTGTCATGTTGTAATCAGGGTGAAGCTCCAGCTTTCTTCATAGACGATCTAAAGAAAGATTTAACAAATGGGGATATTTTAAAATTGGAAGGCCATGAAACGGCTATTAACATCGGCCTCAGTAAAACAGTATGATGAATCAGCATATTGAATATATTTTCTTCAAATTTTTGTTATTTTTTCTTGCATATAATGGAAAGTTTCTTGGTAATAAGCTAGTATTCTGAGTCCCTAATTTGTTTTAGTATGTCATTGGTGGGATGGACAATGAATCAACATCAAACATTGAAGTTCGGATCTATGACAAATCTATAGGTGATTGGTGAGTTTTTAATAAACAGACTAGTTTGTAGAAGTTATCATTAGTTCTGTCATGGCACTGAAATATATCGATAAAATTTGCAGGGTAATCCCTATTGTGTTGGGAGCAAAACCCAACTCTTCAAAATGCTATTCAGCTGTTCTTTTTGATGAAGACAGGATTTTGGTTATTAAGGGAAACTCCACTTCTGATGATTGCTTTTGGTTTCTCGAAGTTGGTACCTCTTGCTCTTTGGAAAATGGATAGAAGCATGATTTTTCTTTATTTCATTGATGACTCGAGAACTTATGACGACTTGAGTCAATGATAAGTGAAAGAATCCATATATTTTTCTCCATGGACCTTGATCAAACATGAATCAAAACCTGATGTTCTTGAATTTTAAGCATGATAAATACCCAATTCCATGATCTTATACATTATTGTTAGTTTTGTTCTAGTCTTTAACCAGCTAACTTTGTTACTTATTTTGCAGGTGAATACTGCATTTGTTAGAGAACAAAAAAGGAGATTTGAGACTGATGTGGTTGCTTGGAGTAAAGGAGTTATTGGCGAAGCTGAAATACCCATTGTAATTAGCGGTCCTTCTGGAGTTGGTAAGGGTACCCTAATTTCCAAACTGGTGGAAGAATTTCCATCAAAGTTTGGATTTTCAGTAAGCCACACGACCCGTGCTTCAAGGAACAAAGAGCAGAATGGGGTGCATTACCATTTCACTGAACGTAATGTCATGGAGAAAGATATACAGGATGGAAAGTTTCTTGAGTTTGCGTCCGTCCATGGAAACCTTTATGGAACCAGTATAGAAGCTGTTGAGGCAGTTACGGATAAAGGAAAGGTATATGTTTTGCTGCCTTGAAATGGACTCATCTTGTGCAATGTGTATAGCTCTTCTTAACCCACCTAGAATAAAGTGAGGGAGAAGAATTTTTGCTATCGAATTGTCGGCTTCTACTGTAACATTGACAAAGTGTCATGCATTATATAATGATGCTTCTTTATCTTACGAACTTGAGGTTGTTTTGCATTCTTGTAATGTAGAGATGCATCCTTGACATTGATGTTCAAGGAGCAAGGTCTGTGAGGGCTAGTTCTCTTGAAGCCATTTTTATCTTTATCCGTCCTCCCTCATTTGAAGATCTTGAGAAGCGCCTTCGGGCAAGGTGGGTTAGTATTGGACATTGATGACATGTTTGGTAGTGTGAATTTAACAGTATTGGATAGTATTAAGTAAGAAAAAGTACCAACTAATCCTTCATACTGAATCCAAACGTGCCTTAAAAAATTTCTCCCTCCTGTTTGCATTTTGGTTGATAAAAGTTAACCGTGGGAACAGGGGGACTGAGACAGAGGAACAGATCCAAAAGCGGCTCAAAAATGCTAGGGTGGAGCTTGAACAGGGAAACTCACCAGGCCTCTTTGATCATATCTTGGTGAATGATGACCTTGAGACTTGTTACAAGAATCTTAAGGTGATTCATGCTCCTGCACCTTGTACAAACATATATTTCATCTTAATGGCATCTTTTAAAGTTTTATCTGCAAAGAACCAAAAAAGAGTGACATCTGAGATTATATTTTTTAATGTGTTGTAGAAACTATTGGGCCTTAATGAGGGTGCCGAGACCATACACAAATTATGTAAGTGTCTCAACCAATGGTTTCATTTCATTGGTTTCCCTTTAATTTTAAGTACAAAATTAGTATATCTTAAAAATGATCTTTTGGAGCTTTAGTGCCAGAATTTGTTGAAGTGCCTCTGGAGCATACAGCTTCAAAAATTGATCAGAAGATCCTCATAAACTGTGGCAATGCAGAAGAAAACTCGGATAGAAACACGTATGTTATCTACAGCTAAGCATTTAAGATGTTTCTGGTTTTTTTAAATTTTAACTTCTTAAGCCTTTCGTGTAGGTTTTTGCTCGATTTATCTTCAACTAAAGGTGGGGCACCAGGACGGACAAGGGGGATGAACATACACATCATCAAACCGTCCACAAATGGCACCAAAATGCTAAGCTAACATCTCCAGCATCTTCACTGACGTTCTTTTCTTCCGGAGTTCTGTTCCTTTTCATTTTCTCTGTTTCCTTGACTTGAAAGTGATTGAAGATTAAATCTTTTGAGTTGCAAAACAAATTTGAAGGTATAGAACACAGAGGTAGTATGCTGATCTAACATATCCATTGTTTTACTTTCGATACATTCATCAAAAGAGAGGGCATGTAGTCAAGTGGAGTTAACGTTTTAGTTCTTGGTTTATCGTGATGGAGAACTGGAAAACCGAAAACAAATTATTATTCTCGATTAAATTGGATGACTGCTCATTTAAATGTCATTATACTGTTCGTTGTAATTAATGGAGTTGTTACTATTTCAGGTCTTGTCTCATGTTTGATTTTTTTATTTATTCCCCCCCCCCCCCCCCCCCCCCCCCCCCCCCTTTTTTTTTTTTTTTTGTTGGAAAAATGTAATGGCCTGTTTGATCAGTTTTTTAGGTTTCAGTTTTGAATTCATTTTCAGTTTTCTGATTTGAGGGTTTGTTTTAAGATTACTAAAAATGAGTTTAATTTGTCATTCTAAATATTTATTTCTTAAAATAGAAAATTAGAAAATATGTTTGATTAGAAATTTTGGAAAATTATTTTATAATATTTTATTCCGCTAAATTTGATTATTTAGCAAAAAGAGAATGATTCCATGTTGATATATTACGAAGTAATATATACATTTTAAAACTAGTGACTTTTACAATATTTTTTCTCGTTATAAAAGTAAAATAAAAATAAAAAATAAATTGGCTTCAAAATATAGAAAATTAAAATTAAAATTAATGACATGGATTAAGAATATTTTTTAACCATGTTTATTTAAATATTTTTTAGAACTTTTGTGTAAATAATCGTCAAGAGCATCAATCAATATATATTTTTTAAAAATTTATAATTTTCAAAATTTTACTGGAATAAAATTTTATTCAAGCGATTATTTTTCATCGAGTGTTTTTAGAATTTTTACTGAAAGAAAAAAAAACATGAAACTTGTATTTGGGGTTTTATATTGGAGTTATGCTACGTCTACACCTTCGATGTACAAAATACTTTACAATCCTCTCGTATAAAAGTAGGTCCATGCATAATTTACCTCACATGGAGGGCGACCATATGAGGGGCACCCTCCATGTGAGGGGGGTGTCATTGGGATAATTCTAAGTGTACATAATTTGGTTTATCAAATGGTTTGCCTATTCTCACAAGCACGTGGACCCCACGTAAATAAAATAATCTCATAATGCGGTCTCCACACCCTTATTGTAAGTGTATGTAAAGTATTAGGTAAAAAAAAATTAGGTACATTTAGCATGGTCCGTGTCATCGTGTGTATACACGATAATTGTATACACAGCAAAATCCTTTATATTATAAATTTATTATTGTTTTTGAAAATGCATTTTCAAAAATATCAGACAAAATACGTTTTTGGTGCTTTGCAAAACAGAAAACAACTTGAAAATAGCAAACCGAATGTATTCTAATCTTTCTACGTTGAACTGCAACTATGACGTGATGGTTCTTGAGACATAAAAACATTACACTGTGAAATTGCTGAGCCATGTTGTAATTGCACAAGCCCCATGTTCTGACTGCCTTCGTCCTCTGCTCAATTGTCTATAAATATCGAATCACTATCATGTGCATCCATGATGAGCTGCTGAAGGTCATAGCCTCATAGGACTACAAATGGCCACAACGTTTCATTTGGGGCCACTTTAGATTATTATGGAATAGCAGAGGCAAGCTGGTGGAATTAGGTCTAGTTCTAATGTCACATAGAAGATTTTCACTAGTGAATATATCATTACTCTATTTCCTATGAAGGACTATGCTACGTATATTTAAAAATTTTATCTAATCTTTTACTTACTATTCATAATAAGAGGTGAGGACCACGACTCGAATATTTTAAATACACACGGGCTCGCATGTTTTGTGAGGGGGGACATAATTCGATAACCCACTTTCGTACATATATCTTTTTCCTTCTTATAAAACAACCTAGAAAGTGAACATTTCGACAAAAAATAGTAGTCATTGGTTGCCAATATACATATGAAAAGAGATGTTAATTGTAAGCATCACTCAGAGACAAGGGTCTAGGGATTAGTAAGTTCGCTCTTACATTATTTAATTAATTTAAGAATATGACAATGATTACGCTATTATACTGACTTTTGTCCACCTGCAGTGCTTACAAATGGCATTGTTTGTGTTGACCTCTAAAAATGGCTCTTCCACGTGGCCAACTTGTAGCTACTCCACGTATTCCTCCCTACGAAATGAACAAACTGTCAGGCGCACACGGCCGGAACCCACGGTGGTGGCGGCCGTATACACTCCGACGGTCAAGTCAGGTTTGGGTGGTCGGAACAGTGCCCAGGGACTACACAAATCAATCAGTCAATAAAGGGGGAGGAGAATATATAAACTTGTTATGGAGTGCTATCTATTGAGAGTTTCATTACCTTTGCCTCTGGCCAATCTTTGGGTATTTATAGGTGGTATGAACCGTGGGATGTGGAACACGTGTATACATCTGACGGTATGAAGCGTCTGCTCATAGGCGTCAATCAGCCGCGCTTGTAGAGTGGGCGGACAGTTTGTTTCCCCCTAGTTGAATTGACATAAAGTTGATAAGTCACATCAAATAGCTTTATGGGGGACGTCACATCAATTTAAACCTTATATGCAGAGCAAATCTTAAATTGGCAGCGAATCTTCTAACGGGGGTTCAAGCCACTTGAACCCGACCTCGGAGACGGGACACTTCGGCAGATCAGTGGCAGGAATCGGTGTATCACTTCGGAGAGGCTTCGGGGGGTCGGAGTGGTTCCGAGGCTCATAAAATGAGGCGTAACA
>NC_036245.1:7306497-7312422 GCF_002742605.1 Olea europaea var. sylvestris | reverse complement strand
TGCCGAGCTCCATCAAGGAATGGAAGAGCTCTTGGTGCTGGGCAGCGGGGCGATGGGACACAATGGAGGGGGACCCCCTGGCGCCTCTTACAGTCCCGGCGAAGTTTTCAACACTTAGTGAGTGTAGTAGTTGATATTTTAATTCTCTTCGGTCGGGCTTGTGTTTAACAGATGTTTCTTTTCGCAGGTTCCCTCCCTCGGTGCGAGCTGTCGACAGAGGACTTCGACATTATTTGCGTTATTTATCAACTGCCTCAGAAGAAAAGATCATATCACAGGCTCATTCGGAAAAACATACACTTCATCACTCACGAATTAATGGCGTCCCAAGGTAATAGGACCGAAGCCCACACTCTTTTAAACTGAACTCCCGCCCACACTTTTTTGTTCCGAACTCCCTAGACTTGTACTAATTCCTTATTTGTTTCTTTGTAGATAACTTCAACAAGAAGCTGCCAGTACGCCCTGACTTCAAAACTATTCAGAAAATGATGGCTGAAGCAAGGGCACTGAAGGCCTCCTCCTCTTCATATAAGAAGCAAATGGAGGAGCTGGTGGAGGCCAGTAAGAGACTTCAGCCTCCGACGGAGGAGGAGGTTCAGGAAGATCCGGAGGCCGACCTCCGAAGGAAGGGCAAGAAAAGTGCTGCCCCTCCCAGACGCCCAACTGTGGCGAGGCCACCCCCAGTTATGCGGCAGACAACTATTCCCACTGGGGTGGCCCTCCCAGAGAGAAACTCCACCGCTGCGGAGCCTGTCGCTGCCCAGGACACTGCGCCCCTCGCGGCCGTACCTATTGAACATGTTCCGGGGCAGCAGAGGAGGAAAAGGGCTCGCTCCAGCAAAGAAGTTGACTTCCTCGGCACCAGTTCAGAGGAGCCAGTAGGGAGGTGCTGGAGGCTCTCCCTCCGGAAACAGCTGCGGTGGCGGTGGTCCACAGCAAGTATTGGACCGAAGAGTGGAGGGACCACACCGCCTCCTGCACTGCTGAAGACTTGGTGGCGGTGAACAGCGCCTGCGTGGCCCGGGCACTAAGCACAAGTATCCAACTCGAGGGCTTGGTGAAGGATCTAAACTCCAAGAGGAAGGACCTCGCCAAGCGCCTCGAAGAGGCGATGCATTACGGGGACGCTGTGCGAGTTGCCCGGGCCAAAGCTGCCAAGGCAGAAGAGGAAAAGAGAGCTGCTGAGGTCCAGCTCGCTGCTTCGCAGGCGGAGGTGGAGCGGCTGAAAAAAGAGCTCTATGAGGTGGAGTGCCAGGTGGCTGTGGTGACTCGGCGGCTTGACCACGCTAATGAGCACCACAAGCTTGCCACTGATGCCCTGGAGGCCTCCAACAGAGAAAAAGCGGAGCTGAAGCAGCAAGCAGAGGCCCAGTCAGTGGAGATTGCCTCTCTGAGGGAGGAGTTAAAGTCAGCGGGGGAGGTGGCGGTTCAAAATTTTATTGATCACTTCGAGGACCACCCCCTTTATGACGACTTTGCCAACTTCTGGGCCTCGTGGAGTGCCCAGAGCCTATTGGGTCGGCTGAAGGAGGTGCACCCCACACTGGACATTTCTCAACTAGAGGCAGAGTTCGGGGGACCCACTGGAGGTCGGCCTGACAAGGTTACCGAGGAGGTTCCAGAGGCCCAGGAGGCGGCCAGTGCTGAAATTCCTCCCACAGATTAGGGTACTTCGATTTCATGAAATGGAAAATTTTGTTAAATTTCTTTTTCAAGTTCTTTCGCTTCTGCTTCTTTGTATCTCTTTTTGTTTTATACTTGTATGAATGACAAACATTAGGCCAACTGCCTCGTGACAATGACCAGTTAACAATCGTGAATCGGTCTCCTTAAGCGAACACAAGTCAGCACTTAAGTGGGTTGGGAGTGACCCCTTACCTCTTAGGAAAATGCGAGGAAACGTTTGTTCATCAGCTAATAAGTGACGATAGAATCACTCAAATGAACATTTTGAAGAACTGAGGAAACCTTTCCCTGGCTGACCCGGTTTGGAACTGAAAATTCATTACTGAAGATAAATTACACCACCCTTTACAAAGGTAATTCCATCCCTTAATAATCTTTACAACCAATGCCAGATCAGGACAACCGATTTAGCTATGACGACCTAGGATCAAATCGGAACATTCTTGTTACTGGTAATATTTTCTCAAGTGCTCGATGTTCCACTTGTGAGGTAACGCCCTTCCTGACATATCTTCGACCTCGAAAGTACCAGGTCGGGATTCTCCCCGAATGCGGTACGGGCCTTCCCAGTTTGGGCTAAAGACTCCTGACCCGGATGGTTTCGAAGATTGGAACACCCTTTTGAGAACAAGGTCGCCCAAGCGGAGAGTTCTGTTTCTAACCTTGGAGTTGTAAAAGCGGGTCATCTTACGATGGTATTTCGCTAAGGTTATCTGGGAAGCGTCTCTCCTCTCCTCAAGGAGGTGTAGTTCGCTTATGCGCGCCTCATCGTTGCTGATCTCATTGAAATGTATACGACGATGCGAGGGGTCCTCATCTCAACTGGCTCATAGCTTTGACTCCGTAGGTCATCGAGAAGTGGGTCTGTCCTGTTGCAGTTCTGCTAGTTGTGTAGATAGCCCAGAGGACATGGGAAAGCTTATCGACCTATGCTCCTTTTGAGGTGTTAAGTTTCTTTTTCAGGGTGTGCTTGATCATTTTGTTTATTGCCTCAACTTGCCCATTTGCTTGGGGGTGATAGGGTATTGAGAGATCCTTCTTTATACCCAGTTCGTCGCACAGATCTCACATCTTCTTGTTGTCGAACTGCCTTCCATTGTCGAACACGAGGGAATGGGGAATGCTGAACCTGCAGATGATGTGCTTTCAGACAAACTTTGTGGTATTCGCCTCGGTGATCTTTGCTAGGGTTTAGCTTCAACCTACTTGGTAAAGTAATCAATGACGACGATGGAGAAAGTTGCGCTTTCTCTTCCTTTCGGAAGGGGGCCAATGAAATCTATCCTCCACTTAGAGAACGGCCAGGGGCTGGTGACTACAGAGAGGCTCTGTGAAGACTGTCTTTGAATATTGGAGAATCGATGGCACTTGTCACATTTCTGGACAAACTAGCAAGAATCTCTTTTCAGGGTCAGCCAGAAGTAACCTTATCAGTGCGGCCCTTCTTCTTAACTTCTTTGCTTCACTTCTGGAAGCAGGCAGCGTTTGCTCTTTTAGATACGCCATTATGGGCTGCGTCCACAATGGGGTGACTTCTATCCACAGCAACTCCTCACCTTCGAAGGTGGAGGGCTTTGATAAGTGCTCAATGGGGACGATGTTCAGAAGCTCTGAGTTCACGCTGCTGGCCAATTTTGAGAGGGCATCTGCATGAGCATTCTCCAGACGAGGGACTTGAGTCAGTTCGAATTTTTCGAAATGGGGAATTATGTCCAGAACCAGCTTCAGGTATGCGAGCATGTTATCATCTTTGGCCGCGAAATCCCCATTTACTTGATTCACCACGAGCTGAGAATCACTGCTTGCCAGAAGCTTCCTGACCTGCATTTCCTTGGCGAGCCTTAGTCCTGCCAGAAGGGCCTCATATTCGGCTACGTTGTTCGAGGCTCTGAAGCCGAATCTTACCGCACAATTCAACAAATGACCTTCCGGGCTTTCCAGTACAATTCCCGCCCCTGCGCCTGCCTCTCCTGAAGACCCATCTACAAACAATTTCCATGCGGGGGGCTCGGCTGGTTCCATCAGGGCCTCCATTTCTGGGGCTTTGGTAAATTCGACCATAAATTGTAGCAATACAGCCCCCTGTCCGTGATGAATGATGTATCTTCCTCATCAGGTCGGAACATGGGTATTTGGTTGTACCCCGAGTACGCATCCATGAAGCTAAGTAGTTCATGCCCAGCAGTGGAGTCGACCAGTTGATCAATTCTTGGAAGTGGGAAGCTGTCCTTGGGGCATGCCTTATTCAGATTTGTGAAATCCACACAGACCCTCCATTTCCCGCTGGACTTTTTCACCAGAACCGGGTTGGATATCCACTTCGGGTATATGACCTCTCTGATGAAACCACTGCGATCGAGTTTACTTACTTCGTCTTTCAGTGCCTCGTATCGTTCCGGATTCAGCGCGCGTCTCTTCTGTCTATGGGGGGCATAAGAGGGGTTAATGTTAAGGTGATGGCAACTGATCCTGGGATCTATCCCCACCATATCCTCATGTTTCCATGCGAAGACATCTAGGTTTTCTTTCAGGAATCGTATCATCTCAATTCTTGCTGCAGGTGATAATGACTTCCCTATGCGCAAGACTTGATTGGGGTCTTCTGGATTGACTGGGAAAGTTTCCAGTTCTTCCATTGGGGTCGCGTTTGGTTCATAATCAATTATTCGGGGATCTAACTCGTCAAGAGGGTGTCCTTGTTCAGGAGCCTCTTCCATTATGACATCTTCCTCTTGTTCAGAGGTATGCCCCTGTTCAGGGGCATCGAGCATCTCCACATCCGTACCGGTTTCAGCGGGTACTGCTTGAATTACATTGACAGTCCGGGGCTCCGATTTTCGTAGCGAGTTCAGATAGCATGCCCTAGAGCTCATCTGATCGCCCTGGACCGTTGCAATCCCTCGTTCGGTTGGAAATTTCATGCACAGATAGTGAATGGACGTCACAGCCCAAAGGTCTTTTAGAGCCGGTCTGCCCAACACCCCATGATAAGCTGACCTATGATCTACCACCAGAAATTCCATGAAATGCTGGGCGACCAAGGGGGCCGAGCCCATTTCCACAGGCAGGGTAATCCGCCCTCGTGGGATGATGCTGTCCCCAGTGAATCCGAACAGCGGGTCGGTCATGGGGATTAACCCATGTTCAATTTGCATTTTGTCAAAAGTGGAGCCAAACAATATGTTCACGGAGCTGCCGTTGTCAACGAGCATGCGTCTTAATCCGTTTCTAGCCACTACGGCCCTTACAACCAGAGCGTCGCAATGGGGATGGTGAACTCCCTCTACGTCTTCCTGCGAGAAGGTGATTGGGGCCATCTTGTTTGTTGTTTTTGATTCGTTGACAATGTATAATTTCTCTGGGCGTTCCTGGTGTTTCCACCGACGTGGGGTCCCCCGATGATGGTATCGATTTCCCTGATGACCTGGCTTCCAGCGAATTGAGCTTGGTTCTCTTTCCTGGATTGGACTCGGTTTCTCGATTCTCTTCTGCTAGGAGATTGTTCTTGGTGACCCCTTCCTCCCCTCCTCGGGGAGGTGGATCTGCGGGGGTGCTCATTTCTGCCGGAAGTGAGGGGATTGCTTCGATCAGGGCGCTGGTTGGCATCCCGACACTCACTGGTGTCATGCCCATATAGTTGATGGAAAGTACAAAATCTTGCTCCTGGCAAGGGCCTATTGGGCCTCTTCTTCTTCTTTTTGTTGTCAGTCCTTCCGGATGGTGCTGCCTCAGTGGGTGCGCTATCATATGCCAATACCGGCACTGCGTTCAACGTGGCGGAAGCTAAGGCCTGTCCGGATGTGGGAGCTATGGTATGCCCTGCTTGGGTCCATTGCTGAGTAACAAGGTGCGCTGCGGGGCCTCGACCTACCTGCCTCTGTGGGGGAGGGAGTCCCTGCGCGGCACGGTTACGATGATCAATCATTTCTTCACTAATTATTTCCACCCTCATCATCTCCACCAGCTCGTCGTACGTGGAGGGATTCTTGCTGCGCACGTCCCTCCAAAACAAAGTGTTCATGTTGAGACCACCTTTCAGGGCCGAAAGGGCTTCCCTGTCAGTGACCTGTTCGCAGTAAGTAATCTCGTCTGTAAACCTGGCGAGATAGCTTTTCAGCGTCTCTCCAGGGGCCTGCCTCATGTCTTGCAGGCGTTGGATCGGCACCTCTCCTTCCCTTCGTGAGAGGTACTGGTTCAAAAATGCTTTCTTCAAATCCGGCCAACTTCTGATGCTTA
>NC_036245.1:7277729-7305504 GCF_002742605.1 Olea europaea var. sylvestris | reverse complement strand
ATCAATCCGTCAATAAAGGGGGAGGAGAATATATAAACTTGTTATGTAGTGCTATCTATTGAGAGTTTCATTACCTTTGCCTCTGGCCAATCTTTGGGTATTTATAGGTGGTATGAACCGTGGGATGTGGAACACGTGTATACATCTGACGGTATGAAGCGTCTGCTCATAGGCGTCAATCAGCCGCGCTTGTAGAGTGGGCGGACAGTTTGTTTCCCCCTAGTTGAATTGACATAAAGTTGATAAGTCACATCAAATAGCTTTATGGGGGACGTCACATCAATTTAAACCTTATATGCAGAGCAAATCTTAAATTGGCAGCGAATCTTCTAACGGGGGTTCAAGCCACTTGAACCCGACCTCGGAGACGGGACACTTCGACAAATCAGTGGCAGGAATCGGTGTATCACTTCGGAGAGGCTTCGGGGGGTCGGAGTGGTTCCGAGGCTCATAAAAAGAAAATCTGTTGACCTCCAAAAATGGCTCCAACAGGCACCCTCGCTTCGTCCCCTCGAAACCTTAACTTGTGAATTGAATCCATATTATAGAGAAATGATGTGAAATGGGCTAAGGCGGGTTAATAGGCCTAAGTTCGAGCCCAGTACGAGGTGAGCAAAGTGATAGGCACTTCGGCTAGGCTTTTATGGCCTCGGTGGCGCCTCGGCTAGGCGCCCAACACTAATGGGCCTAGCTCGGGTCCAATAAGGTGGCCCAATATGGAGTGATAATTCATAGGCGTAACAGTTTGTGTGAAAATTATATTCTCGTGATTATACTTTTAAAAGGAATATCAAGACTTTTCATAAAGAGAAATCAAGAATATATTCTCATAAATATCTATGTTATATGAGAATTTTTTTTTTACCAATTAATTTTTTTTACCAAATTAACGTGTCAAGTCATCGTAACACAATAAATCATAGGCGGAAGTTGATGCTTATCTTGATTTGTTCGATACATTAAAATATATTTTAATTTCATTGAACAAGTTTAAATAGACCTTCAATATCATTTACGTCGGTGCTGAGCACCACCACTTGTACTAAATTTCATTACACGTCGAAGAAAGTGAATAGACATAAACTGTGTAGGTGGGATCTTATGAATCCTGCGAACACAACACTACTCACAAGTGGTTAGTGGGTTTTGACATGTCCTTTTTTGAATTTACACTTGGTCACATGCAACACGAAACCACACCATCAAAGATTCACCAACTTTTTCACAATTTTTATTTTATTTTATTTTTTGTGGGCTTCTCCGGATTTAAAATCTAGACACAAAGAGCACCACAATTTACAATAAAATGCTATTCTTCATTTTCCAAATGGAGCATTTGCCATAAGAATATTATCGTTCTATCATCTTCGTGGCTAGTAGGTCTCTAAAGTCTTAGATCATGTTTGGCTACCATTTATTATTTGCTAATTAATTGTCAAATCATTTTTATCGATATATTTCGTGAAGCTCACGATTTTTATTCTTCGCTTATTTTTATTTATTTATAATTTAAACTATTTATAAACAACTTCCAATTATTTGAAATGAGTGAATCTTAAATTATTCTTTTTGTAGCAAATTAAAGATTGCTTAAACATAAAATCTGTCAAAATTCAAACGTATATTTTATGGACAATAGAAATTAGAAAAGGAAAGAATAACGCAACCCATGCCATCCCCTTAGATAAATTAGAACAAACTGGTCTTTTTCCTTCTACGTTGGGTACTTAGTTGCTACATTTTTTAATAAATTGGGAACGCAACTGTAATTTTCCACAATAATAAGATCATCATTCTAACGCATTAATCAAATTCTGAACATCCTTCACAAAATAGTGCAACTTCTTGATGCAGCACACAACCAATGGGCTAAGTTTAACTTTTAAGTGACTATTCTAAGGGGGAAAAAAAAAATATTCTAAGAACACTCACAAATAATAAAAATGTTGGAAAATATGAGTAAATGGCTCACTTTTGACACACTTTTTGGTGGGATCCGTTGGTCCAATTTGGAAGATCAAAGTTGATCCATGTTCTCCTCGGTGAGAGTATCGAAATCGTATATTTACTTGCCAAAAATGAAGCTCGAGTGAATGAGAAATTAAAGTATTTTACAACGAAAAGAATCGTAGCCAAGTTCTAGGTGATAGTAATCACCTTGATAAAGAGATAAATCAATTAATGAAATTGAAGTTCTTTCTTTGGCTTATTTATCGATTAGAAGATTTAGCTTGTATGAATCGCTATTGATTTGATACCAATAATGGTAGTCGTTTCAGTATGTTAAGGATACATTTGTATTGACCATTGAAAGATAATTTATGTGGAAAAAATGAGTTTGTCCTACATAGGAAAAATATGAAAGTAAGAACAACTTTAAATATGGTTGTACATTGGAAGGGTGTAATGATGTGTAGTATAGAGGCTCTCTCCACGTGCGCACGCAAGGGGTGCAAATTACCGATTGAAATTGCTTTCAGACCTTAAATTTGTGTGCGGGTGCGACATGCGTACACGAATATCGGACCGAATGGAGCAAAAATTGGCCCATTTAGAGTGTCTACATTTTGCAATTTTTTGTTTTCTCAAACCGACCTCTGAGTTTTTGAAAACTGCCAAAACTCACATAAATTGAAGCAATTCCAGTGTTTATTGCCATGGAGTTAATAGGCAGATTTAATCTTATATTAAGTCTTATTTCCAACAATTCTAACCATGAAAATACACACAAAAGTTCTGTCTGCATACACACGAAAATATTCTGCAAATTAGTGTTGTCTATATAACAATCTGTTGCATTTTCAGCGTTGTCTTGGTGATATTGTTCGAATACAAATTCAGTTCGTCGAAGTAGTATCTGTGGTGCTCAAATTCTATGGATTTTACCATTGTATCCTGGGAAATAGATGCTCGGATTAACTTACGGTAAGGGGGCGAATCTGTTTTAAGAAAATTATGCTTGCACAGGCCTCGGGTTGAAGATTTATTTATTTTCTGCAATTTACATATTTGCAATTTATTCTTGCAGATTATTTATTTAGTGATTTACACGTCTGCAATTTACTTGATTCATATATTTTACGATTTACTTGTTTATTATATTTATGTTAAAAATAAAAATCGAAAAAGAAAAAAAAATCTAAATTTTCTTGCTAACAGTTGGTAAATACAATTTGGTATATATTAGTTGCATATACGGTATTTAATCTTTCATTGTATGTATATGAAATGGGTAAAACCAATATTTGTCAAATATGGTTAAAAGTATATACGATATGCAACATATACGGTAAGCGTCCTGCAAATACAGTAAGCTGCATATATGGTGTGCTTAAAATCAGTATCTAAATTACATATATAGTATGCGATAATCCGGTTTCATTAACACTACTAAGTTCTAACAAACTTAAAACGGATTCCTAAGTAACTAATTTTTTTTGTTTGACTTTTAGAAATGGCATCAACCAACATGGATGTAATCTAAGCTGTGCTTACTAGAAATCAAGCTGTGGGCTCTGCTGTGGTTCAAGGCCCAAGCTCTGTTGTAGCCAGAATGTGGCTAAATTGCCAAGTCATGTTGTGAGTTGTATTATGGCTCCAACAATTGGCCATACCATTAATGTTCCGGTCAATCATGGAGAAAAAATTGCGAAAATTCAATGTCTTGAATTTCAAAAGTTGGCAGTAGAAAATGATTTTTACCTGACCACTTTGAATCTTCCGAGATTCTTGATTGAGATTGCTCTAAAACTCAATGAGGGTGAGGGAGATGTTCAAACAATCATGCATTTGATGCTTGGAACCATTTGAATTTTCTGTGTCAAAACTATATTATGAACAATTTAGCAGACACCCTATACAACTAGGGATATTAATGAGCCGAAACTCAAGGCTCGAGTAAAATGAAATGAGCTTTTTTCAAGCCCAAGCCGAGCAAAAGCTCGGAAAGAAAAAGGCTCGAGCCGAAGCGAGCCAAGCCCGAGCCGGATCGATTTTTTCTTTATTATTTTTTTATTTTTTTTTAAAATAATTGCATTGGCACTGCTGCCTTATTTTAACAAGGCAGCTTATTTTAAGGCAGCCGCTAGCTGCCTTTTTTTGTGCTTTTCCTTCTTATTTGTTTATTTATTTATATAAAAAAAGGCCCAAGCCGGTAAGCCACACGGGTTGGCTTGGGCTAAGCCCGAAACCTCAAAATGGGGCTCGACCTGAGCCCCGAGCCATGGCTTGGGCTTTTTTGGGGGCCAAGCCACTGGCGGCCTGAGTCGATGAGTCAAATTGACATCCCTATGTGTATAGTATTATGAAAACTGTTACTGAGTTGTGGGAGTCTTTGGATTGAAAATATAAAACTGAGGATGTCGGAGTTAAAAAGTTCATTGTCGGTAGATTCTTAGACTAAAATAGTGGACTCCAAAACAGTTATCAGTCAAGTACAAGAACTCCCAGTGATTTTTCACGAAATTCATGACGAAGGGATGATGTTAAGTGAAACTTTTCAAGTGGCTATACTTATTAAAAAATTGTCCCCCGCGTGAAAAGATTTCAGGAATTGAAAGTCGAAGAACTAATTGTTAGACGTCGAATTGAAGAAGATAGCAAGAGTTTTGAAAAGAAGTGGTTCAATCCTGGTATGGTTAAAGCCAATGTTGTTGAGCATGGTCAAAGTAGTAAGATCTACAAAAACAAGTTTGAGTCATCCGGTGGCAAAAGGACCAAGTAAGGACCGAAAGGTGGAATTTTTAAGAAGAAATTCCAAAGAAAATGCTTCAATTGTGACAAAGTGGGCTACAAGTCTTCAGAGTGCAGATTGCCAAAGAAGAAGAAAGAAAGAAATGTGGTTGACTATATGGCACAAGATGTGTTGGAGCTGAATCTCTCAGCCGTAATTTCTAAAGTGAACATGGTGGGTTCAAATCCTCAAGAGTGATGATTTGACACCGGTGCTACCAGGCATGTGTGCTCTGATAAGGAGCTGTTTGCGACGAATAAAGCAATTGAGAATGGAGAAAAGTTGTTTAAGGGAAATTCAACAACTTCTGGAATCAAAGGTCAAGGAAATGTGGTTCTGAAGATGATTTCGGGAAAGAGCTGACTCTCAACAATGTGTTATATGTGCCGAAAATTCGCAAGAACCTAGTTCCGGGTCGATTTTGAATAAGCATGATTTTCGTATTATATTTGAGTCAAACAAAGTTATTTGTGTATTTGAGTCAGACAAAGTTATTTTGTCGAAAAGTGAAATGTTTGTCGAAAAATGTTATGTTTCCGATGGTTTGTTTAAATTCAATGTAATGGTTGTTAAACAAAAAATAAATGAAGCAAACTCTTCTGCTTACTTACTTGAGTCTTCAAATTTGTGGCATGGTAAATTAGGACATGTTAACTATGATACTTTACGTACACTAGTTAACTTGAATTGCACACCTGAGTTTCATATTGATTCCAAAGATAAGTGTGACACTTCTGTTGAGACAAAAGTAACAAAGTTATCGTTTAAATCAATTGAACGGAACACAGAACCACTTGATTTAATTCATAGTGATGTATATGACCTAAAACTTGTTACAAACAAGAGGTAGTAACAAGTATTTCATTACTTTTGTCGACGATAACACTAAATATTGTTATATGTATTTGCTAAAAAGTAAAAATGAAGTTATAGAGAAATTTGTTCTCTATAAGGATGAAGTTGAAACTCAACATAATAGGAAAATTAAAGTACTAAGAAGCGATGGAGGTGGTGAGTTCTGTGTACAACATTTGCTGAATTCTGTGCACAACACGGAATTATACATGAAACCACTGCACTTTATTCACCGCAATAAAATGGTGTTGTTGAACGAAAAAATTGTACTTTAAAGGAAATGATGCAAAACGGTGTTGTTGAACGGAAAAATTGTACTTTAAAGAAAATGATGAATACAATGCTAGTAAGTTCTGGGTTATCTCAGAACATGTGGGGGAAAGCTGTGTTGTTAGCAAATTACCTTTTAAATATGGTGCTTCGAAAGAAAATGAAAAAGACCTCTTATGAGTTATGAAAAGGAAGAAAACTTTCTTATAAATACTTACGAGTTGCGGGTGTGTTGCTAAAGTGGCCGTTCCAACACCAAAGAAGGTAAGGATTGTGCCAAAAATAGTGGATTGCATCTTTATTGGCAATGCACACAATAGTAGTGCTTATTAGTTTCTTGTGTATCATTCTAAAATCCCACACATACACAAAAACACAATATTGGAATCAAGAAATGCTTCATTCTTTAAACATGTATTTCCGTACAAATCTAAAGAGGAAGTAAGCTCCTCCAAACAAACATATGAGACTATGACTGAAAATAATCATGACGACGAACTAGAAGAGAAGACTGAGGTTAGACGTAGCAAATGGGAAATAATAGAAAAATCGTATTGTCTTGATTTTCTGACTTATATGCTAGAAAGTGAACCTCAAAGTTCTCAAGAGGCTGTGAATTTCTCGGAAGGATCTCAATGGAAGGATGCCATTAAAAGTGAAATGGATTTCATACTGCAAAATCATACATGGAAGATAGTGGATTTTCCTTTGAAGCAAACCACTAGACTATAAATGAATTTTTAAAAAGAAAATGAGAGCAGATGGAATATCGAAAAGTATAAGGTCAGATTAGTAGTAAAAGGTTACAAACAAAGAGAATGCCTTGATTACTTTGATATGTATTCTCCAGTGATGAGAATAACATCTATAGGTTGATACTTGCGATTGTCGCTTTGCGAAATCTTGAAGTACATGAAATGAATGTTAAAACTACCTTTTTAAATGAAAATTTAGAACAAGAAATCTATATGGAGTAACCCGAGGGGTTTTCGTCATCAGGGTAGGAAAAGAAAATTTGTAAATTGGTGAAGTCACTAAATGACTTGAAAAAAGTACCTAAGCAATGTCATGAAAAATTTGATAATGTCATAATAGAGAGTAGATTTACAATCAATGAGTGTGGCAAATGTGTTTACGTTAAAGACATTAAAGATGACTATGTCATCTTGTGTCTTTTACGTTGACGACATGCTTATTTTTTATAGTGACAATAAGATGATTGAATCCACTAAAAATATGTTAAATTTGAGATTTGACATGAAAGATATGGGTTTAGCTGATATTATATTTGGAGTGAAAATCTCAAGAACATCAGATGAGCTTGTTCTAAGTTAGTCACATTATGTAGACAAAATTCTAGAAAAAGTTCAATAAGGATAATACTGATATGGCTAGAACACCGATCGATACAAGTTAATATCTATCTAAAAACAAAGGTAAAAGTGTCTCTCAAGTAGAATATTCGAGAGTTATTGAAAGTCTAATGTACTTGATGAGCTGTACAAGATCAGATATAGTCTACACAATCAGTAAACTGAGTAGATACACGAGTAATCCAGGAGCTGATCGCTGGAAAGGAATAGTAAGAGTACTAAAATACTTAAAATATACTCGTGACTATGGACTACACATACCAGATATCCAGTGGTCATTGAAGGATACAGTGATGTTAATTGGATATCTGATATAAAAGACTAAAAGTCCACCAGTAGATTTGTATTTACATTGGGAGGTGCTACCATATCGTGAAAATCCTCTATGCAAAGTTATAGCTAAATTTACGATGGAATCTGAGTTTATAACTTTAGATAAATGTGGTGAAGAGGCCGAATGATTGAACAACTTCTTAGAGGATATCCAAAAATGGTCAAAATCTGTGTCAGCAATTTGCATATATTGTGACAGTCAATCAACAATAGAAAGGGCACATAGTAACATGTACAATGGCAAGTATAGACATATACATCGGAAATACAATACCATAAGACAATTACTCTCAACTGAAGTTATCACTATTGGATATGTAAGGTCAAAAGATAATGTCGGCGATCTGCTAACCAAATGGTTAAATAGAGAGTTAGTTGAGAAATCATCAAAATGAATGGGACTTAAGCCCTTGAATGGATAAGTTAGTAAAAAGGAAACCCAACCTAGTTGACCGAAGATCCTAAGATCTATGTTCAAAGGGACAACCTAATTGTAAAGATTTAATAAAATCACTGCGGGGGTGTTACCTCCTATCTATTCCTATGAAGTAAAAGTGATGCCCGTAAGGATGAAGGATAAGCAATAAGTTTTTAATGATTCTTATGCGTCAAAAATCGAGCCAAGTAATACAGGTTACTTGTAATAAGAAATCACCTATGTTTGAGAGAAGTGGGTCCGCTTCTAATAGAATTGTGTGGGGCTCAATTCTCAAGAACTCTCACAGAACCAAGCATATATTCATGGCCAAAACGAACATAATAATGAGAATTGAATTGTGTTAGGAATAATGTTGTGTAGAGTATATCATTATTTACATAAATGGCAGAAAGTAAATATGCTTTCACAAGGGAATGTTCATCAAAGGATAATATCTAACTATCCTATGCAGGCTTCAACCGTTGAACTTTATTACCAAGTCTTGTATCTTACGGTCTCATGTCTCTCCCAATTTTCATTCATGTGAGGGATTGTTGAAAAATATAAGTAAATGGCTCACTTTTGGCACACTTTTTGATGGGATCCGTTGGTCCAATTTGGAAGATCAAAGTTGATTCGTGTTCTCTTCCGTGAGAGCATCATAATTATATATTTAGTTGCCAAAAATGAAACTCGAGTGAATGAGAAATCGGAACTCAAAGTTGACCATTGGACGATGGTTTATGTGGGAAAAATGAGTTTGTCCCACATAGGAAAAATATGAATGTAAGAACCACTTTAAATATGTTTGCACATTGGAAGGATGTAATCATGTGTAGCATAGAGGCTCTCTTCACGTGCGCACGTAGGGGGTGCAAATCACGGACCAAAATTGCCTTCGGACCTTGAACTTGTGTGCAGGCGTGACCCACGTATACGAATGTCGGACCGAACGGAGCAAAAATTGGCCTGTTTGGAGTGTCCACGTTTTGCAATTTTTTGCTTTCTCCAACTGAACTTTGAATTTTTGAAAACTGCCAAAACTCCCAGAAATTGAAGCAACTCCTGTGTTTATTGCTATGGAGTTAATAGACAAATTTAATCTTATATTAAGTCTCATTTTCAGCAATTCTAACCACGAGAATACACACGAAATTACTGTCTGCATACACACGAAAATATTCTACAAATTAGTGTTATCTACATAACAATCTCTTGCTTTTTTAGCATCATCTTGGTGATGATATTATTCGACTACAAACTCAGTTTGCGAGCATAATATCTGTGGTGCTCAAATTCTACGGGTTTTACTGCTGTATCCTAGGAAACAGATGCTCGGATTAAACCTCAAGCACTTACGGTAAGGAGGTGACTCTAATTTAAGGAAACCGTGCTCACACAGGTCTTGGGTTGAAGATTTATTCATTTTATGCAATTTACATATTTATAATTTATTCTTATA
This sequence comes from Olea europaea var. sylvestris, assembly GCF_002742605.1. Lineage (NCBI taxonomy): Eukaryota > Viridiplantae > Streptophyta > Magnoliopsida > Lamiales > Oleaceae > Olea > Olea europaea. Next base: position 7,296,061 of record NC_036245.1, on the reverse strand, counting down.
GATTATTTATTGAGCGATTTACACGTTTGCAATTTACTTGATTCATATATTTTTTCAATTTACTTGTTTGTTATATTTATGTTAGAAATAAAAATCGAAAAAGAAATTTTTTTTTTTGAATTTTCTTGCTAACAGTTGGTAAATGCAATTTGTTATATGTTAGTTGCATATACGGTATTTAATCTCTCATTGTATGTATATGAAATGGGTAAAACCAATATTTGTCAAATATGGCTAGAAGTATATATGATAAGCTGCAAATATGGTAAGGTGCAAATACGGTAAGTTGCCTACAAATACGGTGAGTTGCATATATGGTAAGCTTCCTGCAAATACGGTAAGCTACATATACGGTATACTTAAAATTGGTATCTAAACCACATATACGATATATGATAATCCAATTTCATTAACATCACTAAATTCCAACATAAAATTCATGCATAAGTTCATGCTTCAGACAAAATCTTAATCCTACTTTAGGTAGTTTCTTTCATGTAATCTGATAGGAGGAAAAACAACAAATAAGATACATTTTCTATAATATTATGATACAAAATTGCTCATATTGTGGTAGCCACACAAAATAAACGGAAAATAAGATTGTCAAGGGAGTTTACATACGTAGAGGCATTAACAAATTGAACATTATTATCTGATATGTCTGTGTCTATGTGATAGACTGCGTTGCTCCCAAGTTAGGAAAATTTATGCAACGACCTACTCTCCTAGGAAACTAGTAATCGAAGTGTTGCCTATCCCACCTTCATCACCAGACGATGAGGCCACTCATCGAGGCCACCCTCCATTTTTGACGCTTTTAGAGCATAGCCCAATGCCTCATCAATACCATCCTTTGGGGTGACATAACTCCATGCAAACTTGTCACCTTCTCCAAGGTGATGAAAGAGGACCCAAACTTTAGCTAACTCTAGAGACCAAGGTGGTTGGTCTGCATCATAATACTTTGTGCAGGCTACAACTGATAAATGCATTTTATGCACTAATTCAAAATTTTATTATTATTCAACTATATGTATATTGAGTGATTATTTACTTAATTTGTGTAAACTATTTTATCATAGGAAAAATTCCAATAAAGGTACAATTGGTGTGAAAAAGAGTTATTGGGAACTTAATTGGAGTTGATTCAGAGTAGTTGAAAATTAACTGAATTGTAATTGATTAATTGGAAGTATTAATGGAGCATTCGATAAAAAAATCATAAGATCTAGGGGTTAAATTCGAAATTTGAAAAGTTTAGGGACTAAATTTTAAACTTTCAAAACTTGCAACCGATCAATTATTAGTAATTTTGGGATGAAGAGGATTGAATTGAAAGGATTAGAAGATGAAGGACTAAATTGGACGGGAAAATGATTCCAATTAAAAAGTGGAATCAATTCTTTTTCCTTCTCAAACTCTCTGTGGAAACTAGTTGGATCAAGGATTTTAACCTAAATCTTTTTCTATAAATACATACCTTATCCAACAATTAGAAGAGGCTTGTGGAGATCTGTTACACGAGACAAAGTACATTTTGGAACACATAAATCTTACATTTACAGCACCAAAAGGAAAGAACTCAAGAATCAATAAGACGTTAGGGTTTCAAAGTTTTTACAAGAAGAATGTGGAATTTTGGTACAAATTTTGGACAAGATCTTCACCCTTTTTCTTCTTTTGCCTTAAAATTCGGTGATATACTTTAATTATTTCTTGTTTTATTCTTTCCCATAATATTTAAATATGTAATTAAATAATTGGTTAAGATGAGCAATTGTAACCTAGAGATTGAACTTTATTTTTAATTAAAAAGTCTTAAATCTCCTATTAATGTTGTGAATTATTTTTACTTCTTTTTTTTTTAATGCTTTGAATTATTGGACACTACTTCATTGATCTGTGAGCAATAATTATGCCGAGAGTCGAATTATTTGTTTATACCATCGAGTAAAAACCTGCAATTTGGATAAAAGAGTAGATATACACTTTCATGGTTATCGCCGTCTTTAAATAAATTCTTTAGTAATTGAATGTTCTTTATTGGTTGAATGTTCTTTATTGGCATTCAGATTTACATAGAGATATGATGGGTTGACTTAATTAAGTAGGATTGGTTCGAGCTCCAGAGACGTAAATTAGTTAAATTAAAAAAATTCGACCGACTAAATGGAATCTATTGTAATAAAATTTCGAAATTGAGATTAAAGAATAGTTATGATGAACTCGAGAATCCTAACACTTAAACCATTATATAAAAGCTCACTTTTTAATTATTTTGTAGAATTATTATAATATTTACGATAACAATTAGAAATACTTGTATTTATCCTCGATTGAATTGAAGTTAGGAATAGGTGAAACAATGACTAAATTGTAGTTCTCTTAAGAAGGATAATATGGACTCTTAGGTCTACTTTATTACTTGTCATGATCCGTACACTTGTGAAATATAAAATCGACAATAAATTTTTGGGGCCATTGTCAAGAACTTTTTTTAATTCAATATTGGTTTAAATTATTTCTAGCTTTTATTTTATTCTTTCTTTTTTCAATTTCAGCTAATCTACTTTTTTATCATTGATAGGAGCGAAAAGAACACAAGAGATCATCAATAATATGTAATAACTTATCCTGATATTAATGATGGTGATATGCTTGTTGGAGATGTCTTCGCCATGATGGGATACAATCCACCTACTACACTCGAAGAGACTTGCTAGTGTCATTATTTATCCCATCCATCTGGAGGTGACAATTGAGCCAAGTAGCTTGCTGGGTCGTCGCGTTGAGGTTCAACCATCGAAGGCTCGAGCTCATTTCAAGATTAGTCTGAGCACGAGTCGAGCAGGGAAACTCGATAGGCGAGTTCAAACTTTTGCATATGACCTTTGGTTCCCCAATGATCATTGAAATTTTTTATTTTTTATTTTAGTTTTTTCCTATATAAATACCCCACAATACAAATCATTTTTTTACACAACAATCAACAAACTCTCTTCTACTCTCCATAATTCTATGATTTCTTCATTATTCGTTATTACATACAAATATACAATCTATTACTTATATGTATAATTGCATACACATTCTATAATTTTTATTACATTCAAATTTCAATTCTATTACATACACTCCCTCAATTTTATTCTCTTCTCGACTTTATCCAATTTATACATTTCATCTTTATTCTCTACACTACATTCTATTACATACACATGGATCCTATTGATTCTATTGAGAGCTTGTTCGATGGCCGTTCACCTATGATGCCACAATCTAAATTTATCAATCAATTTGCTGGTCACCATCCCCAACGGTTTGTCGAAAATAGGCATTGATGATACTCATGAAAGTAGTAATCCAATTGATTTGGATAACATCGAGAAGATGCTAGCGATGTGGAACTACAAATTCTCGATGCAAGGGGGAAGTGAAAGGGAAAAATTGCAAAGTATTGGGAACACTTTAAATTGATTTTAATAGATCGTACCATCACAGAGTCTAAGGCCATGTGTATATACAGTCAAACACGATTGACATGGCAAAAGGTTATTGATATCAACCACATCAACAGTCATTATGTGAAATGGATGCCAAACATCGACTTGTTGGTGGATTTCAAACACAACTAGCATTTGATACTCCTTCTAGTACCAGTTCTTCAACACCAAGCACATAGATGTATATGGAGGAAAGAATTTGTAAAGAAATGGTAAAGTTCATTATCGGTGTTGAGTTGCCGTTAAGCGTAGTCGACAACGACCATTTCACAACGCTCGTGAAAGAACATCTCCAACTAAGATATGTGTGGACAAGTAGAAACACTCTTTGTAATGATACACTAGAGTATTTCGTTAGAAACAAAAACCAATTGCTTAGTGATTTACATAAATAAGACGGTATAAATGAAAAATGTTATATAGCAGTAAGCCAGTAACCGTACACTCTATGGACCTACTTTAAATTATGCATAAAAAAATATTATTTTTAAGATAATTAAATTTTCTCATAATGCTAAGAATATTATTAATGTTCTCATGGAAATTATTTAGGAATATCGTTGTAAAAATAAAATTCATTCTTTTACATTTAATAATGATAGGGATACAAACCTGTTAGCGATAAAGTTTATAGAGTACTTAATCTAGCTTTTGGTGGTTTCTTTGTTTCATATTTGTTGTGTGTGTTACATTTTTAAATGAATTGTGCAAGATAGTACGTGACATATTAAGGATCAAATTTATAGAATTAGGGATGCACTTGTATATATCATCACATATATCACCAAATATGAAAAAAGTATTTGAGGAACTTTGTGCACGTGGCCAAGATACCAAAATATTTATAACTGATATAGGGTATAGATGGAACTCCACTTACATATTATTAAAATAATATGAAGGATATGAATATTTAATCGCTGATATAGTAAAAAATGTCAATGATTCTGTTTTGATTTATTCTAATTCGAAACTAGCCTTTAAAGTAAAAAATAAAAAAAATAAAAAAAAGACTAGTTTTTATGATTTTAAAAATATCTTATCTGGGGATAGTATAGTTCAAAAGTTCTAAACATCTTTTTGTCATTACATGAACTTTCAAAAATACAAAAGGATCACAAATTACTGAAATATTATTTTCTATGGAACTGAATTTAGAACAAATTGGAAAGACTTGCCTATGTTATTTCCTTAGCAAGTGTAATGGACCTCAAGTACAATTTAAGAGGCATTAAATATGTTAATAGACAAATAACAACTATTTAAAATTCGACGCACTTATCACTTATTGGAATTTAGAAAATAAGTTAACTTGTATGTATGAATTGTATGTACAATGATTGGGTGCAAATATTAGTCGAAAACACGCCGCAACCACCCGTTCTACTAATCTTGAAGAAGATGATGAAAAACTAGGGAATGTATTTGAAGGCATTAGGGATAAAAGATATGATAAATGAGTTCTTCCTCTAGAGTGTCTCCAACATATAATCTGACAGCGGACGCAAGTTCTACCAAAATGCCTGCTAAATTAGTTAAATATTTAATCATCAAATGCTTGGGAGTGTGAAATCCATTGATGCTATATAATTTGATTTACTTGATTTTTGGCAAAAGGACGAACAAAAATATTCTTTTGTTTCTATCATTGCAAAAGCTCTTTTAACACCTCCAGTTAGACTATAGCTTTGTAGTTTGTTTTTAGTGTGGGTAAAATAACTTTGTTTGAGGTTAGGAGTCAACTGAAAGAAAATATTTTGGAAGTATTGATGTGCGTAAAGAATTGACAAGATGCACGTTTTCAAATACAATATAAGTACGAGGAAATTGCATGCAATCATATTAATTTAATTGTCATATAATCAAATTTTGTTATTTTCGTAATACTATTGTGATTTTAAAAAAATAAATAAATAAAATTGTAACAGGTAAGGAATCGATCGCAACCTTGAAAGAGAAATTGGATCTTTCCTCTCTTCTTGATAAAGGGAGACAATATTGGAGCAAAATTAAAACAACCCTGGATCAAGCTCAATCTGGTAGTAGATTCCATAAAACATCGCGATAAAGCCAAGGGTCAAGCCAAAGATGAGATGAGCCTTTATCAATAAGGTGCCTAACTTATTTTATACTGTTTTAACTTTGCTTACTGGAAAATTAAGTAGCTAGTCCCAAGTTCGTATAAAAAGAGAAGGGTTTTAAAAAAAATTTAAAAAAATAAAATCTAATTTCAAAATTATCAAATCTCAATTGCCAAACATTTTGATCGAGTTAAGATTTTTTGTTTTGTAAGTTTTTTCTTAGAGGGATCACTTGTTTTATGAAATCAACTTGATTGCATGGAGGACGTGGATGAGCACATACCTCGTAAGAAAAAGATTCACAGAACTAAAATTCTTGACTTAATTAGAATGTTCTCTACATCTTTATAATTTATGTATTTCAAATCTCAATTCAATTATCTACATCTTTATATATTTCACATTCATACAATTCAATTATTCAAGTTTCAAATCAATTCTCTATATTTAATTTGACGAGTATATATATACTTATTTTATTTTTTGAAAAAATCAACCCTTTGAAAACAAAGAATCTATATCCTCAAATTTAAGGTATCGTCAATGAAGCATGTTGTCAAACATACCTGGAACTTGTGGATTCTTTGTTTTTTCGTGTACAATTTTACCTCGGTCTACTATACGTAACAAGTTCTTCATGCACAATTTAACAAGTTATTCGTGTATAATTTTAACTCCGTCTACTAGAAATAAGTAGCTAGGCTAGGCTAAAATAAAATGAAGAGAGTTTTTGAAATAAAATTAAAAAAAAAATCATATCTAATTTCAAATCTCAATTCAATTTAATATTTAATGTACATTTTACTTCTATAACGTTATACACTTCATATTCATACAATTCAATTAATCAAACCTCATATCAATTATATACATTCAACTTAACAAGTATAAAGATTGTTGCATATGAGCAAGCCTCCAAAAACAAAGAATCAATTTCCTCAAATTCCATGTAACGTCAATGAAGTGTGCTACCAAACATATGAAGTGTGTTTGATTCATGTGTTTGGCATTGACGATACTTGGAAGAACTTGCGAAAATGTCAAAATGAATTCTTTGTTTTTCGGATACTTGATTTAAAATAATAATAATAATAATAATAATAATAATAATAATAATAATAATAATAATAATAATATTGTACACATGATAAGTTATTTGTGTACAATTTTAACTCTGAATAATTATTGTAAAAAGGTTAGAAAAACCCAAAAAAAAGTTGAGCTTGTGGGCTGAGCCCAGCTTGGTCCTTAAGAGACAAGCTAAACATAAGCTTAGCATGTATTTTACGAGCTATGATCTCAACTCGTGGGTAACGGGGCCTAGCAGGCTCAACTCAACCCATTGCCATCTCTCCATACATTTTTTATGAAAAGATGAGATCAACTTGTAAACATTGTGGATTATACTAAAAGTTGATTGTTATTAGCCACTCCAGATGAAGTCAAGAAAGCTATCTTGGATTGTCTATATAAAGAAGATGACGACGACATGCTTGTGGAAGATGTCTTTACCATGTTGAACTATAAAAGGAATGAAAAAAATTATTTTGGATGAATCAAATAGCATACTTACAGAGGATATCTTTATTATTTAACCTAGTGAATCAATAACTAAAGAAGAAGAATATGTAGAAATTGAGAAATTAATCATGATGAAGATAATCGAATCATTGGCATTCAAGAAGACAGAATTAGCATATGAACCTCCAACTTCAATGATTTTGTGATTAAAGCCAATGAAGAAATTGAAGTATGCTTAATTGAGTCCGAATTGGGTAATGGCATGTCATATCATACTTAAGAAGGCAAAGTAAAGTCTTCGAGGGAATAAGAAGTGTAGTGTAGTCTACACAAGCTAAGCAAGAACTCCAAGTCCTATTCAAAGTGGTGAAATATCATAATCCAAACCCGGTGTATAATATATATATATATATATATACACACACACACACACCACGGGTTTCGACTAAACTAAACTTTTTTGTTTTCTTAGGGTCAATCACGGCTTTATAAATTTTGGTCAACCGAAATTTTTAAAAAAAAATATATTAATGTCATTTTCTTTTCTTTCTTTGCTTTTTTTTTTTATTTCTATTATAAAATTAAAAAAATTAATTTGAAAATTTAAATTTTTCGAAAACATTTTTTTTTCTCTTTATTTGTTATAGGTTATAACTAGGTTACAATTGTCATTCCAAATTAAATTAGCATAAACTCACGTTTGAGTATATTTAAAATTATTTTTTGGTTCTTTTTCAAGTATGATGAAAATATTTTATAGAATGAGCAAAGATATAATATTAAAGGAAGATAAAATACCAAGTGATAAAAGAAAAACATCATATACAAGGTGACTATTATTAACCCTTCTTTAAGCCTATTTTATACACCCATTGGGAACATTGTCTATTTTAGTTAGGGATGTAGATTAGTTAGTTTGGTTTATTTATTTTCTTGTGTGAAATGTTTTAAAAAATAAATCATTAAAAATAAACTATATATTTCTTATTTTATGTGGTATTGTATGAGTTGGATATCCTTGTTGGCTGATTGAAATATTTGAGATTGTTTATGTTTCATGAATTGTGAATAAATCATGCGATGTTTTTGCTAATTTGAAACTTGTTTATGTCTAATCGTATTTATTAAGCGTAATAGTCATGATAATTATAATGTATTTTTTAGTGGTTATATGAATAGTACATGTTTAATTAATTTTTAACTTGAAAAGACAAAACAATATCATAATATATAACACGACCACTTAACAAATTAAAATGTATAGTTTGAGGGTGGTTGATCTAGTGTTGGGAATTATTTAGATACGTGTTCATTTCATGCTTATTGAATATTTGTGTGGAATGTTTTTGATCAACAAGTATAACCTATGTAGTAACAGTATACTAGGATTTTGATTTCAATTATTCATCTAAAAAATAAAAGACGTCGCACTAGTCGATTATGGCACAAAAGAAAAAGTTACATACATTGTTGTAGCAATCTAGTTGCATACATTGTTTTGAGTAATTCGACCCTATTCATCATGATATTTAAGAGAAGATGTACCGACTAAGAAGCTTGCCTACAATGTAGAGTGAAAACTACCTTCAAAACTCAAAGAAGTTTTTCCAAAATTAGAAGAAATGACACAATAAAAGAAAAGAAAAACTCAAAGCGTGTTGGGCAGTGGCAAAACAACTATAAGCATTATTTTTGTCCAGCTAATCCTTAAATACTTAATTTGAGATTTAGAAATCTTGTGACGTTTATTTAGTTTAGGTGAAGTTTGAACGTTTAGACATTCAAATTTAGGAAAAATCATCAAATGTCGAGGTAGTGGCTCTCATTGTTGGAACCTAACCAAATATAAGCAAGAAAGGAAAAAGTGTTGCGCAATCAACCTTGGAATATATGCCCCAGGTATATGACTGAAAGACAAATTTGATTTGTACATCCCACGAGAGAGAGAAAATTGAAGACTTTTAAGTGTTAAAAAATAACCATCTTAAAATTTCATGATGATTAGATTGACTATTACACAGATCGATCAAACATATAACATGTAAAGAATTATTTTTAGTTACAATACTCATGAACTTTATATGAATTATAAAACAATCATTCAAAATCAGATAAACGTTCAATTTCAAATTCTATGATTTAATATCTAATATCAAAATGTAAGTTCAATGTTATCCTAGCATCTATAAAATTAACCTAGCATCATCATAATACAAAACATAAATTGGATTGATATAACATTCCTATAATTAAAACGTACGAAGAAGACGAAGAGTGATCTTGAATTGTTGAATCTCGTCGATGGCTCTTGATCAATCTCCTTGATTCTTCTTCTTTTTTAAACCAAGAAAGTTGTATGAATTTGGTATGAATATGTATTTTGTATATAAAAGTTTCTTCAACACTTGTAAAAAATTATGTGCTTTTTTTTTTTTTTTAATCAAAACCTTCCTCTTTAGGCTTCTTCTTTGCAAGAATCGTGTCTATTGTATCCCGAGATCCTTTCTTTGATTGAATTATGAATGATTGTGTTTATAGCCCAAGAATTAGGTCAAAACTCATGCCTTGGTTGCTTTCCAAGTAGAAGTTGAATCAAACAAGGAAATAAAATATTTTCTAGCTATCAAGTCCATAAGATTGCGTGGTAGAGACCAGTGCGATAGGATGGTTGTCACATTGAACTCATTGTTCACAAAACTTTTACCCTTGCAATCACAAGCACTCATTCTAGTCCTTATTCAACTTGGTCCTTGAATTTTTCTTTTGGTTTTGCTCAAATTCTTCCTTATTTTCATAATGGGTCCTTCATCTTTAAATCTTACAATTCAATCATCATTCTACAAAATCATCTGTAACTTATTCTTTGCAAGTTCCAAAATTTAGATAATCGAGTCCCCCAGACTTTCTAAATAACATATTTAGCTCCTGGGACATAAAAATTTATTTGATTGCTCTTTTAATTCTTCTGACTGATCATGTACAATTAGGTCGATTTTAAATTACCCAGAAAAAAATTCAATTATTCTCAAAATGTCCTTTCTTTGCATTGGTTTTGCCTATAATTAAATTATTTATACTAAATCAGCTCAATTAACAATAGATATTCTGGTTTAGAAGTTTGAATGAGTGCATCCATAAACAGACGCTTTCTTGGAATTAATTCATAGGCATTTTCATTTAGTTATACTTCTTACATTATTGTTATAACTATGTAAAGAAATGGAAGAAACAAGCGATATAATAAAATACACTTATTAAATACTCTAAAGCTTAAACTCTTATTCGTTTCGAGCAAAATTATCTACTAAACACACAAGCAAATAAAAATAAAAGCCATGCATTAGATAGCTTGCCATATTCTCCTAAAATAGTGAAATTGTTTGAAAATTCGTAAAAGTCTCATATTAACGATACCAAAATAAGTGATTGTTTTTCCAAATTAAGTGAGCGTTTCTCCTTAAATTCATAAACTGTTTGAAGATTTAAGTGTTTTTCCAAACTAAGTGGTCAATGCTCAGCCGAACAGAAATAGTATTTATAGTTATTTTGTCACTACCTCAATACACTTTCTGTGTTTTTTCCTTTATTTTTTTCATTGTGTCTCTTCTTCTATTTTGGAACCTTTTATTTAGTTTTCGAAGTAGTTTTTACTATACACTGCAGGCAGCCTTCCTCTGCAATAGATCATGTCCTAAACATTAGTGATTAATAGGTGTGATTACTCAAGACTAACTTCACACTACAATATAGATAACTTTTTTAACTTGCCACAACTATTGCAATGCCTTTTTCTTAGGACAAGTAAATGGGATCGAACCCCAGGTACATGGTTACTACTGAGGTTCTATCTGGTAGCCAAAAATAATTCATACAATTATTCAGCAAACGTGGAATCAACTCCTATCTAAATAGCTCCAAACACCGAATTAACCATACCAAACTAGCCCTTTCAATTGGTTAGGTGGTTTTGGTTTTGACAACCTAAGTCTATTCAACCTATTTTATCAATGTACTCAATCTAAAAGATGCATGTTGTTCATCATGATTATTGTGCTCAAAATGATACACACATGAACAAGTATCAAACTAGCAAAGAACCACAGACAATTTCAGCTAATATCATCATACGCCAGCAAGTCCAACTCACACAAGAACACCTATAAAAAGAAAGTATTTTTTAATTTTATTTCAGAACTTTCAATTTTTTCTTTTTCCTTTTTTTTTTTTTTTTTTTGGGGTGAATTCTCATGATTAAATCTCTCACAAACAAACAAATATAGCAAAAATAATGAAGTTTACACCCCAGCTTGAAATACACATTATCTTCATTATGATCATAAAATAAGCTTAAAGAAAGGTTAGCAATATTCATTTTGTCATATGATAATGCTCTCCATTTGATATCTTATCTTCAATTTCTTTTCTTTGCTAGTTTTGTTGATTATTTCCATCATACTTGAAAAGAGAAAGAAAAATTAATTACCAATATCATCATATGGAAGTTAATGCTAATCCTTTGTTGATTGCCAGTATGGCATGAGAGAAAATTCAATATAAATGTAATGCAAGGAATATGACCCTAAGTGTAAAAATCTAAACAATAATTAAGCATGCTTAAATACTAAATGAAAGCATAACTCACTACATACAACGCAATTTATAATTAAAGACACATTAATTAAAGATAGAAAAATGGGTTGCCTCCGTTAAGAACTTGTTTTATAGTCCTTGCCTAATTTTTTACAACAATGTTTCATGGCACTTTGAATAGAGCTTTGAAGATCTTGCTTAGTTTGCTTAGATTAACTTTGCACCAGACTTCGATTATCTTCTAAACTCTTACTTTGCCCTCCACAACATGATATGACTTGTCTATACCATCTGATTTGAACACAACTATGAATACTCTGGTCTGTTCATCAACTTTAATCACGAAATCAATTATTGAAGAAACATAGAATTCAAAGGATTACATGCTAATTTCATCTTCAATGAACGCGACTAATTCGTTTGGCTCCATTATGATTAATTCCTCATTCTCTACATGCTCTTCTTATTAGTTGTTATTTCCTCAGGTTGAATGATAGGGTGGTTCTTTAAATGGATGTTGTCATCATCAATTTCAATATAACGATCATCTTAAAAAGACTTCCTTTGTCCATCATGTACTTTAATGCACAAAAGGGCGCGTCATCCTATAAACTTTGGTCATACCCTATACTGGAAAGCCCTATAATTCCCATAATACTTCCAAGTGTATCATCCATATCAACTCTACAAGTGCATCATGTCTCTTCATTTTAAATTGTTACAGGGTGCAGAGATCCCCTATAAACAAGTTATCTTCATCAATTTTGGGATCTCTAAACTCATAGTGTTGCTGGTCTCTTGCTACTTGTTGTTTCCTGTCAATGAAAACAAGAAAAATAAGTAGATTAGTTGAAAAGATAGAGAAAAATATAATTAAAAAAGTAAATCTAAATTTAGGATTAACTAAAAACTAACTAAATAACTACAATCGTCAGCAATGGCACCAAAAACTTTTTACGCTAAAATTAGTAATTGAACGATATCATAAACAAGTAATGAAATCGACGTGGATCCAAGTATCGATCTCACGGAAACAAAATATTTAACCTAGCTTCAATCAATCGAGCCCCATTATTATCAAAATTCATTTTTTCAAAACTCATTTTAAACCACACATTTTCCTATAAAATAATTTTACACGTAAATTTGAAAATTTACTTTATTTTTTAACCCCACATTCTCCCAAAAAATAACTATTTCTAAATACATTATCTTCAAAAAAGGGGGCTCTAAACAAGGGCTGAATAAAAAATTTGGAAGATATTTACAATTAGTAAGTGTATCTATAACTAACTTAATTAACAAACTACCGAACTAATGTGAAGTGGTTATGAAACTCAATTGATATCAAGTGCTAAGACGTCAATCCCCCTATATTGCTCCATCTTAGTATCAATACTATTATTTGAACACACTTATTTGGATATTTAAATTCAATATTTTAAATTTATTTAATAATTTCTATTGAGTAAAATTGAATCCATCTCACATATGACCCTCACGCATCTCTATGAAGGATGCAAACATGAAAAAGTTCATTAATTTGCAAGATCATTCAAATAAATCATGCAAAGTAGCAGTATATAAAATAAGTCTATAATTCTTTTTCATTCTCTCTAATATCCATGGAAATTATAAAATACGACATTAAACTTTTAACAGTCATTCAAAATCAAATAAATATTTAATGTCAAAATCTGAAATTTAATGTCAAAACATTGGGTTCAAAGTTATCTTAGCATCATCATGTTACAAAAACGCAAATTGGAATGATATAATATCCCCATAATTAAAGTGTAGAAAGAAGATGAAGATTGATATTGAAATTGTTAAATTTCTTTAATGGCTGATTGATCAATCTCATTGATTCTTCTTCAATAAAATAATTGTGTAAGAATTTGTTATGAATGTGTATTTTTCATATAAAAGATTCTTCAAAACTTGTAAGAAATATGAGTTTGTTGATCAAAAGCTTTCTCTTCAGGCTTCTTCTTTGTAATATATGTCTATTGTATACCAATAGCCTCTCTTTGAAAGAATGATAAATGGTTGTATTTATAGTCCTAGGAATTAAACAAAAATTGTGCACTAATTTTTTTCTAAGTACAGGTTGAATCAAATAGGAAAATGAAATATTTTCTAACAGTCAAGGCCATGCGATCGCATGGCACCTCTTTGTAGTAGTTGTTCAACTTGGTCCTGAATATTTATTTTGATTTAGCTCGAGTTCTTGCTTGTGAATTTCTTCTGATTGCTCTTTTAATATTTTTAGATGATCATGTGCAATCTTGTTAATTTAAAATTACTCCGAATCAACTCCAATTAGGCTCAAAATCGTCTTTCTTTTCGTCAATTATATCCAAGTCCGGATTTTACCTATAATTAATGTAATTATTTTAAATTAGGTAGATATGTGTTCAATTAACAATAAATAATCAAATTTAGAAGTCTGAATAAATGTATATACAGTTATCAACCATTTGCAACCAACTAAAATTTGTAAGGGATGGGACTTGCTACTAAGTATCATTTTTTAATAGAGAATCGAACATCTTAGACATAGCTTTATGCCAACCATGGTGTTTGAGAGCTTGGTAGTGAAAGGAAGGCTTAGTGCTATCAAGATGAAGGGTGGCTATGAGATTTACTTTTCGAAAATGTTTATGAATATCATTTGCAGTGAAAAATAGACCTATCAAGCAATTAACCACACCAAATTCATTAAGTAAGCAATTGATATTTGGGAATTAATCAATGTAAATTACAAATAATACTTCCCAATCAAACTTCAATGAACCGGAAGCAAGAAATGGACTAATCGGTCTCAGATCAAGGGCCCAGAATCACACAACAATATTGTTGAGAATTTAATTAATCATGCACAGTGAATTTTAAAAAAAAAAATTCCCACCAAGGATTTATTTCATATTTAAATAGAAATTATACATTTGTTGAATTCTACAAACTTCTTTATTTTTCTTGAACTCCAACAATCACGATTTGCAATTTACAACAGTCCAATTATCCAGTCTCCAATAAAAATCCACACAAGAAAACAAAATTGAGAGAATTAGGGTTTTTAGTTTTTTTGTACTAGTAAGAATGTGAATTGTATCTTCTACAATTTTTCAAACACTTACAACCTATTAATATAAGTCCAAACGGATTTGACCCGTCTTTTAAACTTAACTAGGTCCAATATTTAATTAATCCAATTACATATTAATAAGAAACCTGTTATAAAATGAGAGGAAAAGAGAATAGAGAAAACTCAAAGAGAATAGAAAAAACTCAATAAACTTTTGTGTGTATTTTTGAAAACCAAAGCCCTATATTTATAGGTAAGAATCAGAGATACAATGGTAATAATTTATAGGGTTACAGGGGTACAAATGTCATTCACTAATAAACTTTAATGGACTTTTCATTTACAATACTCCCTCTTGAATGACATATTACAAGATATCTGCCTCGTTAAAATCTTGTTTGATAAAAATCTAATGGGAAAAAAATCAAAAGAAGGAAAAAGAGTACAGTTATTTTGGAGTATTAAAATTAAATGCTGCCTCATTAAAACCTTACTAGGAAAACTCAATGGCACAAAACCTAAGCGAAGGAAAAAGAGTACAGCTACTCCCCCTGATGTCGATCACTAAAAATCTTTGAGTCGACGCATTCCAATCTCATGAACTAATTTTTTGAATGTAGATGTTGGCGGTGCTTTTGTGAATAGATCAGCCACATTGTCACTTGAGCGAATTTGTTGAATATCAATGTCACCATTCTTCTGAAGTTCATGTGTATGAAAGAATTTTGAAGAAATATGCTTCGTCCTGTCGCCTTTGATATAGCCTCCCTTGAGTTGTGCAATACAAGCTGCATTATCTTCAAACAAAATTGTTGGACTATCTTTTGTTGAAGTCAATCCACATGATGATTAGATATGATGGGTCATATTCCTCAACCATACACATTCTCACCCTACTTCATGGATTGCAATAATCTCAGAATGATTTAAGGATATTGCCGTCAAGGATTGCTTCACAGATCTCCATGATATAGCTGTTCCTCCACGTGTAAACACATATCCTATTTGTGATTTAGCTTTATGTGGATCGGAGAGATAACATGCATCTGCATATCCCGCTAAAGCAGATCCTGACTTTTGAGAATAAAACAGTCTCATATCAATAGTACCTTTTAGGTAACGAAAAATATGTTTAACACCATTCCAATGCCTTTGAGTTGGGCTACAAGGATACAAATGTCATTCACTAATAAACTTTAATGGACTTTCCATTTACAACACTCCCCCTTGAATGACATATTACAAAATATCTGCCTCGTTAAAATCTTGTTTAATAAAAATTCAATGGGAAAAAAATCAAACGAAAGAAAAAGAGTACAATTATTTTGGAGTATTAAAATTAAATGCTGCCTCATTAAAACCTTGCTAGGAAAACTCAATAGGACAAAACCTAAGCGAAGGAAAAAGAGTACAGCTACTCCCCCTGATGTCGATCGCTGAAAATCTTTGAGTCGACGCATTCCAATCTTATGAACTAATTTCTTGAATGTAGATGTTGGCGTTGCTTTTGTGAATAGATCAGCCACATTGTCACTTGAGCGAATTTGTTGAATATCAATGTCACCATTCTTCTGAAGTTCATGTGTATGAAAGAATTTTGGAGAAATATACTTCGTCTTGTCGCCTTTGATTTAGCCTCCCTTGAGTTGTGCGATACAAGCTGCATCATTTTCAAACAAAATTGTTGGACTATCTTTTGTTGAAGTCAATCCACATGATGATTGGATATGATGGGTCATATTCCTCAACCATACACATTCTCGCCCTACTTCATAGATTGCAATAATCTCAGAATGATTTGAGGATGTTGCCGTTAAGGATTGCTTCACAGATCTCCATGATATAGCTGTTCCTCCACGTATAAACACATATCTTATTTGTGATTTAGCTTTTTGTGAATCAGAGAGATAACCTGCATCTGCATATCCCACTAAAGCAGATCCTGACTTTTGAGAATAAAATAGTCCCATATCAATAGTACCTTTTAGGTAACGAAAAATATGTTCAACACCATTCCAATGCCTTTGAGTTGGTGTAGAGCTATATCTTGCAAGGAGATTTACAGAAAATGCTATGTCAGGTCGAGTTCAATTTGCAAGATAAGTTAATACTCCAATTGCACTAAGGTATGATACTTCAGGACCAAGAATCTTTTCTCCATCTTCAAGTGGACGAAATGGATCTTTTTTCACATCAAGTGATCGAACAACCATAGATGATGGCAATGGATGTGCATTATCCATATAAAAGCGTTTCAAGACTTTTTCTGTATAAGTAGATTGATGAACGAATAATCCCTCTAGAAAATGTTCAATTTGTAATCCAAGAGAAAATTTGGTTTTCCCTAAATTTTTCATCTCAAATTCATTTCTCAAATAATCTACAATTTTGTTGAACTCTTAAGGAGTTCCAATTAAATTTAAATCATCAACATAACCTGCCACAATTGCAAATCCAATATTTGTTTTCTTTATGAAAATACATGGGCAGATATCGTCATTTTTATAACATTCTTTCAACAAATATTCGCTAAAGCGATTATACCACATGCATCCGGATTGTTTCAATCCATATAATGATTTTTTCAATTTAATTGAGAACATAGTTTTCGGACATCTATCATTTATTCCTGGCGCCTTAAATCCTTCAGCGACTTTCATAAATATGTCACTGTCAAGTGAACCATATAGGTAGGCAGTTACTACATCCATAAGGCATATATCGAGCCCTTGTAATACGATCAAACTAATTAAGAACCTAAAAGTGATGGTATCCATTACGGGAGAATATGTTTCCTCATAATCAATTCCCAGTCTTTGGGAGAAACCTTGAGCCACTAGTCGGGCTTTGTACCTTGTAATTTCATTATGCTCATTTCTCTTTCGTACAAAAACTCATTTGTATCCAACAGGGATTATATTTTCAGGTGTTCGAACTACTAGTCCAAACACTTTTCATTTCTCCAAAGAATTCAATTCTACCTGTATGGCTTCTTTCCATTTTGGCCAATCGTTTCTATTTCAACAGTCATTAACAGACTGTGGTTCAGAATCCTCATTTTGCATAATATCAAGAGTCATGTTAAAGGCGAAAATATTGTTTATAACAATATTATTCCGTTCCCATAATTTATGAGATATCATATAATTTATTGAGATCTCATTATTTTCGGACACCTCTGGTTCTTCAGGAACCGTACATTCAATATTTAATTGATCAATCTTTTCTAATGTGATTTCTTCTGAAGTTTTTGATTGGTTTTTCTCATGTACTCTTCTTTTTCGAGGTACAGAGTCTTTTGAACCAACTGATCGACCATGCTTCTGGCGTATTTGAGATTCATTTGTCATAGCAGATTGTCCTGCAGGGACATTAATTTTTGTTGGAATATTTTCTGCTGGAATATATGACTTTGTCACTTTTCTCGTGTCAACAAATACATCAGGTAGTTGAATTGCAACTCTTTGCAAATGAATGATTTTTTCAACCTCTTGTTCACATTAATTACTACGGGGATCAAAGTGAGATAGAGTTGTCTCATTCCAA
>NC_036245.1:7270501-7275648 GCF_002742605.1 Olea europaea var. sylvestris | reverse complement strand
TTCTGGAATATTAATTATAATGTTGTGCTATTTCAGGAGCAACAACAATTAAAAATAATTTTAATGTAATGTTTCATAACTAAACATAAAAAAATGATAATACATCCAATTGCTCACCATTAATTAATATACAAACACATGTAAAATATTATTTTGAATAAATAACGTGAGTCAAGTGAAACACAAAAAAAATGGTGACATGTAGAAACCTATTCACATATTATGGCACGAAATTCTAATTATGTGCAATTAAAATAATTGAATTAGTATTAACTAATTAAAGCATGAAATTTGCAGAAACCAATGGATTTGAAAGAAAAGATGAGTTGGGTACAGTTATTTGTTAATTGTATATTATATATATGTGGAATCAGCCAAAATAGAGATCTGAAATTGAAGATTGCTTACAAAGAACATTGACCAATTAAACCAAAAAAAATTATAAACATGTGTAGAACGTAAAGGGCTAATCTAAATATAAGGAGGGTATATGAACATGAATTAATGCATATCAATTGATTTAATATAAATATATTTCCATAAAAATGCACGTGGATTGATGTAAAGGAAAAAACATTAATTAATTCAAAAAGAGATACAAAGAAAACATAATGATCGAGAAAGATGAGATCACGTATTGCAAATTCAACATATGTATATGTAAAATTCACGTATTATCAAATTAATTTTGATATACGTGATAAATGATTATGAAAAAAAATTACTACCTTCTAAGAGTTTCGTGCTGATAACGTGTTATAAAATGAGAGGAAAAGATAATAGAGAAAACTCAAAGAGAATAAAGAAAACTCAATAAACTTTTGTGTGTATTATTGAAAACCAAAGCACTATATTTATAGGTAAGAATCAGAAATACAATGGTAATAATTTCTAGGGTTACAGGGGTACATGTATCATTCACCAATAAACTTTAATGGACTTCCATTTACAACAAAACCCCATTAATTAATTATCCAACAGTTTTTAACTAATTAATTGGTTAATTTCATTCTTCTAGTTCTCCATTAGTGTGTAACCCATTAAGTTCTCAATCACTATACCTAATGACGTGAATTATTATTCTAACATAATAAAATCGATAAATTAAAACACCCATTTTAATTTATCACTAATTCACATATATCATCCCAAATTAACATCTAACAATGTGTCAAGACAATACATGTGATGGAAAATGTCACATGGTATGATAAATTCAAATTTGTTCGTTCACCATGAAATCATAATCCTTTCGTTAATATGATCTTATCAATTACGAAATATGGAAGTGTGTCAATCTCAATTATCGATCATATCTTTCATTCTACCTTTAAATTAATATAAGTCGAAAACTCCTTTTCGACTTATGAATACACATTGGTCAATGATTTCATTATCAACTTAATTGAATAAAATTACTAAGATTTGAATCTACGGACACGATTATTTAATTTATTTAATATTAATTAAATAATAGATATGATATAAATTGCATCAATTATATATTAAAAGTGCTTATATCTAAAGTTAATTGGACATAGGGCATAACACTTAAGAATACCACACAAATTGGACCAATATCATCCATTCAAACGGAGCACAAAGAAATACCATAATTGGCCAGAAGCTACGCAATGAGGCAGCCGAACAGGGAAGAAAAGGGGCAGCAAGTAAGGGGTAAAAATGCACTGGACAAGGGCACAAGTTTGATGCTAAATCATCGATAGTAAAGGAGCAGAAGAGGCAGCCACAAAGGAGAAGCCAAGAAAAGAGGCATAGCCAAAGTCTCAAGAATAAGCCAAAGGAAAAGCTGTATGTTGTGTCGAACACAAAGGACAAATACCCAAATATATAATAGTTCAGGTCAAATGGAAATGGGTTGAGCCCTCAAGTGGTCTTGGCCCCTCTTTGCTTATTGGACAATCAAATTTTATTTTAGACCAGATAGCACTTAAAGTGCTTTCAATTATAAGGTTTTAGTGAAAGCAATTGAGTTTATTATCCTTCCTAATTATTCATCATTGCCCCTCTAAGGTCTATTTAGTATCAAAACACTCAACAAATCTCCACATTAATGCCAAGAACTCCTGCAGAAAGAAAAAAAAAGTTTAAGAGTTACACAATGTGATTTCAAACAAATTTGAAACGTCACATACCTTTACCCATACTTAGAAGTGTAAGACAACTTCTAAACTTCACCGGGGAGAGCATCTTAGTGCCCATGTCTATAAGGTTGTAATCATAATGCACTTTCTCAAGTTTTTATCAAAATTTGAAATACCACATCTCTAATAAATTGAGCTTAACATCTATATATTTAGTGTGTTCATGAAACATGTAAGTATTATGCCCTAGGTCCAATCAATTTTGGACATAAATACTTTTGATATATAATTAATACAATTTAATGGCAGATCTATTATTTAATTAATATACAATTAAATAAATAATAGAGTCCGAGATTCAAATCTTCGTAATTTGTTAGTTACAAAGAGTTGTGATTGTGAGATACAAATTACATTTGATTGAATCTTAAATCGTTCGTGGTCGTAAGTAATAACAAGATACGGACATCATTATTACGGATAGACCATCACGTGTGGTATTTCTTACTTGTGAAGTAAGTAGCTGATCTCACAAGTTAAAGTGTGAAGTAAGTAGCTGATCTCACAAGTTAAAGTGTGGTGACACTTAAATGAACACATGAATGTTTTGTTATAGAACAAAATATTGGAGACTCACCGAGAGATTCCACATGGATAACTATCTGAGTGTCAGTTGTTAATCTCTAACGTTCGGTAGTGAAATTGGTCATTTGATTTGAGGTCGTCATGATACCTTATATGAGGATAGTCATACTTTGACGGTATTGGATGTTTCTCTACAAAGGGCCGCTAATACGACATCGTTCGGGTACGTCAAGAATCGTATGAAGGTTGTGATTGACCAATAAATGATTCGTCACTCTTAGATAGTAGGAGATTATGATCTGCTCTTCATTCAATTAAGTCGATAACGAAATCCTTGACCAATGTATACTCATAAGTCGAAAAGGAGTTTTCGACTTATATTGACTTAATAGTGGAGTGAAAGATATGATCAATATTCGGGATTGACACAATTTCATATCTCGTAATTGATCGGATCATATTGACGAAGGGATTATAGTCACAGTAAACGAACGAGTTTGATTTTGTCATACCACATGACATTCCCCGTCACATGTATTGTCCTGACACATTGCTAGATATCAATCTGGGACGACGAGTGTGAATTGGTGATAAATTAAAACATTGGTAATAAATTAAAAGGGTGTTTTAATTTATCAATTTTGATTATATCAAAATAATATTTCACGTCGTTAGGTATCGTGATCGGGAACCTAATGGGTCACACATAAAAGAGAATTGAAAGATTGCAATTTGTCAATTAATTAATTTTAATTGGGTTCGTTATTTATAGGCCCGAATTAATTAATTGAATTAATTAATTTACGGATCAGATTTAATTAAATGGATTAATTAAATATTGGACTGGACCGGACCAGGCCCGTTTGGGCTTATATAAATACATGGCTAGAGTTTTCAATCTATAGGTTTTTCTCATAATTATTCTTACTGGCACAAGAGGAGAAAATCCTGGTAGCTGCAATCTTGTTCGCTGTGTGGATCACCGTTGGATGCTGGACAATTAGACAACTGTGGATGGCAAATCAAGATTGTTGGAACGAAAAGAATAGTAAAGAAGTTTGTAGATCTGGAAAAGGTACAATCTTATCATAATTTCTATCTAAATACAAAGACGATTCGTGGTGGAAATCGAAATCTGTTTTAATTTTCGCTGTGCATGTTAAGTAGATTCCCAACAGTGGTATCAGAACTTCATTTGTGTTTGCTAGAAATTAATTTGTATGATTGAACAATCAAACGTTGATTGTTATTATGTTTCTTATTTCGAGCAATTAAGTTGAAATTTAATTTTATAATTTTGAAATCTGATTCGAAAATTTTTTTTTCTTTTTTTTTGGGATCGGGCGGCATGCTCGCCACCGCCGATGGGTAGTAGCGTGCTGCCCACTGGCAGCGACAACAACAGTAGGCGTCACTGCAGTCTGCAGCTGCAACGGCGCCTGTAGCAATAGCGGCATCACAGCCGCTGCTTCAGCAGCGCGAAAGGCGCTTCGCTCTGCTAATTAGGGCAACAAAAAGGCGGCGGGTCTTGCCTTCCACTGGATAAACAAAAAAATAAATAAAATTTTTTAGGGTTTTTAAAAGTTCAGACGGGTGATGGTTGGAAGCGGGGGCCTGGTATGCAATTCGATAAATTGTAGTCCCCTACTTGCAATTTGGTTTAAGGGGTCAAGTTTGTAATTTTTTAAAAAGGACCTGTTTTGTAATTTATGAAATGAAGGGGCTCTGTTGGAACTTTTAAACTATGGTCAATTTGCAATTTTGAAAATGTGGTTTTGAATTTAATTTCAAAATGGTTTTAAATTTGTTTTTAAATGGGTTTGACCTAAAATTTCAATTTTGGCCCGACTAAAATTTTAATTAAAATTGACGATTTTTTATATTTTCGTTAAAATATGATTTTAACTTAAATATTAAATTTGACCTTAAATTGAATTTTATTTTATTTAGGAGTTTCATCTTAAATTAAAATATTAATTCAATTTAAATTAGAGTTGGACTCTAATTTGACATTTAATTAAAATTTGATTTTATTTAATTATTCACTCGATTATATTTTTGAAATTAGAATTGGATTCTAATTTGACATTTAATTAAAATTTGATTTTAATTAAATTGTGTTGCCCCAAAATTTTATTTAAATTAGAGTTAGACTCTGATTTGGTATTTAATTAAAATTTGATTTTAATTAAATGGGTTCGCCCTAAAAATCTTAGATTTAGAGTTGGACTCTAATTTTACCATTTAATTAAAATTTGATTTTAACTAAATTCAACCGCTTTAATTTATGAAATTAGAGTTGGACTCTAATTTGATATTTAGTTAAAATTTGATTGTAATTGAATAATTTCACCCTATAATTGTGGAATTAGAGTTTGACTCTAGTTCAATATTTAATTAAAATTTGATTTTAATTAAATATACCTACTTATTAAATAATTGATTAATATGATTAAT
>NC_036245.1:7249078-7270352 GCF_002742605.1 Olea europaea var. sylvestris | reverse complement strand
TATTTAATTAAAATTTGATTTTAATTAAATTCAACTGCCTTAAACATTGAAATTAGAGTTTGACTTTAATTTGATGTTTAATTAAATTATCTCGCCCTATAATTGCTGAATTAGAGTTGGACTCTAATTCGGTATTTAATTAAAATTTAATTTTAATTAAACAAGTCAGCTAATTAAATAATTGATTAATATGATTAATTAATTATTTAATTGTTCCAATCCATTTGTCTAAAAGTGTTTAGACAAACTTAATTATTAGAAACTCGAAACATGTTAGGATATAATAATAGATATTATATATACATACATTTATGTGATGAATGTATTTTTAGTGGACGATTATGGACTCGACCATATGGATGTGTTGAATGATTAATTTTTATTCTTGTCGTTTTATGGGCCTGCGAGCTCTTAATTGTTTTGAGTATGCAAACCTGTTATTATTGTTATTATTATGAGTCTGCGAGCTCTTATTCATTTTGGACCTACGAGTCTGTTATTGTTATTTTGGGTCTATGAGTCCAATTTCATCTAAGCCTACGTGCTAACTAGTATATGATACATGTTGCAGCTAGACTAATTGAAGACACACGGAGAGGAGGAGACCATAAAGATGGTGCATTGATATTGATCAATGCGATACCCCTAGGAATTGACCAACTAGTCTTCCTCATGGCTCGGGAACAACTTATTGAGTACACTCAAGGCTGGTCCATTAGGAATATGTTTGATACTATGAAATATTTGATATTTCTGAATAACGGGTTTGACTTAACTAAAATTTATCTTTTGTTGAGTATACTCAAGGAGATAAATTTTAGAGGTATGTTAAGCTAATACATAAGATGTGTGAAAACAAAGAGTTGTCAGCTTAATGATCTGGGAGTTGTATGGAGATACTCTCA
This sequence comes from Olea europaea var. sylvestris, assembly GCF_002742605.1. Lineage (NCBI taxonomy): Eukaryota > Viridiplantae > Streptophyta > Magnoliopsida > Lamiales > Oleaceae > Olea > Olea europaea. The sequence continues at coordinate 7,269,447 of NC_036245.1, read as the reverse complement.
ACTTATTGAGTACACTCAAGGCTGGTCCATTAAGGATATGTTTGATACTATGAAATATTTGATATTTCTGAATAACGGGTTTGACTTAACTAAAATTTATCTTTTGTTGAGTATACTCAAGGAGATAAATTTTAGAGGTATGTTAAGCTAATACATAAGATGTGTGAAAACAAAGAGTTGTCAGCTTAATGATCTGGGAGTTGTATGGAGATACAATTGATAATAGTATCTACCCAAATGTTATATTAAGGTTTGTTGAGTACACTTAAAGTTTTAATATAATAGATGGGATCTAAATCCACTAGGAGTCAAGTATGGACTCCATAAATTTATATAAGAGGGTCATGAATTTTAATAAAATAGTGGAGCATAATTAATTTAATAAAAGTCCATGTTAAATTAATTGATGCATTTTATATATTATTCTTTTCCTTTTCGTCATTTATATTTATTGAATCGTGAGTAACCATGTGTATTTGAGAGGCATATTGGATGCCAACAACCAAATTAAATCTTCTTGATTGGTACTGTAATTTGAGAATTGTTTCAAGAATGAGAAAATTGGTTGTCCTTTAGTAGCCATTTTCAGGGACATTTGATGACCCGATTAAGGAAGAGGTGGCTATTATGATAAACACAGTGATGACAATAGTAATGCAGCGTATGTGATATCTGCAACTATGTCACTTGAGTTACAAAAGCAACTTGAGAGTATAGATGTTAACACATAATTCTTCATTACAAAGAGTTGTATGATAATAATCATGTGTGGAAGGATATGAGACATTCAAGCAACTATACCGATGCAAAGTGACAAAAGAATCTTCAGTCAATCCTCATGTACTGAAGATGATTGACATGAGAAGTGTCTCAACTGAGTTCAATCATTAACTATGAACTAAGTATTGACTTAGCTCTGCAATCTCTGTCATAGAGTTATTCATACTAATTATAAATTATGATATGAATAAGCTCAAATGCATACTCATTAAGTTGCTTGACATGTTTAGAACTGTTAAGCCCTTCATCAAAATTGGTAGTGGGCAAACCATTGATTCCTCTAAGAGTGTTAAGAGGAAATCTAAAGGGGTTTTGAGAAAGCACCCAATATGGTTAAAACAGTGTAAGCGAAGGACAATACCAAATCTAATGACCTTTGGTTTCATTATAGAATGAAAGGTCATTGGAAGGAATATTGTAAGGCTTATGTTTATTTCATTAGCTTCTCAGGTATTAGATACTAGATGTGGATCTCATATTTATACAAATATGAAGAAACTAAATGGAACTAGACCACTGCAAGTGGAAGAAGTTAATCTACACGTTGAAGATGAGCAACGGTTGCTGCATTGCCTGTAGGAGCATGCTTCTTGCCATTGCCTTTTGATTTAGTATTGGAATTAGAGAAATGTCGCTTTGTACCCACCATAACTGGAACATTAAAATAGACTTCATGTTTGGACATGAACTATTTTAATATTAAGGATAATTGTTATTCTTGTTTATCTTGATAAAGATCCTAATGGCTATGTTAAACTACAAAACGACGTTTATATTATTTAATATTAAGGATTCTATAATGAGTATAGAAATTATAAGACGTAAATGCGATAATCTAATTATTACCAAAATCTGGCATGGCAGACTTTGTCATATAGATGAAATACAATTCCAAAGTTACATAAAGATGTATACTCGAGATTAATTGATTTTGACAAGTACAACATATGTATGTCTGGCACAATGATCATATCTTCTTTTACTTGAAAAGAAGAAAGGTCAGCATAATTACTGGTCTAATGCATAGTGATGCATATGGACTCGTGTCAATTAATGTCAGGTAATGTTTCTCTTATTTCATCAATGATTGTGTATACTTGATGAAAATTTAAACATGAAACTCTTGAAAAGTTCAAGGGATTCAAACTAGAAGTAGAGAAACAAATAGGTAAAGATACCCTCACATTAAGATTCAATCAAGTGAGAAAGAGAGACTGAGATTCTCTTGCAGTGGACTCCTCCACATACACCGCAACATAGTGGTGTATCTAAAAGGAGGAATCGTTAACAATTAGATATAATGCGATTAATAACAAGCCATGCAAATCTCCCAAAATTGTTTTGGGGTCATGCATTGATTGCAGTGTGCAATACACTAAATCATGTCCCATCTAAATTGGTTAACAGAACTCCATACGAGTTATGAAAAGGCAATAGTCCTAATTTATCTTATATGAAAGTTTTGGGTCATAACGTTTATTTGAAGCACCTTAAATCGGATAAGTTTGACACTAAATCTGATAAATACATATTTGTGGGGATATTCAAAAGAGACATTTGAATATAAATTCTATTATTGTGAAGAGTCTTCATCTCTTGACATATCATCTTCTTAGAGAAAATGTTTACTCTAGGGAAGGACAGTGGAAGCAAAATAAAACTTGAAAGAGTTCAAGGGTCCACAGATATAGTTAACCAAGTAGATAAATTCGAGTTTGATCCCATATCTGATGTGGGACATACTCTTGATCAGGAAGTAAAGACTCCTAAGGACATGTCAGCTCTATGTGAATCTAGTAGGATCATTCGACCTTCAAGAAGGTGCGAATCCATGATTACTAATCAGGTATTACTGATCCAGGATAATGAACCTGTTAGTTGCAAACAAAATAAAGTCAAGTGTTAACTTAAAAGAGACAGCAAGAGGCTATGAAACTCGAGATGAACTCGACGTATATGAACAAGGTTTAGACCTTGGTCAAGCCTCCTAATAGAATAAAATCCATAAGTTTTTGTAAATAGTTTACAAGGAAAATGTCGATATGGATGGAAATATCCATATATGCAAAGCAAGGCTAGAAGAAAAGGTTAAGTGTTGACCTTGGTGAAACCTTTCTCCTGTAGCCTTACTAAAGTTCATTCGGGTTTTGTTTGCAACAGTTGCATACCGTGACTTTAGGTTAAGAGAAGTCTCTTGGAGCTGAAATCTTTAATTTGATGGAAAAGTCAAAGTATTTGATTTTATCAAATTTGAAGACGAATTGTGTTGTTTACAAGAAGATAGTGGGAGAATTGTCATATTCCTAATATTATAGAAAACAACATCCCTATGTTTCAATCGTTGAAATAATGGTTGTTAAAGGATTTATTCATGAACGATATGGGAGAAGCAACTTGATCTATAAAGATAGATCTAGAAAATTGCCTAACTCATCCCAATTTACATAGATGAAATTTTGAGAAGATTTCGTATAGAGAAACTGGTTTACTCTTAAGCGATATGTTGGAAAGGTTCCAAATGTGAAGCAACCGTTGATTCAATAATAGAAACCTAATACATGATTACTTCAGAAGTAGTAAAGAGTTGCAATCTGGATCATGATGTTCATAGATGAACTTGGAGTAGTTCCATGATATTGTTGATCACATGCCATTGTATTGTGATAACAATAGAGCTATTGCGAAAGCGAAGGAACTAATGTCTCATCAATGATCCAAACATGTATTAAGACGGTATAATCTCATCAGAGACATAATACATAGAAATGACGTAAAGAGAAGAACAAATTCCCACATTTAACAATACTGCAGATCCACTGAAAAAGAGTTGTCGTAGCATAAACATGATCATCATGTAGACTTATGATATTGGATACATAAGTGATTAGATCTAGTGTAAGTAGGAGTTTGTAAGTATTATGCCCTAGGTCCAATCAACTTTGGACATAAATACTTTTGATAAATAATTAATGTAATTTAATGACAGATCTATTATTTAATTAATAAACAATTAAATAAATAATAGAGTTCGTAAATTCAAATCTTCATAATTTGTTAATTACAAGGAGTTGTGATTGTGAGATACAAATTACATCTGATTGAATCTTATATCGTCCGTGGTTGTAAGTAATAACGAGATACGAATATCGTTATTACGGATAGATCATCACGTGTGACATTTCTTACTTGTGAAGTAAGTAGCTGATCTCACAAGCTAAAGTGTGGTGACACTTAAATGAACACGTGGATATTTTGTTATAGAACAAAACATTGGAGACTCGCCGAGAGATTCCACATGGATAACTATCTGAGTGTCAGTGGTTAATCTCTAATGTTCGGTAGTGAAATTGGTCCTTTGACTTGAGGTCGTCATGGTACCTTATATGAGGACAGTTATACTTTGACGGTGTTAGATGTTGCTCTGCAAAGGGCCGCTAATAAGACATTGTTCGGGTACGTCAAGAATCGTATGAAGGTTGTGATTGACCAATAAAGGATTCGTCACTCTTAGATAGTAGGAGATTATGATCTGTGTTTCATTCAATTAAGTCGATAACGAAATCATTGGCCAAGGTATACTCATAAGTCGAAAAGGAGTTTTCGACTTGTATTAACTTAATAGTGAAGTGAAAGATATGATCGATATTCAAGAATGACACAATTCCATATCTCGTAATTGATCGGATCATATTGATGAAGGGATTATAGTTCACGGTAAACGAACGAGTTTGATTTTGTCATATCACATGACACTCCTCGTCACATGTGTTGCCCTGACACATTGCTAGATGTCAATCTGAGACGGCGAGTGTGAATCAGTGATAAATTAAAAGGGAGTTTTAATTTATCAATTTTGATTAGATCAAAATAATATTTCACGTCGTTAGGCATGGTGATCGGGAACCTGATGGGTCATACATAAAAGAGAATTGGAAGATTGCAATTTGTCAATTAATTAATTTGACAATCGTTGGATAAATTAATTAATTGGGTTTGTTATTTATAGGCCCGAATTAATTAACTGGATTAATTAATTTACGGATAGGATTTAATTAAATGGATTAATTAAATATTGGACCGGACTGGACCAAACCCATTTGGGCTTATATAAATACATGGCTAGAGTTTTCAATCCATAGATTTTTCTCATAATTATTCTTGCTAACACAAGAGGAGAAAACTCTGGTAGCTGTAATCTTGTTCTCTGTGTAGATCACCGTTGGATGCTGGACAATTGGACAGTTGTGGGTGGCGGATCCAGATTGCTAGAACGAAAAGAATAGCAAAGAAGTTTGTAGGTCTGAAAAAGGTACAATCTTATCACAATTTCTATCTAAATACAAAGGCGATTCTTGATGGGAACCGAAATCTGTTTTAATTTTTCGCTGTGTATATTAAGTAGATTCCCAACAAAACAAGGGATTTTTACATAAACGAATGTCTGATTGACTATCAAAGTATACTATCACTTATCACTTAAATCACCCAGTTCATTAAGTAAACCTTTAAACCACAAAACTTCTTTAATTGCTTCGATGATAGCAATATATTCAGATTCAGTAATAGATAGAACAACATTATGTTCGAGTTGAGACTTTCAACTCACACAAGAGTCATACGAAGTAAACACATTAGAAAAAGTAGACTTTCTATTTTCTCTATCACGACTATCAGCATCCGTAACCATTTAGGTTTCATACCTTCCACAGCAGGTTTATAAACTAACCCCTCATCAAAAGTACTCTTTAAATACCTAAACAACCACATTAATGCTTTTCAATTTTTGGGAATCGAATTAGACATGTACCTACTTAGGACACCCACAGTGAAAGCTAAATCAGGTCTAGTATAGACCATAAGGTACATAACAGAACCAATAACATTAAAGTAATGCATTTTACTTATAAAGTCCTTTTATTTTTCGTTAGCAAGGTCCTTTGATAGAATAAATGGTTTTCAAAAGGCACAAATGCATGTTTGCAATCAAGCATGCCAAATTTCTTCAAAATTTTAAGTACTTAAGGAGTTCGATGCACAAATACGCAAGAATTAGACATATTTCTACTAATATTTATGCAAAGATTCTCCTAACATCCCCTAGATCTTTCATTTCAAATTCTTTACTCAACTCAATTTTAATCTTGTTTGCTCCTATCATGTTAGGTTCAATTAATAACATATCACCAAATAAAGTAACTAATACGCACAATCTTTATTAATGTTGTGGTGCTGGTAATACATGCAATATCAAACTAACTCCTCTTAAAACCAATAGATATCACATAGGAATCAAAGTTTTTATACCACTATTATGGAGACTATTTTTGCCCATAAAGAGGCTTTTTTTTTTTTTGGAAAAAAAACACACATAATGAAGTCCAGGCTTACTTCAAATCTTTCGGTTGATTCATAAAAATCTTTTCATCAAGATCACCAAGCAAAAAGGAATTTTGACATCAAGTAGTTCAAGTTCCCAATCATAGTAAGCAACAAAGGCAAGCATGACTCTAATAATGGTGTACTGAACAATTGACGAAAAGATCTCAACATTATCCATCCCTTCTTTATGTGTGTAATTCTTTGCTACGAATCTAGCTTTATATCTCATGGGCTCACTCTCAGTAGTTCCCTCTTTTATGTTATAGGCAAACTTGCATCCCACTATGGAGTTATCCTTAGGTCTAGGAATTAATTAATCCCAAGTTTGATTTTTAATAAAAGAACCCATCTCCTCTCATAACACTTTGCCATTTCTCACTTTTTTCACTCTTCATGGCCTCCTCATAGGTATTTGATTCCGTATAGACTAGTTCTTGTTAACTAGTAAAAGCTGTGGTATAGTCAGACATCCTCAAGGACATCGTAAATACAATTTTTAACTAATCCTGAAGAAGACATGCCCCTGTTCAACGATCCTTCCCATAAAAGAGGAATTATTCAATGTGTAGATTATGCTGAGTTCGCAATTTGGATATAAAAATTAAACTCCATGCATTGATAGAAAAAAAGAAGATGGATAAGTTAGAAAAAAGGAAGATAAAAGGTCGGTTGAACTTGTGTAAGTAATAAACAACAGTATTTAAAGGACAATTATTAAAGATAAACACTGAAGGAAATCAAAAATGAAAAACATCTAGAATACTTTTCAAAAGATCTTCTGTACTTTTAATTTTAAGTTATACACCTGTAAAGTTATAGTTTGTACTTTTAAGTCATAAGACATACGCCTATAAAAATAAACAGTTTTGTTTACTTTTACAAAGAACGCCTGTTAGAAATTGATATGATGTACCAACATTTTTTTACTTTATAAATATCAATGTATATATACAATAGAACACATGACAAATAACACACCACATGACGTAGCACTTATACTTAAAAAACACTCAACTCTTTTAAATTTGTAGAGAAAAAATTCTTCAAATAAAAGTAAGTTCTTTCTGCATTTTATTTTGGACCAAGGCCTAAAAGAGATCAACAACTTTTAGGGTTAGGAATAATTGTGAAATAAAAGGAGAAAAATAAAGAATGGCTATAAATTACAAAAGACTAAATTATAATACTGTTGAAGATGAATATAAGATACCATACAAAAATATGATAACAAATAAAATAAAAAAAGGTAAATTATTTTCAAATTTTAATTATNTTGAAGATGAATATAAGATACCATACAAAAATATGATAACAAATAAAATAAAAAAAGGTAAATTATTTTCAAATTTTAATTATAAATCTGGATTTTGACAAATAAAAATGGCAAAGGATTATAATCCATTTCAAGTGGTTTAGTCATGCCCTTTGAATTAAAGAACATGCCCTCTATTTGTCAAAGAAAGTTAGATTATATATAGATGATATTTCAGTACATGATAAAAACCAAATAGAACATATGAAATATTTAGAAATAGTTTTAAATATATTCTTTGAAAATAAATTAATTATAAATAAAAAACGGAAATAAATAAACGAAGAATTGAATTTTAAGAATAATCTTTGAAGAAGGAAATATTCAACTTCAACCACACATAATACAGATAATTTCACTGTTTCCAGATAAAATTGAAGAAACGGAAAAATTAAAAGCTCGTTTAGGAATATTAAATTATGCTGGACATTTTATTGAAGACTTAATAAAGAAAGTAGAACATTTGTATGGTGAGCTATCAAGCAAAGGACAAAAATAATTTAATCAAACACATATAGAGTCGGTAAAATAGATAAAAGAAGTAAAAGATTTACTACCTCTAGAATTACCTTTAAACAGTGAACATAAAATAATAGAAATTGATGGATATCAGTTAGAATGGGGAGAAATTTTACATTCTAAACCTAGTGATACAAAAGAAGAAGAAATTTGTTAGATATACTAGTGAAAAATATAAGATAAAAAGAAAATACGTAACTAGTTTAGATTATGAGATAATAGATATTGTACATAGTATAGAAAGTTTTAAATTACTTTTATATATTGAATTTACTATTAGAACATATTGTGAAGCCATGGTAAAATTTATTGAAAAGATAATTTGTGATAAAATAGGCATAAAAGATGGTTAAAACTATATGAAATATTAAATAGCTATGAAGTAAATATAGAGCACATAGATGGGAAAAATAACAATCGAGCAGATAATTTGAATAGACAAGTAATTAATTTTCTAACCATTTACTTTCATATTACAAATGGGTTAGTTGATGATAAACTTTGGGAATGTCATTCTAAGAGTAGATCTACAAAGATCTAATTTTCTATTTAGAAAAAAATAATCTGTAAAGACCTTCAAAAAGATAGCGTTGTCTATTAGATAATCTCTGGATGGTATTTGACTATAAATAGAAACTAAACAGCATTAATGCTTCAGCTAATCATTTTAGATAGATTGATAATCAATTAGAAAGTCAAAATTTCAGTGTCTTTACAATACTCAAAGGTCATAAAAGCATGGCACATATAATTACTAGTCAGAGGTATTACACCAAATAGAAATATTTCCAGATCCCTATTTAAAAGATTTTATACTCTAGAAGAAGCGTTAAATTTGTGTAGACAGGTGATAGGAATTAATTTTCATACATATGACAGAATTAGACAGACTATGCAAACATCTACTTCTCAATCATCATCTTCATCTATACAACTCTGTGATACTTGCGAAACTATAAGTAAGGTCGTTAAAAATTTAAATCGTCAAAAGCATACGTTAGAGGAAATACTAGAAATTTTAGAAGATCAAATCTTTTCATCTCAACAGACTATTAATAAATATTAAAATAAGATTATTCATTTACAAGAAAATTTAAAAAGATTAGTCCTACAGATATTACAAAAAAAACATATTTAAAAGACATTAATAATTTCCACTAGTAGAAATTATTTCGTTAAAATAAAAAACATATTTCTAAAGACATTAATATTTCCACTAGTAGAAATTATTTCGTTAAAATAAAAAGACTTATTGAACTAATAAATTTTACAGCTGTAGGGTAAGCAAAATTTTTATATGAATTAGAACAAAAAAATTGACAATTGTGTCATTATTGTTCGAAAATATATAAAGAAATCAGGCATACAAGAAATAATTGATTTCTCCCAAACAATAAGCTATTAGCACAATGAGAAATGATATTTTCTTCAACATGGCCCTAGATATAAAATATCTATTAAAAATCCGGCATACCTTAAACATAATTATCCTACAATTTCATTTGATTATACAATTTTTGAAGAAGACGACATTTTTTATGCAACATTACAGTATAATATGATTGATATTATATATGCTTTAAATAGATCAATTTTTTCACCGAAACATAAATAGAGTTTTGATTGGTTAAAAGTTCATCCCTTAATGATCCAATTTATTTCTAGGCCTACTCTTGTAAATAATGCTATTGTAATACCAACCTATCATAATATCCAAATTTATGAAGGATCCAAAAAATTTAAACCCTCCTCAAAGACTGACATAAACGAAAAAATTAGACATATTGATTATAAAAGACGAATTTCAGAAACGATAGCCATGATGACAATACAAAATACAGACTTGTTGCATGTGGCACAATGGAATAGTGGAGCAATTTTCTGTCCAAAGTTTCTTGCCACAAAAATCAAGATTGGAAGATCAATTTCGGTACCAAACATTCAATAGGGAAAAAAATACATATAGTGAACTATTAAAAAATCAATTAGATACAGGAGAAGAATACATATCGGATGGAAATAATAATGGTGAAACGGATATTGATCTAGAAGAAACCTACATCAAGATGATGAAAAGATGAAACTCTGTGCAATAATTCAAAGACAATAATCAATGAAATACAGAAGCAAATGCAGTAAACGATATTTAAAGGACAATTATTAAAGACAAACAGTGAATGAAGTCCAAAAAGGAGAACGTGCAAAGAAATTTTTGAAAAGATCATTTATACTTTAAATGTTAAAGTCATATACCTGTAAAGTTATAGTTTGTACTTCTAAATCATAAGATTTGCACCTATAAAGATATACAATTTTGTTTACTTTTTCAAAGAACGTCTATAAAAAATAAATGTGGTGAACCAGCATCTATTTCCTTATAAATATCAATATATGTATACAAAAGAAGACACGACAAAAAACACAACACACGATGTAGCACTAATATTCAAAAAACAGTCAAGTTGAATGAATCACACTAATTTTCCAATTAAGAATGAAGCAACCAAGTAGATAGTGAAGAAACAAATTTGCAAATGAGATTAAACATTGAGAACCTTTAAGGTCATCTACTCATAAAAGAATAATGCTATCCACCACAAGCGAGATTAGAATACCGGTTTATGTAACATCATGTGATAGGTTTAATTAAAGGTGAAATTGTATGATTCATTTAATTGTATATTTCATTTAATGACATTTAGTATCATCTAAATTGGTGTTGTAACGCCATTACTCCCCATAAAAATATAAAGGTATCAGGTGAATTATACTCCTAGAGGCGTTAGCAAAATGTCTCCCATAACTTTGAGAAAATGAAAAACCAACAATATTTCCGTGCCGTGTAGTATCACTGGCCTTCTTACATATATAAAGCATAACTATGGAATAATTCTGAATCCTTCCCAGTCATCTGCACAACTCTTAACGAAAAGCCAAAAAAAAAAAAAAAAAAAAAAAAAAAAAAAAAAAAAAAAAAAAAAAAAAAAAAAAAAAAAAAAAAAAAAGGAAAAAAAAAAATTTTTTTTTATAATTTCTTCATCACCAATATATTGTCACCACAAACATCATTTCGCAACTGATATCAAAATAGGAGGACTCAACTCACATAATTTACAATAACCATGATTTTATTACTATACAAACATCCTCCCACCAGAACTGTTTATAAACAGAAGAAATGTAACAGCATTGGCATCATGATATCAGAAAACGCCGTTTACTGAGATGGCCATTTATGATCATAACACTGGAGAAATTCGTAGCTCCTACTTTCTTGATTGGAGAGCCTCTTGAGTTCATCATAATTGGAGGAAGATTTGTCTTGTATTGAAGATATTGTATTTCCAGATTCAGAACCTAGCAGGAAGTGTGCTTTTGTTGAAATGGAATCGCCAGAGCTGTTGCCTTTCTCACAAGTAGCATTATTTGCAGCAGTATCAGCCTTCTTCGTGTTCGCAAATCGCCCCCCACAACCTCTGGCTCTCCTCATGGCATGTAAGTGCCGAGATTCATGCTGATAAGGCTGGTAAACAAAAGAGCAGAACTCTAAAGCTGTGAAGACAACTGATATAAATTAGATAGACTAGCTCAAAACTAGATCATGTTATGATACCATGAATTCGATCATTGGACATAAGAAATAACCTTTTGCATTTACATTCTAGGATATATAGATATTCTTCCTGATACTAAAGTGTCACCATTGAAATAAACATCATTTTCAACAATTTTTCAACCACTTAAAAAGAAGATAGCATTAAAATACCACTTGTTATATATGAAGAAACAACAATCCTATACGTATAAACATTGACATATTAACATTTAGCAATCAAACATGACCAACAACCNCTTGTTATATATGAAGAAACAACAATCCTATACGTATAAACATTGACATATTAACATTTAGCAATCAAACATGACCAACAACCCATGGGTAAAACGAACCTTTCTAGCTCTTGTCACTTTATTCTGCAGTTCAGCCTTTGCCCGCCATTGTCTTCTCCTCATAATCCCATGATACTGTTTGGCATTCACATAAACAGGCTCCTCTGACATTACAATGGGCAAAACCATTCTATCGTGATGCATCTTCTGGAGGCTTGTATGCACCTAAAGGAAATTAAGCATTGAACAAAATATTTGTTGAGGGAACTTTGATGCTAAATATGCCTGATTTAGAAAGAAAATTCTCAATTTCTCCCAATCAACATCATGCTGCCTCGAAGACTTTGAAGTTCTCATTTTGTAGGTTATTTAAGAGTGTTTTCAAAATTTATATTTTTGAGACGCAGTTTATGAAAAAAAAAAAAAAAAAATTGGTGCGTTTCCACATCCATCATCCATGCCAGTTTGATGCAGAAATCACACTACAAAGTGAAATATCTAGAAACAATAGGTTATGAGTTTCCTTATCTCAGAACAGGGGTTGAATTTGGTAAACAGAGGGTGCAGGTATTCAATGCCAACTAGATAAGGATCATGCTCACATATATCACATGATTAATAATTGAAGCAATATGCCATAGGATATACAACATTTTATTGTCCAAGCAACCAATTGGAGAAGTCCATGTTTAACTGTTAGCTCCTCCACAATTATTCAACTTTTTTAAATCATGGAAGCAAATATGAGTGTGTTCATATAGTTGGCTGAGGAGGGAAAGGCAACTGCCACAATGGTAAAATTCTTAGTAGTTAACTCTGATTATCTTCATCAGTTCCAACCTAGTAGAACTGAATACAGCAGAAGACCTTGTATTAATTATAATTAGCTGCAAACAGAATTCTACATTAAATGCAAGCAAAAAAGATCTGCAGGTTATATACCGGTGGCTGATAAGTAAGTGGTGTAGCATCCCTGAGGTATGGTTCCGAACAAAAATATGTAGGACGTGCCTGACAGACAATGGGAATGTGATTTTATTAAGTACATATTTCAAAACTCATTCTTCATCAGCTGTATAAAAAAAAAATGTCAAGAAACAACAGAAAATAACCTGCCTGTATGAGCTTTACTGCTAGTAACTTCACATGTAATCTTATTATCCAAAATAAATGCTTACGATTAAGCAGCCATACAATCTTCTTGAGATTTGGCTCTTAAATGTACACTTACTGTTGAAGGAAATGTGGTTGCAACATTTTCTTGTTCCTGGCTGCAATTTTTACCTGAACATGGAAAGAACTATTTTTTCAGTATCGGCATAGATTGTGTATAATTTTTTGAATACAGAAAATGCGCTCTCGCTAGCCATCATAGAAGAGCATATTCTTGAAAACTTAACTATTTTTAGGAAGATGTTAAAGAAGGAATCTGTCTCCACCGCACAATCACTGAATTTAATTACTATCTATCAAAGAACCACACGGTAGTGAAAGAGAGAGGCACACAGTAATCATTACTTCTCTGGACTCAAAATTTTACAGGAAGAAAGAGACAATAAGTAGAAGAGTGGAATTTTGTCTACCCAATATAATCTCTTAAGCCTTAATTTTGTTCTTTTTCCCTAAGTTTTCTCACAAAATTGTCTCTTTATTGTTAATATCTACTTTGGTCTTGAGAAGTCACACCATTTTTCCTGAAACTCCAATCAGCTAGAAGTTAGAGAACAATTGTGCAATGTGAAGCTTAAAAGTCACAACTGAAGGATTTTCCTAAAACACGACTGTACTTTTTAACAAGGGCATATATATGACACTATAAACCCTTTCTATCCCAGTATCTACCACAGCAAATTAACATACATGAAAACAGGCCTCTTTTACATCCTTTTTTCTATAAACAAAAAGATTATTCTAAGAAACCAGAAGCTTTTAGGCTAAACAGGTGAATGAAAAATTAGGATAAAAGTCCTCTCGCATGGGCAAAGTCCTTGACATCCTTACAGTGCAGACATGCCTTCGCCCCTTCAAAGTAAAGTACTCGTCATTCTTGTTTTGCGCTAATATATTATAGCAATGTATTTCTCTCCCTTTTTATACCTTACATCTTCCATTTCAATACATCAAAATGGAAAAACAAAAAGAAGTTGCTTGAAATAAATTTCAAGAAACCGACTATCTTCTGGAAGAACACAAAGAAAGAATACCATCCACAGATTCCTTACAAACATGAGTATAATTATGAAAGGAAGGAGATATCCGTATTTAAAATATAATATGAATTTTCAATTCCTTCACATCCCTTTGAGGTAGCTAAACCACTAAGCAATTAACATTCCAAAAGTTCCATTCTATCATGCCTCCATAAACATAAACTAACAATGAAGATTGCAATTACAAAACAAAATATAAAAATAAGATATTACGAAACGATATGGAAATACTAAAATAATTATCTACTCCTGTGGAAAAGTGTGAATGCAAAAACATGGAAAGAATACATTTGACAAAAATAGTGGATGATTAAAATACCTGAATTTAGCATTCCGATAGTTATCATTTCCGTATTGGCATTACGTCCTCTATCTAGGTCACCACGTGCTAGTAATTTGCAATCTTTGATCCCCAAATGAGCGTTCGGTACCTTCATTGAAGTCATATTTGATGTGTTTTTTGGCAATGCATTTGGTGACAAAACATTGTCTCCAAAATCATGCCACCAATCTTGTGAACCATTGATATATAAATTAGTATTTTGTGGATCATAATTGAGCCGTTGTCTTCCATCTAGCTGTTGCTTCATGCTGCCACCTTAGTATAGAAAGGAACCAAAACAAAAATGAAAATCATATTAAGCTTTGGGACATAGATTTGACATCAGGATTTATGATGGAGAGACTTCTGCCATATCCTTAATGGTTCACATGAATTTAGTGATGTAAACATACATTTGCTTAGCAGCCAATAAATATAGTTTAAAATTTTAAAGTACGCACTTGTTGAAATTAGACAATCATTGAAGATTTTATCTATATATTATTATGCTTTGTAATGACAGGACACATTGTTGGGTTAAAAGGAAGCTTTATGTATAGAAATGTATAATTTGCATGACAAAATATAAAAACCAAAGTGATTATTATAATTATTGGTCCAAATATTCGACTCAACAAAAATTCAAAAAAAATTAGTACAAAAGCTGGCCTATGAGAATGTCATCTAGGCCTTCTTCCATACACGTACTAGCAACTCAACATGGGACAAAACTCAGAGACTCTCAGCAACTTTTCCAACATTGTGCATGAACAAGAGAGATATAGATAGGGATGACAATCAGGCTCGTCGACTCGGGCTGCCTGTGGCTAGGCCTGAAAGCTCGAGCCAACCCGGCTCAAGGAGGCACCGAGCCAAGGCTCAGGTCGAGCCCCATTTTAAGAAGTCCGCTCAAGCAAGGGCGGGCCATTAAAAAAATAAATAAATAATTGAGGGGGTTATCAATGCTGCCTATGGTGCTGTTTGGCAGTTATTTTGGCTGCCAAACAAGCAACTAAATAGCTACCAAATGCTGAGAGACGAAAAAAAAAAATTACAGAAAGTCGAGTAGGCTCGGCTCGATAAGGGTCGAGCCTTAATTTTTTTGCCGAGCTTTTGCTCGGCTCGGTTCAGGCAAAAAAAGCCCGCCTTCAAAAGCCCGAGCCCGAGCCGGGAGATTCGGCTTGCGATCAGACTCGGCAGGTTGACACCCCTAAATATAGAACAAGATTTTTCTAGCTACCCAAGAATTCAAGAGTTAAGCATGTCAAATATGATTAAAAGAAAATTTTCAAAAGTGCATCCATGGTTGCAATATAGAAACCCTTATTGTCAATTGGGATTTCATCAAGGTAAAGACCTCATTCATTTCCAATAATATGGGATTTCATAAGGTAAAGGTTTCATTCATTTCCAATAATAGTTTCATTATTTAAAGTAGTTACAAATTGATTTTCAATCTTTGCTTTATAGATTGTAAAATGCCATGTATTCATCCTTGGTTTTCATTATACAAACGTAAAAATATTTACAATTATCATATGTAAAGGTTATGAAGTACTTTACCAGTTCTATTTGGTGGTCTATTTGAATCACGAACATCACTAGGAGTCAGTTGCAAAAAACTTGTTTTCATTTGGAAAGATTTAAGCAAGGTTCTCCGTTTCATTAACTTCAATTTCTTCCAGTACTATGCTGTTTGAATCCTAATGAGATGTCATTCTTATACTATGAATTAGCAATATAAAGAGAACTGAGGAGATATAAATAACAGCTACAAAAAAAACTTCTAAAGCCAGGTTATGAACAGTAATAGTAGAATAAATCCAGGAAAAGGAAAAAAAAATTGAACGAAGCAAGAATTTCATACAGGATCAATTCAATTCATATGCTATTGTTTTTCTCAATGGTAGACAAGCAAATAATATTATGCTACTAAGTAGTAGGTTTCATTGTACAATATTCTTTAATGGAACCCATCAACGACAATCGATGCAAAGTAAGATCAAGATTTCTTCGATGGAAACAAATTTAATACCCAAGTTTAAGGTATAAAGCAATCATGGTAGTAAAATTTTAAAAAGAATAATAACTCTCAAACATGTGCAATAAATTAATGGTTTTGATGATCATAAAATGTCCTAGTGACTAGGTACGATCAGGTAATTTAACAATAGTACATCAACTTGTAGAATCAATAACACATTAATTAAAATAAGTAATATTTGCACTTCCTAATTAACAACCACTAGAAATTAGTTTGATACTAATTATTTTTAAAATATATTTTTTACTCTTTTCTTTTCAACCACACATTCTTCAATAAAATAAGACTATACGCAAACCCAAAACTTTTCCCTATTTTTTAACTATACAATCTCCATCAAAATATTATTTCAAAATACATTTTCATCATAAAAAGGGGGTCAAACAGGCTCTAAAATTATTACAAATCCCATAACTCACTTTAGCTTGTTGAGGAAAAATAGTGATAGGTGTACAGAATTATATAGTCCACATAATAAAATTATTTAGGAATATTCGAGGTGAATATTGTCTTCAAGCTCTCACCAAATTCCCCTGCTATATGCACGATGTGTGAAGTGATAAAAATAAATTAAAGACCTTTTCAAGTCGTCGAAAAATTGAAGAATGAAATATATAGAATATGATGAAAAATAAAATTTCGAAAGCGTATATGTTGCTTGAAAGTATGTTCCCTTTATATAATTGAGGGATTTCAAAAAAGTAAAAAACATTCATTTTACGATTTGAATTATTAAATATTCTAAATTTTTATTTATTATTATTATTTTTAATTGTTGCTGTAAGCCTGCAAATTAAATTCAAGTAAAAACTGAGAATAGAAGCTCAAACTTAAAGAACACTGAAAATTGAAGGTTTTTAAAATTTCATTTAACGTAAGAAAGATTATAACTGGGATGTACTGTATAATGGCCTTCAATTGATGTAAGAAAAGTTATAACTGGTATTTACTCCAATATCATCACCACAATCACAAACGGGTAAACTACTAATTAAGAGTGAGAAATTCGAGCAGACAAAAAATAGAATCTCAAAAAATACAGAATGGAAAAATTATTGAAATATTTAAACTTTCCCATCCAATTTTAATAAAGTACAAATATTAACAGAACTTACTTGATCTGAGTCGAGTTGAGAAGAACACAAATCTTCATGCAAATGCCATCCAATTTTGTAAGTGTATTCGTGGAGTATTAAATAGGAGATGAAAAATGAAAGAGGAAGTGTAGAAGGAGCAAAAGCCAAAAGGCAATCGTGAATGAATTGATGTGCAATATTGCAAGAAAATGACGATAGCCAAGTGTACGAATATTAATCAATCCGATGAAAGCGAGAACAACAGTCCACGCCCTAATTTTCAACTGATAATCTATTTGCCCTAAATTACTTTAACGTCCTTTGTGTTCGGCTGGGTTGGGTCCTCATAAAAAAAGAATAGCGATTATGGTACATGTAGATTCCAATTTACAAATTTATTTATCAACGGATGATATTACGAGATTTTGATTCAAAGATTTGACATATTGAAAATCTTAACCAACAAATAAAAAAAATCCTAATTTCTTTTTTTTTTTCTTTAACTCACATTACATACGAATAATGGTTTAAGTGTCGTCACCTCGTCAATCTATAAAATAACCTATAGATGGTGGTTCACAGCATGCATTTTTTCCCCCAAAAAAGTAGTATGTTGAATGTACTTTTGGAATTAAATTTATAAAAGAGAAAAAAGATTATTTAGCCTATGTTTGATACAGATTCACAATTTTTCAAAAACATATTGCACTATTTTTTAATTAAAATATACTAAAAATATTTCGATATCATTGTTACCAGTAGCCACGAATTTTGGAATATGAGTATTTGTAAATTGGCAATGTAGATCTCTTGTAAGTTGAGTGCAAATGCAACTCAAACCTACAATTGATAAATTTCTTCTCCATCTTTTTCTTATAATTTGTTCAGTATTTTGAATCAATTTTTTTTTAAATTTTAAATTAGTAAACAATAAAGTTTTCATTAAGTATTCAATCTGTTAAGTTAAGAAAAATGAAAGCAACATACGAAAGACATAGCTCGATATGAAAATTGTTACTACATTATTTATACTTTCCTCTGAACATACAAAAGAAATTTTTTGACTAAAAATGTTATAGCGTTAAAGTGGACTTTCTTTATCGAACTCTGTATATATATATATATAGTCTACTCAATTGGATATATCAATGTATTTAATTATCTTTTTGTGTCACTTTATTTCAATATTTTTATTAATTCTACATCTAAAGGTGCATGATGCCTAAAGATAAAAAATAATAATAATAAATAGTTCTTTATTAACTATAATAGGAAAAAAAAATGGATGATCAAAATAAGGTGATGATAAAGATTTGTGGACTGATAGTGTTTTTAACCTAAAAATAGAAAGAAAAGAGGGGTAAATTAGTCCTGATACGAGGCAGCCCACCATGATATAAAGGTCGAGTACGTGTCCCGCCAGTTATCAAGAATGGGCCCACAGTACCCCCTACCCTGCTTTGAAGGCCACGTGTTGACTCATTCGCCACTCGTGGGTGATGACTCAATGGGTAGATGACGGCGCTACACCGTTAAGTTACGGCGCTGTCGAGCATGAGCCGGCAAATTAGGCCTTATTGACTTTCTGACTTTCCAGTTTTGTAAAAGCATATCAAGAAGATTTATGTTTTTAGGTCATGTTTGATCAAGGTTATTTCAAAAAAAAATATTTTTAAATAACGATTTAATATTATTTCAATCACATATTTTTCAATAAAATAATATTACATATCAATTTAAATTTTTTTTTCATTTTTAACCACACATTTCTTATAAATATACTATTTAAAAATGCATTCTTATGAAAATAATGTAACTCAAACAAGACTTAAAAAGTATATCTTGCAATTTAGAAATCATTTACAAATTTAAAAGAGTAAAAATTTTAGAATAACTTAACACACTCTTTGTCCTTATATTTTAATTTTATTACTTTAAAAAATATTTATTATTTTTCTTTCTTTTATTTTCACTAGCTTCTATTTAAACTATTATATTATTTTCTTAAATTGAAGTATTATGAATGCATTTAATTATAAAAAGTTGGTTTGTTAGATAGCTAAATTCATTCTCTATTTTCATTGTTAATTTAAAAAGTATCTTAGAGAATAATTTTAATAATTGACTCTTTAAAATAGAGAACATTTTATGTTTAAAGAGTCTCTTGAAAATACTTTAACGTTCAAATTGTTAATAAATAATTTATCATATATGCTCGTGAAATACTTACTGAATTGGAGAAAAATACAAATAATCACAATAAAAAGTAAGAAAAAAGCCATATGACCAAAGCTGGGGATGGGAGTGGGTGGGAAAATGGTGCCCCTGTCCCCAATTCTAGCCAAGCAGGCTTGAAAAAGTAAATAACAAAGACAAGAAAATAGAAAATAAACAATCTCTGCTTTTGCCTACCTCATCATATCACTCCACTTTACGCATGTTTGATAAAGTTTCAATTATAATTAAAATAATGTATTTAGTCACATATTTTATACAATATAAATCATAATTACTAATGACTTCTTATTCATACCATTTGTTAGACCTCTTCTGTTGAGGCTTCAAAAGATGACCACAGTACAGCCACGAAATGAGCGAATACAGGCCCACACTTCACGTGACCTAATCAATGTGACAATTCGGTCAACTCCCAGAAAAAAGATGAACCCTCATGAGAGATCGAATCCTTATGAAGAGGATGAACCCTAACAGCAGGTCCGAACCCTCAAAGACGAGGCGAGGCGAGGCGAGGCGAGGAACTACAAGAATCTCCCTTACAAGATCTTTTATGATTGATTGATACAACCACTCATCGTAGCAGCCATACTATCAAATC
>NC_036245.1:7143260-7248040 GCF_002742605.1 Olea europaea var. sylvestris | reverse complement strand
ATTAGAAGACCTCTAGAAAAACGTCGCTGATGTAGGAGCCCTTTTCGCGCTAAAAGGAGGCATCAATATGAAGACCCTATTCTTGATAAATATTGATAATAAGAAGCCCACCATTTTGATGAATTGATATCATTAATGAAAAAATTATTGATCATTGCAACAAAGTAGTTAGCAAGCTCCCACCCCCTCAAAGTCAAAGAGGAAGAGGCCTAATCTCTCACTTGGTAAACTACCAATAGACTTAAGCAAGGTATCATATCGCCTCCACTTCAGGTTAAGCCTATGACATGGTTACCTTAAACGCCATGGCTACCTTAAACGCCATACCAGTGGACCTAGAGGCTGTGTAAACTAAGAAGTTGTTCCCCGATAATCATCATCCAAGGAGACAAGGACAATGGGCCTAAGAATAGGCCTTATATCGACTTGCGGCCTTTATACATATATTATCAACAGCATGGCAATGACACTAGCGAGTGTAGAGATGTAGCACAACCTATAGAGCGGGAATAATCCTTGTGTGCCTAGGAAAGGTAATTGCTCCCCTCCAAAGAATTCGTCCCTACCAATGAAGATCAATGGCCTAAGCAAGAACAGATGAAGCAACTTCCTAGAGAAGACCTCCTCTGGCCATAGGAGGGATGAGGAAAGAGAGGCCAAAAATGGGTAAAAGAAACAAAGAGAAAGGGTAAAAGAAACAAAGAGAACCCCAATGAACATGAACAATGCACCAACTACACCTCGTAAGTAGAGATGAATATAGAAACATCCAAAGAAACTATCCAAAGAGGCTAAAGATCCTCTAATAGCCAGCTACAGAGTCAACAACGGCACCTCTAAAGCAAGGTTAGTTGAGCCCATCACCTTCACTCATGAGGATAGGCAGGCTACATTATCCTCACTGTGATACCCAAATGATAAGAGTTATCATAGCACGGAATGGTTGACGTGTGTGTTGGTAAACAATAGAAGCTTTGTTAACATCCTTTTTGGAGCTACCTATGATAAAATGCTGGTAGATCATGAGCTAAACCTATGAATCTCCACTATATGGATTTATAGGAGATAGTATCATCTTAAGAAGAAATATCACCCTCGCAGTAGAGATGGCCCCTCCCCAAATAGTTTGCTACTACATGAAATTCCTCATAGTGGACAACAGGTCAGCTAACCTAGTATATTAAGAAGTCTCGCATTGAAAAAATTATGGCCTGTCACTTCTATGCACCACTTATGTATTAAGTTATCCATGAAGCGTGGGATTTCAATGGTCAAGAAAGATCGAGTTTTGTGACGTTAACAAAGTGTTACCGATACCGAAAAAGTCAATATCCCTGAAGAAGAGCAACCCATGAATAAGGGAAAGACAATGAGATGATAGGTGTCCCTTAAGAAGGAAGGAACTTTGAAGAAGGGCTATAAATGATGAATTGGAATCTTATGTCATAGAGTCCAATTCACAAACAGCCCACGTGGAAGAGATGGAGAGCTTCTCCAATCCAGTCTTCGTGAAAAAGCACAATGGTAGATGGAAGGTCTACATAGACTTCTCCAACTTTAATCAAACTTTCCCAAAGGACAACTTTTTTCTCTCACTTAAATAGCTCAACTTACGAATGCCACCATCGAGGCATGAATTGATGAGCTTTATGGATGATTATTTAGGCTACAATCAGATCCATATGCACCCCGCGAATGAAGAAAACACCTCTTTCATCACTTATAGAGGCCTTTACTGTTAAAATATGATGCCATGAGGTTGAAAAATGCTAAAAGCCACTTATCAAAGACTTGTTAACAAGATGCTTGCCCTGACTGCATTGGCAAAACCATGAAGGTATACGTAGATAAGATACTTGTAAACAGCCTCAAAATAAAGGGCCATGTCAAGTATCTAGATATTAATTTCTAAATACTAAGAAGATAAAGGATGAGGTTGAAACCGTTTAAGTTCGCCTTTAGCATCGCCTTTATAAAGTTCCTAGACTACATGGTCAAGGAAAGAGATATTGAGGCCAACTCTGAAATGAACAAGGCCTTAATAGAAATGAGATCCCCAAAAGTCGAAGGAGATATAGACCTCATCGAGTGGGTGGCAGCCCTGAGACACTTCGTCTCAAAGGCCACCAATAAATGTCTCTCATTCTTCAAAATTTTCAAAGAATGGACGAAGCTTCAATAGACAAAAGAGTGTAAAGAGACTTTTCAAGAGCTATAGAAGGACCTAGGCTACGTCTCCCTCTTCTCTAAGCCAAAGGATGATGAGTCCCTACTACTATATTTGGTTGTATCTGAAGAGAGTATCAGCTTAATTTTTGTAAAAAAAGATGACAAACGCCAATTGCCTATCTATTAAGCAAGCAAAGCCTTCCTATAAATGGAGACCCACTATCCCTCATTAAAGCTCGTTCTGTCCCTCATTGAAGCTTCGAGAAAGTTGAGGTTATACTTTCAAGCCCATAGCATACATGTGCCAATGAACTTTCCACTTGAGTAGGTGCTCTAGAAGCTAAACGCTTATGAGAGGTTAATGAAGCGAGTTGTAGAGTTGAGCAAATTTGACCTTGTCGTCTAGTCAATCTATCATTGGTCGAGCCCTTGCAAACTTGTAGAGAAATTTACCAATATCCCTAAAATAGATGAGACAATAGATCTGTTGAGCCCTTACTTGGAGCCTTTTTGTGGATGGCTCCTTAAGAGAGACAGGCTCCAGAGCTGGAGTGGTCTTAATAAGCCTAAAAGGCCACAAGCTTAATCGTGAGATGAGATTCGAATGTCAAGCCTCTAAAAATGTTGTTAAATATGAGGTCCTTCTAGCTGGTCTTAATTGGCTAGGAAAATGCAAGTGAAGACGATACTTATAAATAGCGATTCTCAACTAGCATCTAGATCTCGCGCATCTACTTAAATTGTAGGAATATGATAATCTCTTTCATTGTAAGAATTTTCTATTAATATAGAGCATCATTTTACATCAACGAGTAAAGGAAATAAAGAAATAACTTATTTAGCACTTCGACAAGTCAATGGATGAAGTCCACAAGCTCAAAAGAAAAGCTATGAAAGCAATAGCTAACCAAGAGGGAGTGAATTGGTTTTTGAATATTTTCCGAAAATCAATTTCAGATATAACTTATACAAATATGCACAAATACGAAAGCAAATAAATACTAAAAGGTAAACTCAAATGATAAGTGCAATATAAGGGCAATAGGAAAAAGGGAGAGCGAATGCAAATGATTTACAAGGAGCACCGATCATTTTACAATGTTAAGCTTTACGAGACCTCAACATGGCTCACAATTCGAACAAGAGTAATTTTTACAAATAAAATCTTCTCTCTTAATATATGATATAATCAAAATTGAATACTAAGAAAGAAGTAGGTTAACACTTCAATAGATAGCAATAGATATAGCTCAAGTGTTAAAGTAGAAAAACTTTTATAAGAAAAATGATTTTCACTAATTTGATTCACCCAAAAAAAAATTCCAAAAAGTAAATAAATGGATCTTTTAAAGAATAGAAAATGAAATAGTTAAGATCAATAATTGCCTCACTTCAATGCTCTTGAAGAGTTGTATTGAATGAAAAAGTGAAATGATATTTATAGCAGTCAAAACACCAAAAAATTTGTTAATCCAAACGAGTTATTCGGACGTCCGCATTTGAACCGGACAGTAAAAAAGTAACCATTACCCGTAAGATGTGGAACGGTAAAAAATTTGACTGTTGGAGCATCTAGACGTCCGGATGGATAGAAAGTCCCCAGACGCTTTCCTTCATGATAATTTTGTTCAATATAGGCTTTTGAAGGATCTTTTCACTTAACTATTCAAGACAAGTGATTTTTGTAATAATTTGATCACCGAGTTAAAATCCTTTTCTTTTGAAAATAATTTTTATATAATCATTTGAATGATAAAAATTCTTTTTTAGCTATGTTCGATTCAATACTAAGAATTAAAGTATTTTGTCTTTACATATAAATTCAAAGCATTTTATGTTCAATGTCTCGATATTCGTCAAAGTTCTTTCACTTAAATGTCCATCAATTTCCAACTCTGTTTTCTCGTTGATAGTCAATTGCACGTCCCTTGATCTCGATCTTCGTGTCTTCATTTGTATTGATTTTGCAATAATTTCTATAAAACACTCAAATGTAATTTGTTAGAAATATGCACAGATTGTTTCTAATAATCAAAAAACGAGAAATCAACCATAGGTCAACAATTTTTCCTTTCTGATTATGACATTATGACAAATGAGATGATTTGTGACATAACAAATTGAAAAGAAATTAAACGAATTGATTTACAATATATCCCCCCCCCCAATCGTTTTCACTTGTATTCCCCCTTTCACCATTTCCCCTATCATGCATGATTATCTATCTATATTTTCCTTTTCTCATAAACAAAAATCGATCTAAGAGTAAAGATTGAAATATATCATCAGATGGCATCATAATATTAATAACATGGAAAGACATTTAAAGGACGAAAAAAAAACGTAAGACATGTGTTCAACAATACAACTAAGTCATATATGCTAAAATATAACTAAGGCGACGGTGGAGAAAAGCGGGCATAAAAGTCAACGAAAATGCGATCTATTGTGCCTGCATCTCTACCTATTTGGCCTGGAAGTCATTCTACAGCTCTAGAAGCTGATGAAGTAGAGTATTGAGGCCATCCTCTAGAGAGGTTAGAGAATTAATGCGCCCATTCAAAATATTATACTGATCCTCAATAGACATGAATCCACCACCCGAGGGACGAGGAGCACTCGAGCCCAGTATGTCATGAGGAGGACTCAGAATAGGTGGTGCATCAACTTCTTCTTCATCTTGTTCATCAGCCTCAAAATGTAGAGTCGAGAGACGAGGTGGGGTCAAACCGTTTAGTGTTAGCCACCTATTGCCCATGTGCCTTAACTATCTTCTTATGTTTAAGAGTTTAGATGCTAATAGTATTGATGGGGGTGAAGCTTAACACAAGTATCATCAGAGAGTGGGACATCAAAATGTTTGAAAATTTTAGTGAGAAGCATCCGTATGGTAATGTTTTAACCTGTCGTGATGAGTGACCAAGTTTCATAGTCCTAATGCAATAGTTGAAAATTCAAGTTTTTGACCGACAAGAAACGAATCAAGAATTAAGAAATCGAAGTTGCTTACTTTGTCTCGACGACCTTTGCATGGAAAAATGATATGTGCGATGATATTTTGTAAAATTTTGCTGGAAGGCTCAATTGATTTGCACTTAATTTAGTGATATTTTTTATGTTTTCCCGATGACTCGATGACATGCCTCGAAAGGATCATAGCCGTCCAAAGTAGGATAAGCTTTGTGGAGAAAAATTTGTAAGTCACAAGTTCAAGCTCGAGAATATCATGAAATAGTGTCTTCTCAATTGTAATGCACACATTTTTAACTAGACATGTAATCTCGTCGGAACGAAGTGCAACGTGGCGATCGATAGCCATCCCATATCTTCAAAATATTCTTTCAAGTGAAAAGTAGTGCTTTAATAGAAAAATCGACAAAATCAACACTTTTACCTATTAATATGGGTGATGTCTCAATGGGTTCGTTGACACCTCGGGCTCTAAATCCATTTCTCTGTAGAAGGAGGGTGGACGAGAGCGCCTATGGAAATTTGACGAGGAAGATTGAAATGAGAACTAAGACACGAATTTGGGTAATTTGAAATTGAAATTGTGAAAATTTGAGTTTTTAAAAGGATTAAGTGAAAAGTAGTGCTTTAATAGAAAAATCGACAAAATCAACACTTTTACCTATTAATATGGGTGATGTCTCAATGGGTTCGTTGACACCTCGGGCTCTAAATCCATTTCTCTGTAGAAGGAGGGTGGACGAGAGCGCCTATGGAAATTTGACAAGGAAGATTGAAATGAGAACTAAGACACGAATTTGGGTAATTTGAAATTGAAATTGTGAAAATTTGAGTTTTTAAAAGGATTAATCTTGTGGGTTTTTTTATTTAAATGGATGACTGATACTTTTACAGCAATTTTTAAGTGATTTTGAGAGGATTTGGGAAGAGAAAGCATAGAAAATGAAAAAGAATTGAAGATAAATGAACCGGTACACGTTTTGAAGAATCTGACTTTGCGTAGATCCGGACAATGCGGTCCGCACTGACCATACAATCTTTGACTCGTCCAGATGCCTTTTTTTAATGAGAAATTAATTAAGCACATCATTTTTATCAATAATTCCTAAACTTCTTCTAATGAATGAGAATCGATCAAAGGCTAGAGGTTTTATGAAGATATCGGCCAATTGATTTTCTGTGTCAATAAATTCTAATGTGATATCTTCCTTTTGTGCATGATCTCTAAGAAAATGATGTCTAATTTCAATATGCTTCTTTTGAGAGTGCAAGATATGGGGTTTTTGGATAAGTTAATGGCATTAGTGTTATCACACATAATAGGAATATGATCGTAAGATAAATGATAATCACTTAGGGTTTGCTTCATCTATAGCACTTGTGCACAACTACTTACGGTCGAGATATATTCGACTTTGACATTAGAAAATACCATGAAATTTTATTTCTTTCTAAACCATGATACTAGTTCAAATCCTAGAAAATAACATGTACCACGAGTGCTTTTACAATCAATTTGACAACCAGCCCAATCGCCATCCGAATAAATAAATAGGTCAATGTGAGTTCCTTTTGGATACCAAAGTCCTAGATTTCGAGTTCCAATAAGGTATCTAAAGATTCTTTTAACAGCTTTAAGATGAGATTCCTTAGGATTAGATTGAAATCTAGCAAAAGCATATACTAAATATAATATTGGGTCTATTAGCAGCTAAATAAAGAAGGAATCCGATCATACCTCGATATTTTTGTTACGTCAATGGGAGTATCTTAATCATCTTTGTCGAGCTTAACGAATGTGCTCATTGGCTTTAGGTTTCTTGAGCATGTCAAATATGTACTTGTTTTGATTTATGAATATTCAATTACTCCTTTATTTAATTTGAAGGCCAAGAAAGAACTTAAGTTCTCCCATCATACTTAGTTTAAATTCCATATTCATGTATTTTGAAAATTCTTTACAAAGATGAACATTAGTGGCACCAAAAATAATGTCATCAACATAAATTTGAACAATAAGTATATTTTCTTTGTGAGTTCTAAGAAAAAGTGTAGTATCCGCTTTTTCAATTGAAATTCCATTTGAGAGTAGAAATTTGCTCAAACGTTCATACCAAACTTTAGGAGCTTGTTTTTAAACCATAAAGAGCTTTTCTAAATTTGAAAACATGATTCGGATACTTTTGATCTTTAAACCTGGGATTACTCTACAAAGACTTCTTCTTGAATAAACCTGTTTAGAAATGTACTTTTAACATTCATTTGATAAAGCATGAAATATTTATAGCAAGTAAATGCAAGAAGTATGCGGATGGATTCTAACGTAACAACCCGTGCAAAGGTTTCCTCATAATTGATACTTTTTTCTTGATCGTAACATTGGACCACAAGGTTTGATCTATTGGTCTTGCGACTAAGTTCCAAATATGGTTTCTCTCAAATTGATTTAGTTCTTCTTGTATCACTCGAATCCAAAACTCATCAAATTTGGCTTCTTTGAAGTTTTTAGGTTCAATTTGTGAAATGAATGTACAACTACCGAGATGATTTTTATAAAAAGTTCTAGCGGTGTTACATTTGGATAGATCGCCTAGTATTAGTTCCTTTGGATAAGATAGAATAAACCTCCATTCTTTTGGTAGTGCGGGATCACTTTGAACTTCAGTTGATATTTCTTTACTTTCTTGACCATTAGTCTCCTTTGTTTGTTCTTCATTTGGTACTTCCTTGTTTTAGTCTTTAATAGTCATTTGTTCAAATGGAACTTTCAAACCTACATCATTATCACTACCTTATTCACGATCAAGAGAGTTAGTATCATCAAAAGTGATTCTTCAACAACTAGAATTCTTTTATTAAATACTCTATAAGTTTTGCTAATCAATGATATCCTAGAAAGATCCCAACATCGGATTTTGAGTCAAATTTTCTCAAATTATCTTTTGTATTCAAATTGAAACATTTACAATCGAAATCTCTAAAGTAACCGATATTTGAAATTCTATTCTTCCAAAGCTCATACAGAGTTTTGGTTTTCTTTTTATCAACATTTACTCTATTTACAATATAGCAAGCGATATTGACAGTTTCGGCCCAAAAGTATTTTAGTATACCATTTTCATTTAGCATGGTCCTAGTCATTTCTTGTAATGTCTGATTCTTCATTTCTATCACTCCATTTTGTTAAGAAGTTCTAGGAATCGAGAAATTATGATTATATCCAATTTCATTAATAAAATTGTCAAAAGCAAGATTATCAAACTCTCCACCATGATCACTTCTTATGGTGGTAATGGAGTATCCTTTCTCATTTTATACCTTTTTGAAAAAAAAAAATTACAAATTAAAAGCATTTAACGCTTCATCTTTAAGACTTAAGAATAGAACCCAAGTGAATCTAGAAAAATCATCATGATTTAGCATTCATGTGTGCACGAAATGGAGAAAAATGACAAATTTTTTTTTTTAATGACGGGGAAACCCGCAGTCGCTACCCTTCGGGTGCCACTGGGTAAACTCTCGGGCTGATGCAATAACTTGCAAACCATGCCAGTAAGGTAAACCGCACTAGGCAAGTTCGGTGCGACAGGCTCGACCGAGAAAGTGTTAGTAGGGAAAATCGAACTCATGATCAAAAGTTTTCACGCTCATCTATTACACCAATTCGACCACCCCATGATGGGTAAATTATGACTTTGTTTGCATGAACCATTGATTAAGGAGATTTTCCATTTTTGCAAGTTGGTTCTGTCTGTTTTAACAGCCAATAGTATTTGAATTCTGAAAGGACAAAAAAATGCATCTCACATCTGTACAAGGTGCATAATAATGAAGTAAATAAAAGCTATAATAACATCTATTAAGACGCTTAAGCGGGTCACACACTGGCTCATAAACAAAATGTCCAAACGTTATAGAAAATTCTGGCTCCCATTAGTCTATTTCTATATATACGCATCAATATTGGGATTTATAGATTTCTCAATGCGAGGAATTAAGATAAGACAATCAAACATACTCTTTTTCAAATTCAACGAATAAATTATCTCGAAATACGATTCCCTAATGCATGCAAAAAGAAGACCTCAATCTCAGGAGCAGCAAAAAATGTAAAACTTTGTGGTTTTGATTTACAGATTCCTGCAGCCATTCTTCTCTTCTTTGGTGCAGGCGGGCACGACCGGATTTCGGGTATCCTGTATCTCTTTGCTTTGGGTGTGGAACACTCTTTCACATTCAAATCATCCGCTTGAATCTGAGCCATTGAACTGTACTCTTCTGAGCAATCACAAGAAGATAACTCCATTAAAACTACCTCCTTGTTTCCTGGTTCAAGAATCTGCTTATATATACATCTTCTGTTGAATTTTATCTAAAGGAACGGTTGAAAAGGTCAATACACTTTTCTCAAAAGGAGAATTTACAGTGTAATTGCTAGTGTAAGCAGTGAGACAAGATGGTAATGAACCAAGTATATGAATCTAAGATGAGGCATTAGACTATTGGAAAGTTGGAAGAATTATGTCATATATTAACTAAGATACAACAACAACACTACATTTTAACAACTGCTACACTCTAAAAAGTAAAATTATATGCTACTTTTTCCAAAATCAAATCCCTTTTGTTCAAGTTCAAATTTATTTATGGATATATAAATATCCATATGTCTTGACTTTTTGTGGCTAATTTGGGTCAACTTTCTGGCCTGTTTTAAAGCCTGTGAAGTGTTTGCTAATGCCAGCTATCTATTGGGTTCTGACCCAATTGTTACAATTGAACACAGGCTTGCCTTTTGGATTCCAAATCATTTGGGTAATCGTTAGTCCAGTGCAACAGTATTTTTCAAGAGGTAATTACACATGGCCAATTTTTTAATTTTTTATTTCAATAATCAGGTGCTAAGATATTTATTTAAAGAATAATGCTATTTGTAGTTGCTTTACGTGACATATATGTGACGATTAGTGATTTAATACATAAGGTAATAAAAAACTTTTATATTAATGTATCAAATCACGAATTACCACATGTATATTACATAGGACGATTATGATAGTTAATAACTGCAAATAGCATTACTCTTATTTAAAAATCATCTGCACTCCATCCCGTCCTATTCCACAACTACCAACTTACTGTACAAATCCAAATCCTAACCCCATTTCCACCCTTCTAAGTCCTAAACATCTATGTCAAAATAAAACAAAACTTACATGATGGTGATGATAAATTTTTCAGTCTTATTTTCTTAATTGTGGAAATCTCGTCAATGCCTTACAGAGACATTGAAAAACTTCAATGATATTTTTGGACTCGCTGCTGTATTCATTTCCAACAGGGAATCCAAATGAAAAAACCAAACTTGCAGGTAATCATGATGTGATGGTCACTACCAAATATTTTTGACTTTGACCTTTTAGGCTTTTCTTAGCAGCCAGATCGAGAAAAAATGATACCAAATGTGTGATTTAAAAGTATGAAAAAGATTGAATTTACGTGTAAAATATTTTATTACGTAAGTATGTGATTAAAAATTTATATGAGAATTAAAAATTTTATATACTGGAAGACAAACAGGGCGTCATTGTTTTAACTACAATGAGTAAATCAAACCAGTAAGCTTCCAATAAAAATAAAATTGTCATTTTTCTCCATTTCGTGCACACATGAATGCTAAATCATGAGGAGAATGTACCAGTAAACTTACATTTTTAGATCAAGAATGGCAAAGAATGCACCATTATAATCCATTACCCAACAATGGCTACAAACCTTCTCAATTTTCAATACTTAGCGTGCACCTAACAAAATGGTAAAATTAGAGAAGCTACAAGCCAGTTATGCCTACTTTACACGAGAAGTAAAGACTAAAAACGTCAAAAGAACTATAATTTCATCAGTTCCTACGTTGCTTCGTCCGATTCCCACGATTCTTTCGGCGCTTTGAGAAGCGTAAAAGGATTTGGTGGAGGATCAACAGGCAATGTGCCTTCTAGAACTTGTATTACCTCACCCATTGACGGCCTCATTCGTTCATCAACTTGAAGACACCAAAATGCAACGCGTAATGAATGCTCCAACTCTTCCGGATTTACCCCACCTTCGATCTCTGCATCAGATATCGTCTCAGCATGACCCTCGACCCATTTTGCGTATGCCCATTCACAAACTTCAGAATTTTGGTATCCGCTGATCAATACGAGCAACAGATTGCCGAAGTCTCTCACGTCGGTATCTGCCAATCCCCCAACTTCAGAAACCTCAGATAGAATCGTACTGAGTCCAAATTCTGTCACCTTGGCTTCCAAGTCATCTTCCAAAACAACATTTTCACATTTTAAATTGCCATGGCACACAAAGTCTCTGCACCCAGTGTGCAGGTAAGAAATGGCCCTTGCAACTTCTAAGGAAATTTTCATTCTCTTTCCCCATGTCAGACTCTTGCACAACTTAGGGTCTTTCAAACATTTCCCTAGCGACCCATTACTGACAAACTCGTATACCAAAAATCTGTGGCCCGACTCAAAACAGTAACCTTCCAGCTTCACGAGGTTCTTGTGATGTATGCTTCCGATTCTTGAAACTGAAGTTCTAAACTTCCTCAATTCAACAGTTGTGTCGAGCTCTTTGACTGCAACTGGCCTGTTATCGGGAAGTATACCTCTGAACATCTTTGGTCCAATCTGGTGCTTGAAATCTTCTGTAAGGCACCTGATTTCACTGTAGGATAGTGTGATGCATCCATCAGTAAATGGATGTAAATCTGCTTTCGTAGATTTTTTCCTGATTTTTGCCTTCCACTTGAATATGTAAAGACCAAGTCCAAATTGTATCAATATAAACATGACAAATGTAGCGGCGGAAACTCCAACAAGACAAGGAATACAAATTGGAGATGATGAATTCTGCCGAATGTTTTCCAGGGGAGGTGGATTGGACTTGGGGAATGTGGGAAAAACAGCAATTGGATCTGAACAAGTCTTAACAAAAGATATCGAACTCAGAGAGGCATCAGACTTACCACTGATGTATTGTGTTTTCAGAACGTGGCACAGTGGGATTTTATCATTTGTGAAGGACACAGCAATGCAATTTTTGTCTTCGTTGCACAAGTTTTGACATCTTTGTAGACTTGTTCTTACAACCGTTTCATTCGCTGGGTAAATCCCATACAGAAATGTATGGTCATACGTAATTAAAGATCCACCTGACGTGCAACTTTGTCGATATGGAACCAAACATTTCAAGCTAGATTCCCCGCTCACCGTAAATGGACATCTACAAACCTGAGAACCAGATTCATTGCGGGCACAAATACCACGGAGGCCACATGTTGCGAAGACGTCACATTGATTATCAAACGCTTGCCAAACTGACCTCCATGATTTTGAACCATTTAGCCAAGAGTACATTCGAAGGTTGCCATCAGCATCCAACCG
Source organism: Olea europaea var. sylvestris (assembly GCF_002742605.1). Lineage (NCBI taxonomy): Eukaryota > Viridiplantae > Streptophyta > Magnoliopsida > Lamiales > Oleaceae > Olea > Olea europaea. The sequence goes on along the minus strand of NC_036245.1, from coordinate 7,235,459 downwards.
AAGAAACCTAAATTTTACATCGGAATCATTATGATCTTCGCCAAATATAGACCAAACAGATTCAGATCTATTGTCAAGTAATTGAAATGTTCCATCAGAGCTAATTGTCGCATGGAGAGTTGATTGAGAAGGATTTCCTTTGGTCCAATAAATTACACTGGTTTCCCACCTAAGCTGCAGCTGGCCTGAATCATTCATAAAAAGACTGTAATAACTTGACACGGAATTTCTGCTAGGAGGCCGAAGGATTTGGTGAACTGATAAATTCTGCCCCGGGAGAAGTGTGTCGCATGGAGCATCAAAACTTTGCCAAATAGGTTTTTTATCTACATTCAATAGAACAAGATTGCCATCATTACGAAGAACAGCTGATGCAACAGATACATTCTGAGTCTTGCTTGTCCAAGCAATATCTCCCGTGAGAGAATCAAATAAAACTAACTCTCCTTCTTGAGTAAGTTGGAAATATGACTTGCTGCCAACTGTACGGTCAGCTCCAGCCACCCAAACTACCTTTCGACTATTGACTGGAATAGAACTTGAATTGAAGCGGATCCCTACACTATATTGGTTCAATACGTTAAAGAACCCAACTGCGAAGTCCCCATTTGAAGAAAGCCAATAGTTGTTTTCCTCAACCGAAATTTTCGAACCCAGTGGAATTTGAGAATTGACATCAGAGAAAAGCAAGAAGACCAACAAGCTATAGACAACGAAAGAAAATCTGAAAAACGCTCTTTCAATCCCGAGCATTTTTGAATTAGCTCGAGAATGTATATACCATTACATCAGAATGCAGAATCTCTATCTGCACCTATGCATTAACAGTCTATACCAGATTTATTCAGCTCCATCCTATAAGCATAACGAGAAAGTAAAGATTATGTCTTCAAGAATCGAGATTTTTTTCAATTAGAAATTCTAAAATGACATTAAATCAGATACAGATAGAAATTGAAGGAAATATTGACCAACACAAATATCTATACATTATTCTCATCTTAAAGGGACCAAGTAAGCAAAACCTAATAATTTCAAAATCAGCATCAGCTGAAACACATGATACTTGAAACAATTGTGGAGTCAAACTGCAATTAAAATTCAGAGTATGGTACCTGAAAAGATGTTAAACTTGACACAGCATCAAGATTTTGGCATAGAACGTCCCAGATTCAGCAAGCCTTCAACTTGGGACTACAAGATAACCACCAAATTGTTAGAGAAATGCAGAATCCAAAGCTGATGATTGAATCAAATCAGCTTAAGACATATTAAAGGTGGACCACAGCGTACTAATAACTGTATAAAAGTATACAACCATACAAAACCCCCATTGTCTTTAATGGATATAAAAAAGCATACTGATAGAGTTCTGAATAGAAATTTTGGCACAAGTGGGACCCAATTAAGGTAAATATTATGACTCTTTTTAAGCCTATTCATCTTTCTTTCATCTTTCTCCAGGGCTCAAGTCACATACAGAACAAATACTTAACAATTGACTGAGTACCCACATACAGAGGGAGGGGCGGGGTGGGGGTTGAAGGTATTAGGCAAATAATGGTTAAGAAACGTAATATTTCAATTTCGGCCACAAAATTCAAACATTGGAACAAATGGGACCCTGACTTTAAGGCAATGATGACGATCTAAGCATTCTGAACTCATAAAGTACCCCAAATTCAACGTCTCACGTGTTAAACAATCATGGGCTAATTTTTCTTTCCATCCTTGAATCATACTCGGTTGATTTAAGCCTCAAGTAGAGGCTATTTTTTATGCAGTAGTAAAAACTAAAAGATAAGGCCATTTCAATCAACAGCAAAAGTGATAATAGCTGTACTATCTTGACAAATTTGGGGTGTTTTGGTCTATGCAACATATAGGACTTACAAGAAGAGAAATTTTCCAGCAATGCCATCGACAAAGATGACAGAAAGCCGCCCGAGAGGAATATTCCGGTGAGAAAGCCTGACAGAACTTGTGAACGGAAGGCTGAACAGAAAGAACGGCGGTTGGATTTGTGCGGTCCTAAAAAGGCACACATGTGCAGAGGATACAAAAGTAAGGTGGAACTTTTTATTGTTTATATATTTTGATAATGAAATTAGGTTCTTACGATTTGTTTATGTGGGATTATGGATTTATGTTCCTGAAAGGAAAAGCGGGAGATTAAGGATATGACTCAAGGGGTTGGAGTTTACTTTTGACTTTTAAGGTTGCGTTCAGAATGTCAGAAAAACAGCGTGTCACAGTCAGTGCACAGGTCCGTATAGCTTTTCTTCCATTTCTAAATAGTTGGACACATGCAGTGTTTGGTTTTGTGAATAAGAAAAAGGAAACTACTTTTCTTTTCACGAGTTGTTTGGGAATTGATTATAATTTAACTTGTTCGGATCAAATCACTTTTTTGTTCGTACATTCTTGGAATTATACTTTACTTATTAAAAAAAAAAAAAGGGTTGAACTCCAACCTTGAGGACCTCTACCACCTCATCCTTAGAGCTTTGTGAAGGAGGTAAATCGGAGGATGTGCCCCAACAGGTTAGGGACCAAAAGTTGTATGTACACTGCGCCTACAAGGAGTCCAACTCCATGTTTTAGGAATCGAACCCCCACACTGTGGCTGCCAACAAAGTATGAGATAATCTCACTCCTATCCTTTGCATCACTGGACTATCTCCTAGGGGACGTACTTTACTTATTATTCATATAGGCTTTGAGGTTATAGTCACTTAAATTTTAATTAATTAATTACCTACTAAACTCCTGTTTGGCAGAGATTAAAATCAAATTTTTAGTTGATTTTGATAAAAGTTGATAAAATGTGTTGTTGAAAAGTTTTGAATATCATACAATATCTAATTTAAATTAATTAATGAATTTGACTTAAATTAAAATTTAGATTTTAATTTCTATTAAATATGGCTAAATATGTAATCAAGGAGATACATTTAAGGGGAAAAATGAGGAAAGTGAAATTATTTTTGTAGTTCAGTTGTAAATTAACCGAACAAAATCCCCGTTTGGCACGATTATTCCAAATTTTAATGGGTGTAATAATATATTTTTTTTTTTTTGAAGAATGTGTGATTGAAAAAGAAAAAAAAAATATTTTCAATTTACGTGTAACATGAAAGATTGTATAGCTTAAAAAAATAAAAATTATTTAATGGGGGGGACAAACAGGAGCTGTAGAGAACTCAAGAATTATCCCTTTTTTCTAATGCCCTCTTTGATAGATCCATTTTCCATGGAAATCACTCAAAATGTGTTGTTTGATGATCAAATTTTTTCATGGAATTGCTTTTCTACCTCCTCCCCCCGCCACCCCGCGTGACCTATTTCTAGCTTTTTAAAGAAACTAGTATGCGTCTTATGCGTTACAAGAATTTTGTATTTATTTTGGTTTTATTAGCGTAAAATTTATAGATTGTACAAAAAGTATTTGGAAATAAGAAATGTTTGTTTGATTCTCATCTTTTGGTCGACTGTATATTTTATGTCACAATAATTTATTTTTATTCTTATAAATAAATATAATGAATGTTGTGATTGTATATATGTCAACGATAATTTATTTTTAATTATTTATTGTATTTTTTTGTTTAATGTAGATGAAGATATTTTTTTTTATCTGATATTGCAAATAAGTTGTAAATTGAATTTTGCAAAATGCTTTTCTTTAGCAACTTCAATTCGAGAGGCTATACTTAAAGTTCAAAAATAACTCATGCAGTTGTAAATTGAAAGAGAATATCCACATACACAAACATTTAAATAACAAACTCAGGTTCGCACGTAAAATAACTTGAAGTGGCACTTACTGGATGGCCAACTCCCTTGTTGGTGTAAGAATTAGAACCCTAACAGTAGGCATATTCTTCGAACGATACAACAGTCACTTAAAGGTTGGTAGGGCGAAAGAATTTTTAAAAAAAAAATTTTAATAAATTTTATTTTAAAGAGAAAAGAATTAAAAAGAAATTTAAATAAATTGATAAAAAACCAATTATTTATAAAGTAAAATTTTCAATTTTAATTAAATAATATTTATATATTCTTCATTTAATTTTCATAACTTTATTTTATTTTTTACTTCTAAATAATTTTAAACGAATTTTTTTACTTATATAAGTAATTTTTACATATATTAGAAATATTTTTTGTTAATATGTTTATTTTTAAATTTTTTTTACTAAAAGTGATTTTTTTTTTTTTTTTACTTATAAAAGTGGTCAGTACTGAGTAAGGCGAGAGGTATGGAAAGTTACGTGTTACATAGATTCACATTGCCTCTCTTACACTATAAATATAATATAATAATATAAGCAAATGAGTTTATTTGAAAATGCGTGGTCATAGCATACGAAAAATGGAGGACGGAAAAGTACAAAAAAAAATTTTGAATAATCGTCCGTTTACGGAGATCACACTATATATAATTTTTTTAATTATTTTCTCTTCAATTTTTTTAACCTACAAATAACTTTTTCGTTAAAATTGAAAAATTAAGTTTTATTTGGAAGAGAAAAGAATTAAAATGAAAAAAATAATTAATTTTTTTTTAGGAAAAAAACGTATTTGTTAACACATACGTTTAATCTCCGTTTAACTATTTTCGATATTTATTTAGATCATTCGATATCTCTACGATATAGTTCTCAAAATTAGTTTCGAGAGAATGTAAAACATTTATCGATTCGACTATCGTACAATCGTCGATAAATTTTTAAAGTTAGCTTGTTATCGAAAATTTCGAAATATAGTTTGAAAATGCCTACTTTGACGTCCCATAACATTTGCTATGATTGACCGTTTCACGCACCGTTAATGACGTGCAATATTATGCCGCTAGTACTTCAAAACTTTTTTAAGAATGTAATATTTCGATTTCGTTTGATATCCCGTAATGAGCCTGAAAATGAACACAAAAACATAAGTAAAAAAAAAAAATTCATTTCTCTCTCTATGCACGGAGACCATCCTCTCATTTTTTTTCTTTTTTTTTTTTAAATAAAAGCTAATACCTCTTTATACTATATAAACTAACTACAATGATATCTATATATTTTTTAATTTTTTACAACTTGAAACAAACTTTTTATTATGTAAAGAAATATACTTAAAACTTTGAGTTAATATTTAATCTAAAGTAATATTTAGATAAATTTAATTTAAAAAATTTAATATTACGAAAAATATTACTATAAAATTAAATATTGCCTGAAATTATTAGATATATCCAACTACGATGATATAGTTTTTTTTGTATATCTATGATAATGTAAAAAAAAATATCCATGCACTCTATGCACGGAGGAACGCGTCGTTTTTACTCTCCATTTGAAAAAAAATGAAATTTTAAATAATTGAAAAAAAATTACGTCATACCGCATAATTTTTTTGAGCAAAATGATGTATTGAGAAAAATGTTGCGAAAAAATAATAAATAGGAAAAAAAAGATTTGATTTTTTAAAGAAAAAAGATTTATACGCATTTTTTAACACATGCATTTAATGTCCGTTTAACTATTTTCGATATTTATTTAGATCATTCGATGTCTTTACGATATAGTTCTCAAAATGAATTTCGAAAGAATGTAAAACATTTATGATTCGTACAATCGTCGATGAATTTTTAAAATTAGCTTGATATTGAAAATTTCGAAATAGTAATAAAATAATTGATTTTTTTAAGAAAAAATAACTTATGCATATTTTTTAATACATACATTTAATATCAGTTTAACTATTTTTTATTTTTTTTAAATATTTGTGTTGTTTACATTATAAATTTTTTTTCAATTTAAAATTCTTTTCTCTTAATAATTCAAACAAAAACTTAGTTTTGATTTGCATTATAAATAATTTTTTTTTCAACTTAAATTTTTTTTTTAATTTCTTTCTCTTTAATTTTTTTACTCACAAGTAACTTTTTACCTCTTAAAAATACTTTTTATCTTATATTATTAGTATTTTTATTTTTTAATAATTTCAGATAATATTTAATTTTATAGTAATAAAATATATTAAAAAATTTACTTTAAAAAATTTTATTATACTGTAAGAAACTGCTACAAAACGTAATTTTCATACCTTCCACCACTCCATGCTCAACCACTCTTATATAGATATATATAGTAGGGATATAAGAAAAAAATTACTTTTATATAAAAAAAATAAAAAAATATTTTACAAAAAGTTACTTTTAAGTAAAAATTTTGAAAAAAAAAAAGAATTAAAAAGAATTTTAATTTTTGTTGTTGACATTATAGTTTTTTTTTTCAATTTATAATTCTTTTCTCTTAATAATTCCAAACAGAAACTTAGATTTGAGAATTTTTTCTGTGTAGTTTTACATTATAAATAATAGTTTTTTCAATTTAGAATTCTTTTTAATTTTTTTCTTCAAATTTTTTATTATTAATCAGTATTTTTTAATAGTTTGAGATAAAATTTAATTTTCTACTAATAATTCAATATATAAAATGATGAAAAAAAAAAACATATTCACTCCATGCACGGAGAAAAAATTTTTTATCATACCACATAATTTTTTTTGAGCAAAATGATGCATTGAGAAAATTGTTGCAAAAAAGGAATAAATAGTAATAAAATAATTAATTTTTTTAAGAAAAACGACATATATGCATTTTCGACACATACGTTTAATCTCCGTTTAACTATTTTCGATATTTGTTTAGATCATCTGATATCTCTACGATATAATTCTCAAAATGAGTTTCGAGAGAATGTAAAACATTTATCGATTCGACTATCGTACAATCGTCGACGAATTTTTAAAGTTAACTTGTTATCGACAATCTAGAAATAGTAATGAAATAATTTATTTTTTTAAGAAAAAACGACTTATGCATATTTTTTAACACATATGTTTAATATCCGTTTAACTATTTTTGACATCTATTTAGATCATTCGATATCTCTACGATATAGTTCTCAAAATTAGTTTCGAGAGAATGTAAAACATTTATCGATTCGACTATCATACAATTGTCGATGAAATTTTTAAAGTTAGCTTGTTATCGAAAATTTCGAAATATAGTTTGAAAATGCCTATTTTGACGTCCCATAACATTTGCTATGATTGACCGTTTCATGCATCGTTAATGACGTGCAATACTATGCCGCGAGTGCTTCAAAACGATATTAAGAATGTAATATTTCACCTTCGTTTGATATCCCGTAATGAGCCTGAAAATGAACACAAAAATATAAATAAAACAAAAAAAAAATTATTTCTCTCTCCGTGTATGGAGTCCATTCTATTTTTCTTTCCTCCGTGCACAGAGGCTTTTGCTCCGTGCATGGAGAGATTAATTTTAATTTTTTTATTATTTTTTTGCTGTGTAGTTCTACGTTATAATTTTTTTTTTCAATTTAAAATTCTCTTTAATTCTTTTCTCTTCAATTTTTTTACTTACAAGTAATATGTTGTAAAAAAATTTCTGTCGCATATTATTTCTATCTTTTTTTTTTTAATATAAAAGTGATTTGTTGCTTATATCCCTACTATATATATCTATATCGGAGTGGGGGAGGAATGAAAATTGCGTGTTGCAGTAAATTTGGAGGTAATGTATAATAAAATAAAATATATATCAAGCAAACGGCGTCGTTTTTTGCCCCCAATTGAAAAAAAAAACAAACAAAACAAAAATGCTACAGTAAAGATAGATCAAGATACTATTGCTTTCTACAGTACCCTCGCATTCCCCTTTTTATATAGTAGGGAATCAATTCTGATGTGATTTGGAAAAGTTTTATGTTGGTCCAATTTCTTATTTTTGGTAATTTAGATATTTTAGGACTCTATTTCCGATTTTAATAGATTTCTAGGTATTCTAAAATTTTATTCCATTTAAACTTTATTCTAGGTTTTTAGTATAAATAGGTTTATTTTTTTACATTGTATGACAAGAGTTTTATCATGAATTGAATGAGATTTTCCTCTCGAAACTTTTGTTTCAAAATATCGAACTTATCAAGATTTAATATCTTGTGGTGTTCAAACATATCATCGGGTTAGATTCTTTGGGTTGTGTAATCAAAAGGTCCTTCGTATCGTCGTTATCGTTGGGTTATTTGATTCATTAATTCTTTGTATCAAATCCACAAATTCGGATGAGATTTCAAAATTGTGTGATTAAGAAGTCACTCGTTTCATATACGTTCGGTTGCTTAGTTCACTTTTGCAGGTCAATCCCTAAAACTTGATTAGTATTTGGGTGTTCTTGGGATCCGTTTTCAATTCCTATGGGTTCGATAGCAACCTTGCTAACCAGATTCACATTATTTGGTATCAGAGCTTGAGCTCTACAAATCAAGGTTATATCCATTTGTTTTTGTGTTTGCGTCATTGTTCTTTTGTTTTCCGCATTTTTCTTCGTGTTCTTCGTGTTTTCCATTAGTTTTGACTCTTAGATCTAAAATTTTAGGTAGTTTGATTGTGTTTGTATTTTTCTAAAAAAAAAAAAAAATCTTTTCTAATTCATTTTGAGTCCAATTCAAAATTTATCTTAAGTCTTTAAGGTCAAAAAATCTCACTTGGTTCGAATTCTACGAGAATAACTCCTGGTTGAGTTTTGATTGTTCTTGAAGCGCTTTGGAGAAAGTTTGAATGGTAAAAGGTTGAGTGGTGAGAACAACAGAAGGAAAAAGCCAAATTTGTGTGATTCCGAGTGAAATTTGTAAGGCAGAAAATAAATTGAGGGTTAAAAAAATGTCGGAAAAAATGATGAGGCAGTTTGAGATGATAATTGAGAATATGGAAAATAAGATGGATATGACTGATTCAAAATTAGCTAACTTGCATAGGGATCAACGTGATGAGGTGCAAAATGTTAGGAGATGGGAGCCTAGAATTAAAAAGTGTGATGCATATGGATATGGTTGTGATATTGATGAGGTACAGGGATTGAGAAATAAATATAATAGATTCGAAGGAAGGGATATGAGAGATCAGCGTGAACGGGAGTTTAGGGAGATGCCTAAGAAATATTATAGGGATTGACCAGTGGAGAAGAAAACATATTTTGCTAAGTGTGCAGGTAGTACATCAAGTAAGAGTGTTGGGTTGGATTATAAACAGGAATTCTCTGAGATTCTCGACATTCTTAGGTCTCAAATTAATCATTCGAAGGAACGGAAGGAGCAAGAGAGCAAAAGAGAAATTAGTGGGGTGGTTGATTGTGAGAAAAAAGAATATGAGCCACAAGAAAGTGAAAAGAAAATAGAAAGTGAAAGGGGCGAATTGGTTAAAATAGTAGTGGAGTCATGGGATGAAAATGAAGTAGAGTCTTTGGAGATCGAAAAGGAGTTGGGAGTGAACTTGCATGAAGAGGAGGTTAAAATTGAGGAGGCAATGGGAAATACTAACATTTCTCACCCTATTTTAGATAAATTTGTTTTGCAGGTTTACGACGACTTGATTCCAAAAATTAATTCGGGCATTAATTATGGATACAATTCAACAACAACCACATCCTAGTTTGGACATCACAATATTACCGAAGATTGATTTTATTATCCCTAAGGAGACGAAGGAATTTCAAAAGCAATAGAAGGAATTAATATGCAAAGAGTTGAGCTACAAAGTCGATATGTTGGGAAACATGCATCCAGTGTAAGTAATATTGTCACCATCACCTGGGCCGAGTAAAGCGTGGAAAATGAACGGTGATTTATTAGCTGAAATCATTCTTGGAGCATCACAAAATAGCAAAAAGAAACTGTCAAGGTGTACACACTTTGATTTGTGTAAGGGTGATTGGGTCTACATTCAAAAGAGGAGAGTTCGAGGTCAAAAGAGGTCCAAATTGCATCCGAGAGGTGATGGGCTATTTTATGTGCTTGAGTTGATGAAAGTAAAGGCTATAGATTGGATCAAGATTCGAGAACGAATCCTCTTGAAGAGGGAGGGTCTGATGTGATATGGAGAAATTTTATTTTGGTCCAATTTCTTATTTTTTGTAATTTAGATATTTTAGGACTCTATTTCCGATTTTAATAGATTTCTAGGTATTCTAAAAATTTATTCCATTTAAACTTTATTCTAGGTTTTTAGTATAAATAGGTTTATTTTTCTACATTGTATGACAAGATTTTTATCATGAATTGAATGGAGATTTTCTTCTTGAAGCTTTTGCTTCAAAATACCGAATTTATCAAGATTTAATATCTTGTGGCGTTCAAACAAATCATCGGGTTAGGTTCTTTGGATTGTGTAATCAAAAGGTTCTTCGCATTGCCTTTATCGTTGGGTTGTTTGATTCATTAATTCTTTGGGTCAAATCCACAAATCCGGAGGAGATTTCAAGATTGTATGATTAAGAGGCTGTTCGTTTCATATACGTTCGATTGCTTAGTTCACTTTTGCGGGTCAATTGATAAACCTTGATTATTATTTGGGCGTTCTTGAGATTCGTTGTCAATTCCTGTGGGTTTGATAGCAACCTTGTTAATCGGGTTCGCATCAAATTCTCGTGGTTTTGGTGGGAATTGGGCTTTCTAACTTTTTTCCGGCAGTGGAACAAATTCTATCTTTAATTGACAATTTTTATGAAAAACAAAGTCAAACGAATACCAAAAAATAGAAAATTTCAACATTTTTCAGGTGAAAAATTATACCAATCTAACACATTTAACTGACAATTCCCAAGAAAACAAGTTTTAGGCAATTCAATTCCCTAAAATTCGTTTTCTTTCTACCCAAATTTTATTATTACAATCAAACAGACCCTAATTGTTTTCAACAAGTGGAAATGTTCATATTTAAATATCTAATACCTTCACCTTTTTCTATGATTTCTTTTGGTTCGGTATAAAGCTTGAAGGTGGAAATATTATTACTTCCATAGAAGAAGGACAACTCGAAAATTTACGGTCATTTTGAGTGACAGAAGACTTAAGACAATCCCTTCCTCGCTTTCTTAGTATCTAGTAAAGCTATGGACTTAAATTCTTACTGCATAACCTTTGCCTAAGAGTTACCATTAATGAAACGAACTAGTTCTACTTACTAGCTTGAACTTAGTCAAATTCTCCATAAAATTGTTCGTCTTACCGAAGGTTTAGATTAAAAAAGAAATAAGAGAAACGGCAAAAAAAATCTCTTTCTTATATTAGTCTTATCTTTGAAGGCACAGTGCATCGAATGGTTGGCCTTCCTTTTTTCATTGTACTTTGCATCCTCCATTGCAACGCGCATTTTTAGAGCAATACTTAGATCCCTTTTGATGGTCATTATTTTGAAAATTGGAGTTTTGAGTAGTAATTTTTTTAAGAATATGTGACTAAAAAGTGGGAAATTTTTTTATTTTCATGTAAAAATTTTATTGTGTAAATATGTAGTTAAAAATGATCATAAAAATTAAAGACTTTTATTTTTCAACTGAGACAAACAGGGGGCAGTTTGATGTGACTAGATATTAAGAGGCTTTTAAGAGGCTTTACGTAACCTAGATATTAACTTGTCAAATTGAACTAATCCAATAAAAGAACATGAGACTCCACCTAACCCGATCGAATTGAAGTCATTGTTCGCTAAAATCACTTACTGCAAGTTGTAACAAAGTAGACTTTTTGAGTTCGAATTATCAATTTTTTGAGAAGTATTTGTTTTCGATTACGCAGTTTTAATCAATTTAATTTTAATGATAAAAACAAACACACGATAAGATTTGATTTTGAAAAATAAGAAAAATTAATTAAAAATCTACAAAATTAGCCCTTGTTTGTTACCCATTATTTGAAAAGTTAAAGAGTTTTGAATAGTATTTTTTGAAGAATATGTGGTTAAAAAATAAACTTTATTAGTTTCTGTATAAAATATTTTATTGTAGAATGTGTGGTGAAAAATGATATTATAACAAACAATTTAAAATTTTAAAGTGTGCCAAACAGTGGCTTAGTAAACATAACACTTGGAAATTTCGAAAGAAAAACGTGGATGGAATTCATAGTTTCACTTAATTGTCGTCTAATTAATTTCTTCACAAGCTAATTAACAAATTACTCATTTATAATATTAGAACTAATTTTTCAAATTTAGCTAATTACTCCTCTCGAGCAAAGTTAATCATAATTGATTTGTTGAACATACTATATTTCTATGTTGATTAAAATCAAACTCGCATTAATTTTTTGTGAAAATACCTCAACAGATCATCTAAAATTAAGAGTATATCTCTATCCTCTACAAGAATCTACAATTTCTACTATTTGACATAAAATGCACAACCTTCTCGCAAATAATAAACAAATCATTAAATATAATCATTCATTGGCTACATAAATGAAAATACAAGAAATACAATAGTAGATTTCGGTGCATTTTAAAATTAAAAAGAAAATGTTGAACTTAAATAAAGCTAAATTATACTTCAACAATAAATCCCAACACAAAGAACTAGCTCATTATATATATATAATAAAAAGGAGGAAAGTTAGGTAAATACACTGCAAGTTCAAGAAAATAATGGACAAAATGCAAGATAAAATGTAGAACCCGTCCCATGGTTGGATTCTTGAATGAAAGATTAGCTTGATCTTGATTTTTCTCTAAAATCTCCTCTTTTCCGGTTGTGTGCCCTTATTCTTAGCCTCCAAATGAAAGAAGAATGAAATTAAAAGAGAATGAAAAATAAAGATAATGATATCCTATAATGGCTGAATTTTGTCCTAAAAATACAATAAAACTGTGTCCAAACATTTGCGTTTAAACCCTTGATTATTTATTTATTTATTATTATTATTTTTTTAAAGTTGAAAATGGCACCAGATTCTGAACTGGCGTCTAGGCGCTAAAGTTCTGTAAAAAAATTGGGAATGGTGCCTAGGCGCTACACTTACATACCATATTTGCAACTTAGGTCCTCAGGTAATTTCGTGTCAAGTCCATCAACTATAATCTTGTACAATTTGTTTCTCGATTTTTACTTTCAGTTCAATCAAGCCTTCATAAAATTACAATCCAATGTCCTTCAACTTTATAACTTGTACACTTTGTTCTCACTTCACAATTTTGTACGCTTTTGATCCCTTTTCACGACCTTTTGCCTTGTTCTAGTTCTTTGAGTGTTTTTTACCAATAAAAGCAATAATTACATAATTATGACTGGAAAGTTGTTCCTTTAGGCACTAAAAGCTTGTTTGAGCCTCATTTTATCGTAAGGATGTATTTTGAAATACTAAATTAATGAAAAATATATGATTAAAAAATAAGAAAACTTTTGAATTTGCATGTAATATTATTTTATTAAAAAATATATAGTTGAAAAGATTAGGTAGAAAAATGTATTTTGAAATTAATAAGAAATTCAAATAATGGCTAAATAAGTGTGCAAAAACACACTTATCATTCATCCTACCATCAAAATTAGAAATTCAAACTTGACAAATCCCGTGTGTGTGCGCGCGCACACATGAATGATTTATTAAGCACCAGTGCTCATCTTATATTGAGCACCAATGACGTGTCTTATGTATTCAAGCTTGGCACATCCATGACAACAAAGCTAATCTCTCCAGATGATGTGACATTTAGATGTCTTTAATGCGGTTTTACACATATAAATCCAACTAGTGTGATCCTAGAGTTAGTGATAATCGATCCAAATTTTCCATTGGTGCTACTTGGTTATAGTAGCTGAATTTGTACATAAATGGGAAAATAAGGATTTAACTGATGGCACATTTTATCTACTCGAATCTATCCCATAATTCCATTAAAGTCTCATCAACGAAGATGTCTAATCCATGCCTGAAACGAGAAAATAATTATAATGGCAGAAGGTCTTAAATGGGTGGCTAAGTTTCGACCTACGGACAAAACTTAATTATGCACTTGTTTGTTTGATGCTGATTATTTGAAAATAATAATAATAATAAATTAATTAATAAATCAATATTTTTAATAGTAATTTTTAAGAGAATATGTAGTTAAAAATTAGAAAAAAAAATTGAGTTTATGTACACAATATTTTAATGTGTAAATATATGGTTGAAAATGAGTACGTAGAGAAAAGAGTTTCCAAATAATGATGGTGCTAAATGATAAGATTCCTGAGTAATATCTCATCAATCTAAAAATAAAAATAAAATAGATAAGAAATTGATAATGGATTGCAAATTAAAGGCCATTTTTCACAGATGTTGGGTTGGTATTGTGATTTTTACCAATGTTACCTTGTACCATATGACAAGTTAGTAATTAAAAGCGGACCACTATAATATATATTTTTTGTTTAAAAATGAAAAACCATTTAAAAATTAATTAAAATTTGTACAGATGATGTTTATACCTTTGTTAACAAATGATGATATGGCATGCATTTTGGCCATTTATTTCTATTCGAAATAAATAGCCAAAAATGCATGCCACCTCATCATCTATCAAACTAACTATAAATAGCCAAAAATGCATGTCACTTTATTATCTGTCAAACTAACTATACATGTAGTATATGATTTATGTAATATGAAAATAAGGTGAGGAAATAATATTGAAGGTGACAAAAAGTATTTATGTAATACAAGATTATGGGCCCTTTGACATTGCTTCTAAAAAGTGAAAAGAGGATTTTGAGATCCCAAATTGTTTTTGGATTCGTTTTACTAATTTTATGAAAAAAATTTCTAGTTAAAAGAGATTTTAGAGGAATCTGCTCCAATTTAATTTTCTCTAAAAGTACTTTCAAAATAAGTTATTTTAAAAACCAATTTTTAAATAAAAATTATGATAGCTTCGGCTAGAAGCTCTTTTACAGGAACGAAAAACAAAATTAATGTCAGATGGACCCTACGTGCTTCTACGGACAAATTAGATAGTCAAAATATAAAAACTAGTTATTTGGTTCACACTACTTAGCCCTTATATGATGGTCATTATTGTATAAAAATAATGTTTTCGATAGTATTTTTATGAAAACGTGTGATTAATAGTGGAAAAAAGTTTTGAGTTTATGTGTAAATTTATTTTTTATTTTATTTTATTTTTTGTTTATAAATGTGTAATTAAAAATAAATATGAAACATTAATTGTTTTAATTTAAAGGAAATCAAACAGCGGCTTAATAAAGCAACTTCTTTTCACATGACACCCTCTATCCATGTTACAAATTGCTTTTCAAGGCCATGAAACGACATTATAATCCTTGATAATAATGATAACCAAATTGATTATCTTTTACATATTGGTCATTGATAATAATGATTATAAATTTATAGTGACAATCAAATTGATTATCTTTTACCTAATGGTTCAGCGTCATAGAAAAATCAAATTTTTAGGCTACATGTAACAATAAAAAGTTAGAGAGAGAGAGAGAGAGAGAGAGAGAGAGGGATGTATTGATTTTTGTATCATGACTTTTCAGTGCGTAGAACGAAAGAGGAGATAAATGTTGACCTGTTTTCTTTTTTTCATTTTTTCAAAGGGGTGACGTGATCAATAAATCTCGAATTCTCTCACCCCAATGGCATTTGTTATTGGATAAGCTACAGGTCACACGTAATCTTCTCCAAAGTGTGAGGAGGCAATCACATGCAATTTGACTATCAATCAGTCAATATGTATAAGTGAAAGGGCATGAGAGTGCTAACGACGTGAGCTACTAAGTGTTGAGAGATCGGATCCAAAAGGATATGAAATGCATATATTGAGAGCAAACTTAGAACTTCAAGAGTCTAAAGTTACATTACATTTGAATAACACAATGTGTGAATTTTTATTATAGAAGATGTGAGGTGCTTTTTGTTGAATGTAAAGACACATAGTCTCATTCTGATTGTTGAGGTGTCAATTTATCAATCATAGGCTGTGAGGCATTTAATGTCTCTAAAAAATAGCCACTCTAGTACCTAAGTCTGACCCTGAATGTAGACTAATGATTTGAACTTTATAACAAGTCAGTAATTAAAAGCGAACAATTATAATATATTTTTCCAATTTAACATTGAAAAAATCATTTAAAAAATATATTTACTAACTATATAGTACGAAAATAAGATGAGGAAATAAAAGTAAAGTGACAAAAAGTATTTAAGTAATAAGAGCAACAAGATTAAGTGCTTCTACGGACAAATATAGAGAATCTGAATATAAGAACAAGTAATTTGGTTCTTACTAGCCAATAAAGCGACTTTTTTCCACGTGAATCACTTTTACTGATGTTCCAAATTGCTTTTTTCGGGCCATTAAGCAACATTATAATCCTAGATGACAAGATTCTAAATTTATAATGATAACCAAATTGAATATCTTTTACCTAATCATCCAACCTGGGCCTGTTTGAGCCACATTATTTCAAAAAAATGTATTCTTAAACAGTAATTTGACATCATTTCAACCACACATTATTCAATAAAATAATATCACACGCAAATAAAAAAACTTTTCTTTATTTTTAACCACACATTTCTCATCAATACACTATTTAAGAATGCATTATTACCAAAATAATGTGGCTCAAACACCCCTTATTAGAAAAAATCAATTCTTAAGAATGTGTAATAATTATAACAGGTTGACGAGAGAGAAGAATATATTGATTTTTTGTATGGTGACCTTATAGTTCATAGAATGAAAGAGAAGAGATAGATATTACAGATGTTTTGCTCATCTTATTTTTGTCTTTTTGAAGTCTTTCAAAATTTTTGAATGAAAGAGAGACTTTTTATGAGAATTTATATTCGTAGTTAGCACGTGACGCATTTTATTGAAGATATTGACATTTTAAGATATTTCTTGACTAAATCTTAAGACTTTTAAACAAGTCTTGATTTAATAACCCAAATTTTTAAAGACTTTTAAAAAGTTGAACAACCTAGACTTTTACGGAGTTCTAAAAAATACTGTTTATATAATTATATCTCTAGTACATGTTAATAACACAGAGTGGGAGTTTAGATTAAAACTTGAAAGAGTCCAGAAAGAGTGCTAAAAATCCTTAAACAACTGCATATATTGGTAAAGAAATCGTAGTCCACCTACGAAATATGTAAATAAAAAGTGGATAAAATCTTTTACGAAAAAATATATAAATATAAATGTTTAACAATATCAAAATTCATGTGGTCATATTTGTGACCTATAATTCAAATTAAATAGGTCATGGTCACATTTCACACAGTTTATGAGTCACGGTCACATACCGCAAAATTATGGGTCACAATCATATATTTCATAAATCACATAATTAAGATGTCATATTAGTCACAAATTGTGCAATTAACTGGACAAACTCACTAATTTAATTATTTTAATGATGATAATAATAAATTAAGTCACAAATCACACATTTATTATGTCACGAATCAAACAATTAATTGATCACAATCCCTATTCACCTCACCCAACCCAGCCCAATCCAACCATACCTCTTCATTCTCATGATCTGCACCCAATTGTCCAGGACAATTTGTACTCCAAGAATTCTATCCTGCACTAACATCGCCGGAGTCATCCATCTACCACTAGGTAGTTGATTCTATCATGCACCAATTTCCCAAAAAAATAAATAAATAAATAAATAAAAAATAAATATCTCAATTGTGTCGAACTTTCCATTTTTGGAATGGAATAGGCATAGCTCCTTCAGGTTTGATTTTCCAGAGGAACTGTTGATTGGTCTAAAAGCATTGAAGATGGACCCCTTCGACACACTTAATTCTAACAAATCAACCGCCTCTCCAATTAATAGATCACAAGATTCAAGGACAGGGGTCGTCATAGAAAAGAGATTGGGGTTGCAACTGCGACGACGAAGCGGAGGAGGGATAACTAGTAGGTGATGAAGGGAGTGCCAATTGACGAGGGCATCACCGAAATTTCCACCACCTCTAAGTCCATTCCACTTTTCTCATAGAAAAATCAAAGAACTGTAGAGAGAAAGAGTAGAGAAAGAAATGATGCAGGAGTGCCAATTGACGATGGCATCTTTGAAATCCCCTCCATCTCTAGATCCATTTCACTTGAAAAATGAAAGAACTCTATAGAGTAGAGAGAATGGAATATACGTTTTTTTTAATAAAATAATTATACATGATCATTGAAAAAATAATTTTACCTAACTATTGAAATTGAAAATTGTAAAGTAGGATTTAAGATAATTTTTTTATATATGAATTCTATAAAAATGTATGGATAGAAATGATATTTTGACTAACTTATAATTTTTTAAATTTTTTACCAAACATATTTTCAATTTTTTATCCCAATAATAATGCAAAATTGTAGTAAAAAGAAAAAGTGAAAAGATCTTAAACCCTACAAAAAGTAAACGTCTGATTTTATTCCACCAAACACAAACTATATATATGTTATTCAAAAGGATAATGCTATTCATAGTTGCTTACTGTGGTAGTCGCCTTAAGTTGAGGCAGCCATGTGCAATTTGATTATTAATCAATCAATATGTATAAGTGAAAGGGTATAGGAGTGCTAAAGACGTGAGCCACTAAGTGTTGAGAAATCGGATCCAAAAGGATATGAAATGCATATATTGAGAGCAAACTTAGAACTTCAAGAGTCTAAAGTTACATTACGTTTGAATAACACAATGTGTGAATTTTTATTATAGAAGATGTGAGGTGCTTTTCGTTGAATGGAAAGACACAGTCTCATTCTGATTGTTGAGGTGTCAATTTATCAATCATAGGCTGTGAGGCATGTAACATCTCTGAAAAATAGCCACTTTAGTACTCAGGTTTGACCCTCGAACGTAGACTAATGATTTGAACTTTATAACAAGTTAGTAATTAAAAGCGAACAATTATAATATATTTTTCCAATTTAACATTGAAAAAACCATTTAAAAAATATATTTATGAAATTATATAGTAAGCAAATAAGATGAGGAAATAATAATAAAGTGACAAAAAGTATTTAAGTAATAAGAGCAATAAGATTAAGTGCTTCTACGGGCAAATATAGATAATCTGAATATAAGAACAAGTAATTTGGGTCTTACTAGCCAATAAAGCGACATTTTTCCACGTGAAACCCCTTTTCTTATGTTCCAAATTGCTTTTTTGGGCCATTAAGCAACATTATAATCCTAGACGACAAAATTCTAAATTTATAATGATAACCAAATTCAATATCTTTTACCTAATCATCCAACCTTAAAAGAAAAATCAATTCTTAAGAATCACTAAGAATGTGTAGTAATAATAATAATAACATGTTGACGAGAGACAGGAATATATTGATTTTTGTATCGTGACTTTATAGGTCATAGAATGAAAGAGGAGATAGAAATTACAGATGTTTTTCGCATCTTTTTTATTTTTTTTTTCCTTTTGAAGTCTTTCAAAATTTTTGAATGAATGAGAGACTTTTTATGAGAATTTATATTCGTAGTTAGCACGTGAATCATTTTATGGAAGATATTGACATTTTAAAATATTCCTTCACTAAATCTTAAGACTTTTAAAAAAGTCTTAATTTAATATCACAAAGTTTTAAAGACTTTTAATTAGAAAAATCCAAATTGAATAACCTACACTTTTACAGAGTTTTAAAAATACTGTTTATATTATTGTCTCTAGTACATGTTAGTAACATAAAGTGGGAGTTTAAATTAAAACTTGAAAGAGTCCAGAAAGAGTTCTAAAATTCCTTAAACAACTGCATATATTGGTAAAGAAATTGTAATCCACCTACGAAATATGTAAATAAGAAGTGGATAAAAACTTTTACAAAAAAATATATAAATATAAATTTTTAAAAATACAATATCAAATTCATTTGGTCACATACGACCTATAATTCAAATTAAATAGGTTACGGTCATATTTCACACATTTTGTGAGTCACAGTCACATACGACAAAATTATCTGTCACAATCATATATATAGTCATAAATGACATAATTAATAGGTCATATTAGTCACAAATTGTGCAATTAACTGGACAAACTCGCTAATTTAATTATTTTAATGATTGTAATAATATATTAAGGCACAAATCACACATTTATTATGGCAACTTCATTTGGTAAGTGCTCATTTTACATAACAGGATTCCTAAAATTTTTGAAATTAACATTCAAATTTAATAAGAGAAGTTATATCATTCCGTAAGTGCTTGTATCGACAAGTTTTAGTTGTAAGAAGTAGGATATTAATGACAAATATCTAATCACTTGTATCGTCCTTATATTATATAATGTCCAAATACATTTGGTAAGTTTAGTAAGTGCTTGTGTTAGATATATTTCAAATGTATAAAAACATGATATTTGTCATAACGTGATAAAAGCGTCACATAATTTGTACCCTCACATTATTTATATATGTCATGCAGCCCTATAAAACTCGTTAGTCGTAACGGTGCAAATCTATTTGGTAAGTGCTTGTGTTACATACCTGAATTCCAAATAGTTTTGAAGTTAACATACAAATTAAATGAGAGAAGTTGATTCATTCTAGAAGTGCCATACGAATTATTTAAGGGATGTTGCATCATACTGTAATGTTTGTGTTAAGTCATAATTGAAATGTATAGAAGCTTGATATTTGTTATAATGTGACAAAAGCATTCTATAACTTGTGCCATTTCATTATCTATGTTAAAAATACAATATCAAAATTCATGTGGTCACATTTGTGACCTATAATTCAAATTAAATAGATCACGGTCACATTTCGCACAATTTATGAGTCACAGTCACATACCACAAAATTATGGGTCACAATCATATATAGTCATAAATGACATAATTAATAGGTCATATTAGTCACAAATTGTGCAATTAACTGGACAAACTCGCTAATTTAATTATTTTAATGATTATAATAATATATTAAGTCACAAATCACACATTTATTATGTTACGAATCGAAATTAAAAAACTGTGATGATCCACAGAAATAGCCAACATTTAACATTGCATCAATGCTGGAACTAGGAGAAAACTGCATGGAGTGTTATTTGATTTCTCATATTAGGACAACAGATTAAAAATGTTAAAGTGCAAAAGAATTATGGTCTTGTATTTGATTACCTATATTCTTACCAATCACGAAAAGAGAATAAAAAGGTAAGATAAGTTCCTTGATAATACAATTTTATCATCACTTCAACAAGTGATTGCAGAGTAAATTTGCAATAAAAGAGAATTCTGCTAAAACTGCTAATTTGTTTCAATGTTGAGAATTGCACTCAAGGATCATTTACTATCTGTGTTCTACTGAGCTGAGCTGAGCTATAATATATGCCACTCGAAAATATATCCCAGTAAATGAGTAAAAATAAGATAGATTGAGATAGCATTCATAGCTACTATTCAAATTCTAAAAAAAATTGAAAAATAGCATTCTGCATAAACAAATTGAGATAGCATTTGGCATTCTGTTCACTTAATTGATTTATTACAAAAGACAGACTGATTTTTGTTTCCTTTTTAAACAAGAACTGCACAAAAAAACATAACAAAAAAAATTCATATAAATTGTTCAATGCCCTGATATATTTGCAAGTCTTCTAGCATATGGCCTTGATGGTCTTGAACTATATTTTAATTTTTTAATTTCTTAAAAAGATGCCTGAAAGCCGCCCGAGAAGAATATTCCGGTGAGAAAGCCGGATAGAACTTGTGAACGGAAGGCTGAAAAGAAAGAACGGTGGTTGCATTTGTGCGGTCCTAAAAAAGCACACATTTGCAGAGGATACAAGAGTACCATGGAACTTTTTATTGTTTATTATATTTTGATAATGAAATTAGGTTCTTACGATTTGTTAATGTGGGATTAAGCCTGACAGGAAAAGCGTGAGATTAAGGATACGACTCAAGGGGTTGGATTTACTTTTGACTTTTAAGGTTGCGTTCAGAATGTCGGAGAAACAGCGTGTCACAGTCAGTGCACAGGTCCGTACAGCTTTTCTTCCATTTCTAAATAATTGGACACGTGGTGTTTGGTTTTGTGAATAAGAAAAAGAAAACTACTTTTCTTTTCACGAGTTGTTTGGGAATTGATTATAATTTCACTTGTTCGGATCAAATCACTTTTTGGTTCATACATTCTTGGAATTTTACTTTACTTATTACTCTTCCATTTTCGTAGGCTTTGAGCTTATACTCTTACATTTTCGTAGGCTTTGAGCTTATCACAAATTTTAATGTGTGTAATAATATATTTTTTAAAGAATGTGAAGTTGAAAAAGAAAAAAATATTTTCGATTAATGTGTAACATAAAAGATTGTATAGCTATAAAAATTATTTAATAGGGGATGGGGGGGCGGGGGGACATACAGCCACAGGAGCTGTAGAGAACTCAAGAATTATCCCTTTTTTCTAATGCCTTGTTTGATAGCTCCATTTTTCATGGAAATCATCCAAAATGTGTTATTTGATGATCAAATTTTTCCATGGAATTGCTTTTTTACCCCCCACCCCACGCCACCCCGCCACCCCACGTGACCCATTTTCTAGTTTTTTAAGGGAAACCAATTCTCATGGTTTTGGTGGAAATTGGGTTTTTCAACTTTTTTTTTTCCAGCAATGGGAACAAATTATATTCATAATTGTAAAAAAAAAAAATAATAAATAAATAAAAAATCCTTTAATTGACAATTTTCATGAAAAATAAAGTCAAATGAACACCAAAAGATAGAAAATTTCAATATTTTTCAGGTGAAAAATTATACCAATCTAACACATTTAATTGACAATTTCCAGAAAAACAAGTTTTAGACAATTCAACTCCTAAGAATTTGTTTTATTTCCACCCAAATTTCATTTTTACAATCAAAAGACCCTAGTTGTTTTCAACAAGTGGAAATGTTCATATTTAAATATCTAATACTTTTACCTTTTTCTCCGATTCCCTTGCGTTCCGTATAAAGCTTGAATGTGGAAATATTACTTTTTTTTATTGACAAGGGAATCCGCAGCCACTACTCGAAGGTGCGCACTAGGTAAACCCCGTCTTGTGATCCTAGCCGGCAAAGGACCACAAGGAGGTAAACCAGCCTAGGTTACCCATAGCGATCGGCTCAAACCAAGAAGGCCAATAGACAGCTCCAACGGGAATCGAACTAGCAACCTCACGATTGTTAGTCTAACTGCCCGACCAACTTGGTTGGGGTTGCCCCCTGAATGTGGAAATATTATTACTTCCATAGAAGAAAGACAACTCGAAAATTAACTTTCATTTTGAGCGACAGAAGACTTGAGACAATCCCTTCCTTGCTTTCTTACTATCTAGTAGAGCTATATGGACTTAAATTCTTACTGCATAACCTTTGCCTAAGAGTTAACATTAATGAAACGAACTAGTTCTACTTAATAACTTGAATTTAGGGTGTATTTGATTACATTTATTTTCATAGAAAATATTAGTTTTCCACCCAAATTCTTACTTGAGGTGTTTGATTGTTATTCTTTCATGGAAAACATTTTCTAACTTTTGAAAATATGTCTAATTTTCCTTGTTTTTAAGGAAAACATTTTCATTGGGTGGACTTGGTTTTTATTTTCCACAAAAGAAGGATAATATTTTTATTTTTAGATGATATTTTTCATACTAATCAAACACACTCTTAGTCAAATTTCCCGTTAAAATTGTTCGCCTTATCGAAGGTTTAGATTATAAAGCGAATAAGAGAAACGGCAAAAAAAAAAATCTCTTTCTTATCTTTGAAGGAACAATGCATTGAATGGTTGCCCTTCCTTTTTTCATTGAACTTTGCATCTTCCATTGCAACGCACATTTTTAGACCAATACTTAATCCATTTTTGATGGTCATTATTTTGAAAATGGCTTTTGAGTAGTAATTTTTTTAAGAATACGTGACTAGAAAGTAGGAAAAATTTAGATTTTCATGTACAATATTTTATTGTGTAGATATGTAGTTGAAAATGACCATAGAAATTAAAGACTTTTATTTATTAACTGAGACAAGCAGGGGGCAGTTTGATGTGACCTAGATATTAAGAGGCTTTTAATAAATCAGCTTTTAAGAGGCTTTACGTGACCTGGATATTAACTTGTCAAACTGAACTAATCCAATCAAAGAACACGAGACTCCACCTAGCCCGATTAAATTGAAGTCATTGTTCCCTAAAATCACGTACTGCAAGCGTAGTGATCTCGTTCAAGTAATAAAGTAGATTTTTTGAGTTTGAATTATCAATTTTTTGAGAAGTATTTACTTTCGATTACACAGCTTTAATCAATTTAATTTTAATAATAAAAACAAACGCACGATAAGATTTGATTTTGAAAAATAAGAAAAATAAATTAAAAATCTACAAAATTAGCCCCTGTTTGTTGCCAATATTTGAAAAGTTAAAGAGTTTTGAATAGTATTTTTTTAAAAATGTGTGGTTAAAAAATAAATAAACTTTATTAATTTGTGTGTAAAATATTTTATGTTATGAATGTGTAGAAGAGAATGATACTATACCAAACAATTTAGGCTTAGTAAACATAACAGTTGGAAATTTCAAGAGAAAAACGTGGATAAGATTCATAGTTTCACTTATTTGTTGCCTAATTAATTTCTTCACAAACTAATTAACAAATTACACACTTATAATATTAGACCTAAATTTTTCAGTTTAGCTAATTACTCCTCTCTAGGAAAATTAATCCTAATTAATTGGTTTAACATACTATATCTTTATGTTGATTAAAATCAAACCCACATTAATTTTTTTATGAAAAATACATGAATGGATCATCTAAAGTTAGGAGTATATCTCTATTCTCTACAAAAGCCTACGGTTTCTACTATTTGACCTAAAATCCACAATCTTCTCTCAAACAATATACAAATTAGTACAAATAATCATTTATTGGCTACATAAATGAAAATGCAAGAAATACAATGGTAGATTTCGGTGCATTTTAACATTAAAAAGCAAATACTGAACTTAATTAAAGCTAAATTGAACTTCAACAATAAATCCCAACACAAAGAACTAGCCCATTTTATATATATGATAAAAAGTAGAAAAGTTAGATAAATACATTGCAAGTTCAAGAAAATAATGGACAAAATGCAAGATAAAATGTAGAACCCGTCCCTTGGTTGGATTCTTGAAGGAAAGATTAGCTTGATCTTGATTTTTCCCTAAAATCTCCTCTTTCCCTATTGTGTGCCCTTATTCTTAGCATCCAAACGAAAGAAGAATGAAATTAAAAGATAATGATATCCAAGAATGGCTGAATTTTGCCCTAAAAATACCCTAAAACTGTGTCCAAACATTTGCATTTAAACCCTTGATTTTTTTGAAAAGTTGAAAACAGCACCAGAATCTGAACTGACGCCTAGGCGCTAAAGTTTTGTAAAGAAATCGAGAACATGGTGCCTAGGCACTACACTTTCATCCCATATTTGCAACTTAGGTCCGCATGTAATTGTATGTCAAGTCCCTCAACTATAATCTTGTACAATTTGATTCTCAAATTTTGACTTTCAATTCAATCAAGCCTTCATAAAATTACAATCCAATGTCCTTCAACTTTATACCTTGTATACCTTGACCCCTACTTCACAATTTTGTACGCTTTTGATCCCTTTTCACTCCCTTTTGCCTTGTTCTATATTCTTTGAGTGTTTTTTTTTTACCAACAAAAGCAATAATTACATAATTATGAGTAGAAAGTTGTTCCTTTAGGCATTAAAAGCTTGTTTGAGCCCCATTTCATCGTACAAATGTATTTTGAAATACTAAATTAATGAAAAATGTGTGATTAAAAAATAAGAAAACTTTTGAATTTGCTTGTAATAATATTTTTAAAAGAAAATATATGGTTGAAAAGAATAGGTAGAAAAATATATTTTGAAAATAATAGGAATCAAACAAAGGCTAAAAAGTTTGCAAAAACACACTTATCATTCATCCTACCATCAAAATCAGAAATTCAAGCTTGACAATTCCAGTGTGTGTGTGTGTGTGTGAATGATTTATTAAGCATCAGTGCTCATTTTATATTAAGCACCAATGACGTGTTTTATGTATTCAAGCTTGGCATATCCATGCCAAAAAAAGCTAATCTCTCGAGATGACGTGACATTCAGATGTTTTTAATGCGGTTTTACATATATAAATCCAACTAGTGTGATCCTAGAGTTAGTGATAATCGATCCAAATTTTCCATTGGTGCTACTTGGTTATAGTAGCTGAATTTGTACATAAAAGGGAAAATAAGGATTTAACTGATGGCACATTTTGTCTACTCGAATCTATCCCATAATTCCATTAACGTCTCATCAACGAAGATGTCTAATCCATGCCTGAAACGAGAAAATAATTATAATGGCAGAAGGTCTTAAGTAGGTGGCTTGCTTTCAACCAACCGACAAAACTTAATTATGCACTTGTTTGTTTGATGCTGATTATTTGAAAATATTAATAATAAATTAATTAATTAATTAATATTTTTAATAGTAATTTTTAAGAGAATATGTAGTTAAAAATTAGAAAAAAAAATTTGAGTTTATGTACACAATATTTTAATGTGTAAATGTATGGTTAAAAATAAGTACGTAGAGAAAAAAGTTTCCAAATAATGATGGTGCTAAATGATAAGATTCCTGAGTAATATCTCATCAATCTAAAAATAAAAATAAAATAGATAAGAAATTGATAATGGATTGTAAATTAAAGGCCATTTTTCACAGATGTTGGCTTGGTATTGTGATTTTTACCAATGTTACCTTGTACCATATGACAAGTTAGTAATTAAAAGCGGACCACTATAATATATATTTTCTGTTTAAAAATGAAAAACCATTTAAAAATTAATTAAAATTTGTACAAATGATGTTTATACCTTTGTTAACAAATGATGATATGGCATGCATTTTGGCCATTTATTTCGATTCGAAATAAATAGCCAAAAATGCATGTCACCTCATCATCTGTCAAACTAACTATACATGTAGTAGATGATTTATATAATATGAAAATAAGGTGAGGAAATAATATTGAAGGTGACAAAAAGTATTTATGTAATACAAGATTATGGGCCTTTTGACATGGCTTCTAAAAAGTGAAAAGAGGATTTTGAGATCCAAAATTGTTTTTGGATTCGTTTTACTAATTTTATGAAAATGTTTTTCTAGTTAAAAGAGATTTTAGAGAAATCTGTTCCAATTTAATTTTCTCTAAAAGTACTTTCAAAATAAGTTATTTTAAAAACTAATTTTTAAATAAAAATTATGATAGCTTCGACTTGAAGCTCTTTTACAGGAACTAAAAACAAAATTAATATCAAATGGACCCTACGTGCTTCTACGGACAAATTAGATAGTCTAAATATAAAAACTAGTTATTTGGTTCACACTATTTAGCCCTATATGATGGTCATTATTGTATAAAAATGATGTTTTCGATAGTATTTTTATGAAAACGTGTGATTAATAGTAGAAAAAAGTTTTGAGTTTATGTGTAAATTTTTTTTTTTTTTTGTTTATAAATGTGTAATTAAAAATAAATATGAAACATTAATTGTTTAATTTAAAGGAAATCAAACAGCGGCTTAATAAAGCAACTTCTTTTCACATGACACCCTCTATCCATGTTACAAATTGCTTTTCAAGGCCATGAAACGACATTATAATCCTTGATAATAATGATAACCAAATTGATTATCTTTTACATATTGGTCATTGATAATAATGATTATAAATTTATAGTGACAATCAAATTGATTATCTTTTACCTAATGGTTCAGCGTCATAGAAAAATCAATTTTTTAGGCTACATGTAACAATAAAAAGTTAGAGAGAGAGAGAGATGTATTGATTTTTGCATCATGACTTTTCAGTTCGTAGAATGAAAGAGGCGATAAATGTTGACCTTTTTTTTTTTTCCCCCATCATTTTTCTAAAGGGGTGACGTGATCAATAGATCTTGAATTCTCTCACCCCAATAGCATTTGTTATTGGATAAGCTACAGGTCACATGTAATCTTCTCCAAAGTGTGAGGAGGCAATCACGTGCAATTAGACTATCAATCAGTCAATATGTATACGTGAAAGGGCATGAGAGTGCTAAAGACGTGAGCCACTAAGTGTTGAGAGATCGGATCCAAAAGGATATGAAATGCGTATATTGAGAGCAAACTTAGAACTTAAAGAGTCTAAAGTTACATTACATTTGAATAACACAATGTGTGAATTTTTATTATAGATGTGAGGTGCTTTTCGTTGAAAGACACATAATCTCATTCTGATTGTTTAGGTGTCAATTTATCAATCATAGGCTATGATGCATTTAATGTCTCTAAAAAATAGTCACTCTAGTACCTAAGTCTGACCCTGAATGTAGACTAATGATTTGAACTTTATAACAAGTCAGTAATTAAAAGTGAACAATTAGAATATATTTTTCCAATTTAACATAGAAAAAATCATTTAAAAAATATATTTACGAACTATATAGTACGAAAATAAGATGAGGAAATAAAAGTAAAGTGACAAAAAGTATTTAAGTAATAAGAGCAACAAGATTAAGTGCTTCTACGGACAAATATCGATAATCTGAATATAAGAACAAGTAATTTGGTTCTTACTAGCCAATAAAGCGACTTTTTGCCACGTGAAACACTTTTATTTATGTTCCAAATTGCTTTTTTCGGGCTATTAAGCAAAATTCTAAATTTATAATGATAACCAAATTGAATATCTTTTACCTAATCATCCAACCTTATTAGAAAAAATCAATTCTTAAGAATGTGTAATAATAAATAAGTGGAAATTACGAAAATAGTCAATTTTTGGCTTTGCATTTACAAAAATGTCACATTTTTTATGTCTTTGCAAAATTGTCAATTTTGAAAAATTTTGGACATTCTTGCCCATTTAGATAATTCAAATACCTTACATATCCTTCGTTAAAAAGAGAGAGTGTGGTGTGCATTATTCATTTTTGTCTCCTCGTTTTCACACCAATCCAGATTCACTATTGTTCATTAACAGGTTCACTATTGTTTACTAAATATCTCCCCTATAAAGGTACTTTTTGATCTCTTCTCTTTCTTCATACGTACTTGACGTTTGTATCTCCATTTCTATCGGACTCCAACATCGACTTTGGGTACGAGGACGAAGGGGATTTGGATTTCATCGAACTTCAACATACAGTCTGGGTATGAGGACGAAGGAGACGAAGACGATGAAGAAGAAGGATCCGTTGCGGTGGTCGGCAAGGTGGAGAAGAACCTGAAGCTCGACATCAGCGACCGCGAGGCCAAGGTCGATTTCGTAACCTTTCATTAGCGGTTCTTCGATATCAAAAAAAATTGTTGAACCCATTTTCCAGTGGCTTCTCTACTCTAATTGGGAACTCTCATTTCTTGGTTTCAGCAAATCTACATAAGTACCATACTTCACCCTTTTGACTACAGTCTTTACAGAAGGTGAGGCTCAGGGCACCTCAGCAACAGTGCCGACAGCAAAGAAAGAAAAGAATAAAAGAGAGAGCAACCATAGCTTTGTTCCTGAATCTAATGAAGACACGAGGGACATTCCCGGAAGCTGTGCTTCTTAAAGAAATGTTTTTCTTCTTCTAAGACCTTGACCACTACTTTTTTGGAGGTATTTATGATTTTATCTTCGAAAGTACTTCAATTACAAGTCTGATTATGAAGTTATGAGAGAGAGCTACAATATACAGTTTAAAATTAGTTCAATTTCAAGCCTCAAAAATTTGCTATAGAAATCATTTTGCATACTTTGGTCACTTAGAAAAATTTCGTTTGCCATAGACTTGTATTAATATTTTGCGTTGTGCCTTATCATTTATTCTTTAGCTACAGTAATCTTAGTTTATTGTGCCAAGACATGGATAAACTATAAAGTGGAAGTATGGAGGAGTATTTTGAAATTTATAGGTCTTTGTCCATTTCTTTAAGAAGGAATAAGGATGATACCAGTCACAATAGGTTCTTGTCATTTTGCAACGTGATTACTTTAAATATTGACCTCACATAATGAAATGGAGCAATGCTATGAGAAATCTATGTTTTGTGAAATATGTACTCAATTTGAAAGGCAAGTGCCAATGCTTGTTAGATCAACCTTTTTGTACTAAATTTTGTCTATGAAATGGCAATTATTCATAAGGCGAATAAAACTTTTAAGATGGATGTATGGCGATAAAAGAATGGATGAAATAAGAAATGAATACCCATAACAAATCGAGATGATTCGATTGAAGATAAACAGGAAAAAAATGATGACCTAAATTGTCAGACATGGACCGTGTATAATTGTTCACAAGAATCAATGAGGTCCCAAAAGAAAACATGTTAGAAGAGAAAGTTGTAAAACAAAAGTAAGTGATGTGATTAAAATATATAGTTTTATTAGGCCATTCAATAATAGTCTTAGATCAGATGGTGTGATGAAGAAAGACTTCAACCCCAAGTTACTAGGACTATTTTTAGAACTTATCCAAAAAGAAGTGCTTCTGGCAAGCATTTTACTGTTGAATATGAGAATAATAGGAACAGAAGAAGCTCTAACATCGTGGAAGTATTTCAGCCTCAAATCTTTGACTCCAGTGTTCCAAAGATTTTGTGTGAATGTGGATTTGGATTTTTATTTATGAGAGAATGCAGGTATGTTGGAAATATTCATAGCCAGGCACTAACCCACTTCATGAAGTTTTTGCTACTACTATTCATGTTCAAAGCTTCGAGCTTGTTAGAAAAGAAAAGGTCCAGTCTTTGTACCCTTTTTTTAATAGCCTTTGAGGCTAAAATTTTAACGGGATGCGATAATCATGTTAGTTTTGGGTTGTGAAAATTTTGATTGTCTTCTTGTATAGTAGCGGTTATTGTTCTTGAAAAATGGAAAACTTATATGTTATTTTGCAATACTTGATTGTTCATTGAAGGTCTAATTTTTATACCTTAAAGGAGTAATTCTTATATTTCACGTGATCCTATTCGATGGTTTCATTCCTATCGGATTCAAATAATGAATGCTGTTATAGTCTCTTTATGTTTAATGGAATATGTTTCATTATATATATATATATATATATATATATATATATATAAGTATTTTATTTTCGTTTTAATCATGTTAAACATTCACATACGAGAACAAAATATGGGGTTATGGAAGAATGAAATACTAAGCTCTACTATAGAAGCTCCAAGGTCTACCAGTTTTGTTAGCACACTTGTATTGGCAAAGAACAGGACAAAGAGGCCTACCATTCTTTCTGGTTTTCAAAAGTACAGAGGTGGATAAGATATTGCCAATAGACATTACCTGGCTGTACGCTCTATTCTTGTTGCCTTTACCATCATTTTTTTTTTTCTCATTTTGATTATATCTAATAAATGGATTGATGGCTCGTGGGATTTCCTGTAAGAAATTGATCTGCAGTTTCTTTTAACATAATGGATTGATGGCTCGTGGGATTTCCTAGGTACACTCAAAAATGAAGACAAGGGATCACTTTTACACAAATTGATTGTAAAGTTGTACAGAAATTGGACATTCATAACCTAAAGTATGTATATTTCATAAATTTCTCTTTTGGGTAATGTTCTGTTCCCTCAAGACAATTTTAACTCCAAATATTTCCTATTTTCAACTCATCTTTTTTACTACTTATATTTCGTGTTTGTTCGTTTGAGCAGTCAGAGAGGCAAACTATGACTTTGTAGGAAGAGGCCGTAGTGGACGAAGATATGATCATGGTCGTGGCCGTGGGTACAACAGAGATCCAACCAACAACGAGAATTTGCATGGAAATATGAAAATTTTAGGTGGTCAAGGTGCATTTGGATAAGTAGTGTATATTCTAGTCATTTGTAGGGATAAATTTGATTAACACAGAACCAAAATGTCCGCATGAACATGTCCCTAAGATGTAATCCGGGTAGTGTATTTTGTGTAATCCAGTCCGATCGAACTGTCGAGAATTACAGATTTCTATTTGTCGGGAATGACAAATTAACCGTTGGACTGTAGATCTATATTTTGTACCACGTTCAGCGGATGTTATGAAATGGTGTTTATCATTAGCTGAATTGACTCCACGGATTACGATGTTCCAAATTATGATAAATTTTGTGGGTATTGAAAATTACATTTTTAAATGGACAAACAGGGAAGTGGTTTCGCATCCTCCCTCAATGTATATTGAACGACCGTAGAGTATGATTGGCTAATTGTACGTTGTCAAAGATATTTTGACAAAACTTTTTACTTATTATTCTGAATAATGTAAGCGGATAATGTGTACGCAAATGCCGTTATTTGTGTTGATGTTAACAAATGGGGTTCATCATGTGCGTAATTTGGTGGACTAATTACAACATTGCAATTTACAATTCATTTGGCTGGGGATTGAAAATCGTATATGGAAGTCGTTTTGTCCCCTCTCCACTTCCATTCGTCATCCATGTGAGCAAAGCTCTCCCCATATAACATGATGAATCTCAAATCCTGAACCATACCTGAAATGTTGGGACACAAAAGTAAGAGTTCTGCACATTCATATGTCGAAAGATTTAATACCGTCAAATTGGTGCATTAGAATACTTTGATCCATGTAGTACCAAAAAGAGAGCTTTTCAGGTGTCAAAATCGACAATTGAATTATCTGTCCATCCCAACAGTTACTAAATGTCGAGTTCGACAGTTAAAATGTTTAACCCGACGGTTTCAACGAAATTGCTCAACAGTTGAACTATCATAATTTTCGGGGAAGCTAAAAATCATGTGTTTGACTGTTTGAAGAATTTATTGCAAAATATTAATGGTGATAATCAATTCTCAACTACAACATCCACTAATCTTCCCACATATATAAAAAAAGTATAACTCAATGCTTCATTAAATATGGAATCCTTTAGATTTTGTTGAGAATATTGATATTTTTTTCCTTTCTAAAAATACCAAAAATTAAACACATCAATGAATAAGAGATTAAAAATTGACAATTAATTATGACAATGTTCTATTGAACATTTAAAGTAGTCAAGTATGTCATGAAAATATTTCTTTCCTACTACCTCACCTTTGAGATTGATTAATAGCTTTCCTTGTTGCCTTGTTGATGATGGAAGAGAGATGAAGAAGAAGAAGAAACTATTTCAAGTCTTACGTGTGTGTGTGTGTGTGTATTTTCTATAGATTCCACCATTTTTTTAATCAAAAATTCATATTATACAATATAATATTCATTTCTTCAATGTTAACAATAAAGAAAAATAAATAATCACATCACACCATTAATTGCATTCAAATCAAGCATTTATTGCTCCTAAAAAGGTCTCAAAGGGTAAGATGGACATTTTATGGAGAAAAAGTGACATTTTTGGAAAAAAATTGTGCAAGGCAAATTTTTTTATGCATTTTCAAATTTAGTGACATTTATGTAAATTCCCCTAATAATAACAGGTTGACGAGAGAGAAGAATATATTGATTTTTTGTATGGTGACTTTATAGTTCGTAGAATGAAAGAGAAGAGATAGATATTACAGATGATTTGCTCTTCTTCTTCTTATTATTATTATTATTATTATTTTTTTGAAGTCTTTCAAAATTTTTGAATGAGTGAGAGACTTTTTATGAGAATTTATATTCGTAGTTAGCACGTGATGAATTTTATAGAAGATATTGACATTTTAAAATATTCCTTGACTAAATCTTAAGACTTTTAAACAAGTCTTGATTTAATAACCCAAATTTTTAAAGACTTTTAGAAAGTTGAAAAACCTAGACTTTTACGGAGTTCTAAAAAATACTGTTTATATATTTATATCTCTAGTACATGTTAATAACATAAAGTGGGAGTTTAAATTAAAACTTGAAAGAGTCCCGAAAGAGTGCTAAAAATCCTTAAACAACTGCATATATTGGTAAAGAAATCGTAGTCCACCTACGAAATATGTAAATAAGAAGTGGATAAAATCTTTTATTGAAAAATATATAAATATAAATGTTTAACAATATCAAAATTCATGTGGTCATATTTGTGACCTATAATTCAAATTAAATAGGTCATAGTCACATTTCACACAGTTACGTTATTCAAGTGGGTAATGCGATTTATAACGCTTACTGTAGTAGTCGCCTTACGTGGCACCCTACATAGCGATTTGTGATTTGATGTATTAATATGGTAATTTTTTATTGTATCATGCATCAAATCAGTAACTGCTACATATATGTCACGTAGGACGACTGCAATAGTGAGTGACTGCATATATCACTACTCTTATTCATGCATAAAATCCACAAATTGGGATCTCTTCATATTCCATCATATTTGTCTCCATAGATAATCTCTCTAGAAATTTAAATCCTTTACAAAGATTGATCAATTTACCCAAGCCATTGTAACCCATAGAATTATTTCCAAAATTCGGATATTCATCAATAGTTTGGCATGCTTAGGGTTTTATCGTCAATATAAAACCTTAATCAGAAGTCTAATTTAACCATATGCAACCAAATCGACAGTTTTACATACTTAAGGCTTCTACATATCGATGGTTCTGAGTTATATATACAAATTTTGATGTTTACTATTGTATCTATGTTTTTTTACGCACTGCGGGCTAGTACATAGTAAATCTATTTTTCTTTTTCTTTTTTTTATGTTGCTGGTGTCAATATTGGTCAACTTGTTTTTCCTTGTGATGTCTCACTGTGATGAATGGGTGCAATTTCTTTGTAGAACATGTTGGGTATCTTGATTTACTGGATCTCACTTAAATAAGGACACGGTGATTGCTTTGAATGGAAATTTAAGTAAACGGAACCTAAATGGTGGAAAAGTATGTGTTGTTTAATTAGAGAACTTGTATGAATGGTGTGATGAATCCCCCTCTGTATCTGAAATGAATGGAGTGAAAACGGATTCTATTTCTATGTGAAATACCCATAGAAAAAATACATAAAACTGAAACGGAGTTTGGACAATGCCAATAGTTATTTAAGGGAATTTGTTATAATTTTAGCGGCGCAGTTTTAATTAATTCTTTCCCGAACAGAATATAATGTCTATTTAATCATAATTATTCATATATTTTGATGTTGTCTGACTACATTGATCCATTTGTGCAGCCACGATTGTCGCATATTTGTGACAACGTATGTCAAGTTCATTATAAATGGTGAACTTGATGCAATGGGAGAGAAACTTGATCCAAAGGCATCTAGATTGAGTTTAGCCTACCAACTCTTCAAGCATAGCTGCGAGAAGTTGATTGAAGCATATGATACGAACTTCAACCTTGTGCCAAGTAGAGTTAGGCGTGACAAGAAGATGAAGGTGATCACAATTGAATAGAGATGTAGGAAAAGACTCGAGATTTCTGGATTTGTACGTATATTAATGAAAGTGGGGTAGTTTTTAGAAGTACTAAAATCTAGTTTGTTTTTAGGTTTACTGTCAATGGTGTATCTATGTTTTGGAGACATCCTTGATATGTTTAATCAAGATGCACAATAGTACAATGCTTTTGCTTATTTTGGCTTCCTTATAAATGAGCTTATACATATGACCTTAATTATTTATTGAGTTGCATCTTTCAATAGGATGTATGAATTTTTGTTCCTTATATGCCTCGGTTCATTGATTACATTCTTTCAGGCCAGCATAATTGGTTCCACCATTTTATCTAGCACATGTCAATCAACCATCAACTAAAAATACCTTTTTACATATTTGCATATGAACAATTGATATAGTAGAAGTGCAAAAGCTTAACATGAATCTATTGCTCAACAGTATATATCACCTCACCCTTCAATTTATGAATTTTCTCGTTTAAGCTTTTTATGTTCTTGTCTAATATAGATTGTGACAAGATTGCTACAACTATATGAGCCATGGTTCTTGTTCAGTCCTATATAATAAAGTAGAAGATTACAACAAAGCTAATGCAACTGGTTTGTCCTGCTGCCTATCAAACCCCCAAAAAAAAAAAAAAAAAAAAAAAAAAAAAACACCATAAATAGTAGTTGGCGTTACATGACAAGCTGTTATGTTTGATCGAACGGAGGTGTGATACATTGTCATCTAAAACAGAATAAATCGAACGGAGGTGGGATACATTGATAGCTAGATAATGGGTGCAAACAATGCATGAATAGATAAGTTATTCCCAAATATGTGGTTTACTCTATTAAAAAACAATGACATTACAAATTTGGAGTAACACAACTTTCAACAAATTCTTTCCACATTTGGCTATGCCATTATACGGTTAAGCTCATCACTATAGTCATCGTATACCCCCGGTAATATCTTAATGATTGAAATAAAATCATTTAATTTTGGAGTATTCGTTGAGATATCGAATAGTGGAAGTC
Organism: Olea europaea var. sylvestris; assembly: GCF_002742605.1. Lineage (NCBI taxonomy): Eukaryota > Viridiplantae > Streptophyta > Magnoliopsida > Lamiales > Oleaceae > Olea > Olea europaea. The sequence continues at coordinate 7,199,128 of NC_036245.1, read as the reverse complement.
TTGAATCAATGTATTAATGTGGATGCGCAAACATTTCTTTAGAACTAGCTAGCATATGCCCCGTTGGTCTAGAATGTACCATCTCAACCACATTGACACGAAATGCACATGAGGGAATACGTATATCCTAGTGCTTATGTTCCAAATAGGAATGCAAAGATCTGTCATTTGAAATCCTAATCAGGAGCATCTTTACTTCAGCAATGTACTCAATACTCAGACTTGAAACTTTCTTATCAAGCATTTGTTCACTCAAAATCATGTTAGGGAGCTTAACGTACTTGTAACCAAAGGGAGCAAGAAGGCCAAATGTAACTAAGCTATTTATAGCGAAGACGTTCACAACATCCATTCTTGTAATGCCATAAACTTTGTAAATTAATTCATCATTTCGTTAGCGAACGTGTAAGTATCAAAATTAGAGGACTTCAATATGTTGTTATTTGGAATATGAAATGTACATAGGACTATTACATATACAACATATTACAACTTCAACCACATAGTCATTCAAAACGAGATTATCCAAAATTGATGCAAATACAAGTTCAATTAGAATAACAAATAATTCAAACTCAAAAATCAGAAGTTGAAATGACGTCAATACTAATTCCTCTTCCTAATGATGAGACTGCCTAGAAACATACACACCCCACTGTTAATATATGTAATTCAATTTCCAATTATACTCATGCCACCATATTTTGGACACGAGACTAAAATACAGAATATATATTGGGATACATTCATTCTTAGGATATATACAGATCTTGAAGACGTCCATATGAATTACATCTAATTAAAACACATAATATGTTTCATATCATTACCTTACATATTACAATAATTTAATCAGTATTGATTTTTTCAACGCCACACTCAGATTTTGATTCTTGATGCACTGACATATAAGATATGAACGAGATAAGAAGTTCGCCGAAAAAGTTTTTCCATAATGTTTTCTCGTTTCTAGGTTGTGAATTTTTTTATTGATTTGATAGATATAATTGTTGGAAAAAATGAGTAATAACTCACATTTGGCAAAATTTTTGGTGGGACCTGTTGGTCCAATTTGAAATATCAAAGTTGATCCGTGTTCTCCTTTGTGAGAGCATCAAAATCATATATTTATTTGCCAAAAATAAAGCTTGGATGAATGAGAAATTGAAGCTCAAAGATGACCATTGGAAGATGGTTATGTGGGAAAAAAAATTGAAGTTAGTCCCACATAAGAAAAATATGAAAGCAAGAACCACTTTATATAGAATTACACATTGGAATGGTGTAATTATGTGTAGCATAGAGGCGCTCTCCACGTGCGCACGCAGGGAGTGCAAATCTCGGATCGAATTCGCCTTTGGACCTTGAACTTGTGTGCGAGCGTGACCTGCATACATGAATGTCGGATCGAGCGGAGAAAAAATTGGCCCCTTTGGAGAGCCCACATTTTGCAATTTTTTTTCTTTTTTTCTCTACTGAATTTTGGGTTTCTAAAACTTCCAAAACTCCCATAAATTGAAGTGACTCCAATGTTAATTGCCATAGTGTTAATGATAGATTTATGCTATATTAAATCTTAAGTTTTCCAGCAATTAAACATATGAAAAAACACACGAAATTTTCTCTGCACGAAAAAAAATTCCCAAATTTTGTCTTCATCTTCTTTCTATCCAGTGACTAAATCGGTTCACCGGAGTAGTTTCTGTAGTGCTCAGATTCTACTGATTTTTCCGTTGTATCCTAGGAAATAGACGCTTGGACTAGACTTCAAGCACTTACGGTGAGGGGGCGAATCTGTTTTAAGGAAACTGTGATTACACAGGCCACGAGATAAAAGTCTATTTTCAGATTTATGTGCTTTCAAGTTTAAATCTCTTTGAATTTCTTTATTTGCAGATTTACATGCTTTCCAGATTTATTTAACTTTCAGTTTAAATCTCTGTTTTCTGAAATTCATACTACGTTTGTGTTTCTGTAAATAATATAATTGCTGTACTTATTCAAGTAGTTTAATTTGTTTTAATTCTCACAATTTAGATAATATTTTGTATATACGAACCGGGATATGAAACTGTGTTTATAGAAATTCAAATTCTGTGTTATAAAAATTATTTTATGAAAACAAACAGTTTGTCTAAAATCTGTATTGTTTAAGTTATCATAAAGTTTCTACAAATTCTGTTGTTATGTCACTGCCAAGTACGGTGAGCTGCCTGGTATATACGATAAGGTGCCATATACGGTGAGCTGTCTGGCATATACGGTCAGCTGCCATATACGGTGAATTAAACTGCCAAACACGGTAAGCAATTGTCAAATATGCTAAACGTGAATCCGGTGTCTAAATCACATATACGGTATATGAGAACCCGATTCCACTCCATGCATTACCAATTAAATTTACCAACAAACTTAAAACAGATTTCTAAAGGAAAAAATTGGTTTCTTATACTGTTAATTTTTGAAAACTAATTTTTTTTGTTTGATTTTCAAAAATGGCAACCGAATCGACCAACTTAGATGTGACACAAACTGTGCCTACTAGAAATCAGGCTATGGGCTCAGTTGTGGCTCAAGGGCCAAGCTCTATTGTAGCTCAGACCGTGGTTAAATTGTCAAGTTATGTTGTGAGTCAAACTGTGGTTCCAACAACTGGTCATACCATTAATGTTTCAGTTAATCATAGAGAAAAATCGGAGAAATTCAATGGTTTGAATTTCAAAAGGTGGCAGCAGAAAATGTTATTTTATCTGACCACTTTGAATCTTGCGAGATTTTTGACCGAGACTGCTCCAAAACTTAATGAGGGTGAGGGAGATGTTCAAGCTATCAGTGCACTTGATGCTTGGAACCATTCGGATTTTTTGTGTCGAAGCTATATTATGAACAGCTTTGCAGACACGCTATACAATGTGTATGGTACTATGAAAACTGCTAAGGAACTGTTGGAGTCTTTGGACAGAAAATATAAAATTGAGGATGTCGGGGTTAAAAAGTTCATTGTCGACAGATTCCTAGACTATAAAATGGTGGACTCCAAAACAGTTATCATTCAAGTGCAAGAACTCCAAGTAATTCTTCACAAAATTTATGCTGAAGGGATGATTTTGAGTGAAACTTTTCAAGTGGATGCAATTATTGAAAAATTACCCCCCCCACCCCGCATGGAAAAATTTCAAGAATTATTTGAAGCACAAGCGAAAGGAGATGAACGTCGAAGAACTAATTGTTAGACTTCGAATTGAAGAAGACAACAAGAGTTTCGAAAAGAAGTGGTTCAATCCTGGTGTTGCTAAAGCTAATGTTCTGGAGCATGGTCAAAGTAGTAAGAACTATAAAAATAAGTCTGGGCCATCCAGTGACAAAAGGATCAAGCAAAGACCGAAAGGTGGAATTTCTAAAAAAAAATTTCAAGGAAATTTTTTTAATTGTGACAAAGTAGGCCACAAGTCTTCGGAGTGCAGATTGCCAAAGAAGAAAAAAGAAACAAATATGGTTGACTACATGGCACAAGATGTGTTGCAGCTGAATCTCTCAGCTATCATTTTTGAAGTGAATATGGTGGGTTCAAACCCTAAGGAGTGGTGGATTGACACCAATGCTACGAGCCATGTGTGCTCTGATAAGGAGCTGTTTGCTGCGTTTGAAATAATTGAGAATGGGGAGAAGTTGTTTATGGGAAATTCAGCAACTTCTGAAATCAAAGGTCAAGGAAAGGTGGTTCTGAAGATGATATCGGGAAAAAAGCTGACTCTCAACAATGTGCTATATGTGCCGAAAATTCATAAGAACTTAGTGTCCGGGTCGCTTTTGAATAAGCATGACTTTCGCATTGTATTTGAGTCAGACAAAGTTATTTTGTCAAAAAGTGAAATGTTTGTCGGAAAATAATATGTTTCCGATGGTATGTTTAAACTCAATGTAATGGTTGTTAAACCGAAAATGAATAAAGCAAACTCTTCTACTTATTTGCTTGAGTCTTCCAATTTGTGACATGGTAGACTAGGATATGTTAACTATGATACTTTATGAAAACTAGTTAACTTGAATTACATACCCGAGTTCCACGTTGATTCAAAACATAAGTGTGAAACTTTTGTTGAGATAAAATTGACGATGTCATTGTTTAAATCAATTAAACGGAATATATAACCACTTGATTTAATTCACAGCGACGTATGTGATTTAAAACTCGTACAAATAAGAGTTGCAACAAGTATTTCATTACTTTTGTCGACGATAGCACCAAATACTGTTATGTGTATTTGCTAAAAAGTAAAGATAAAGCTATAGAGAAATTTGTTCTCTATAAAAGTGAAGTTGAACTCAACTTAATAAGAAAATTAAGGCGTTAAGAAGTGATCGATGTGATGAGTATGAAGCACCATTTGCGGAATTCTGTGCACAACACGGAATCATACATGAAACCACCACACCTTATTCACCGTAACAAAATGGTGTTGCTGAACGAAAAAAATTGCACTTTAAAGAAAATGATGAATGCAATGCTAGTAAGTTTTGGATTACCTCAGAACATGTGGTGGGAAGCTGTGTTATCAGCAAATTACCTTTCAAATAAGGTACCCCAAAAGAAAATGGAAAAGACCCCTTATAAGTTATGGAAAGGAAGAGAGTCTTCCTATAAATACTTACGAGTGTGGGGGTGTCTTGCTAAAGTGGCATTCCAACACCAAAGAAGGTAAGGATAGGGCCAAAGGCAGTAGATTGCATCTTCATTGGGTATGCACACAATAGTAATGCTTATCAGTTTCTTATGTAAGATTCTAAAATCCTAGACATATACAAAAACATGATATTAGAATCAAGAAATGCTTCATTCTTTGAACATGTATTTCCGTACAAGTCCAGAGAGGAAGCAAGCTCGTCCAAATGAACATATGAGACTATGACTGAAAATAGTCATGACAAAGAACTAGAAGAGGAGACTAAGGTTAGACATAGCAAATAGGAAAGGACGGAAAAATTGTATGGTCCTAATTTTCTGAACTATATTCTAGAAAGTGAACCTCAAAGTTATCAAGAGGCTGTGAATTCCTCAGAAGGACCTCAATGGAAGGAGGCCATTAAAAGTGAGATAGATTCCATACTGCAGAATCATACATGGGAGCTAGTGGATCTTCCTCCAGAAAGGTGTAAATGGATTTTCAAAAGGAAAATGAGAGCAGATGGAACAATCGAAAAGCATAAGGCCAGATTAGTAATAAAAGGTTACAAACAAATGGAAGGTCTTGATTATTTTGATACGTATTTTTCAGTAACAAGAATAACATCTATTATATTGATACTTGCGATTGCAGCTTTGCGAAATCTTGAAGTACATCAAATGGATGTTAAAACTGCCTTTCTAAATGGGGATTTAAAAGAAGAAATATATATGGAACAACCTGAGGGGTTTTCGTCATAGGGTAGGAAAAGAAAGTTTGTAAATTGGTGAAATCACTATATGGATTGAATTAAGTACCCAAACAATGACATGAAAAATTTTATAATGTCATGATAGAGAGTGGATTTAAAATCAATGGGTGTGACAAATGTGTTTGCGTCAAAGACACTAAAGATGATTATGTCATTTTATATCTTTACGTTGACGACATAATTATTGTTGGTAGTGACAATAAGATGATTGAATCCACTAAAAATATGTCGAATTCGAGGTTTGACATGAAAGGTATGAGTTTAGCTGATGTTATACTTGGAGTAAAAATGTCAAGAACATCAGATGGGGTTATTCTAAGTCAGCCACATTATGTGGACAAAATTTTGGAAAAGTTCAATAAGGATGATATTGGCTTGGCTAGAACACCAATAGATATAAGTCAACACCTATCTAGAAACAAAGGTAAAAGTGTCTCTCAAGTAGAATACTTGAGAGTTATTAGAAGTCTAATGTACTTGATGAGTTGTACAAGATCAGACATAGCCTACACAGTTAGTAAACTGAGTAGATACACGAGTAATACTGCAGCTGATCACTGGAAAGGAATAGTAAGAGTACTAAGGTACTTAAGATGTACTCGTGACTATGGACTATATTATACCAAATATCCAGCGGTCATTGAAGGATACAGTGATGCTAATTTGATATCTAATATAAATGACTCAAAGTCCACCAGTGGATTTGTGTTCACATTGGGAGGTGCTATCATATTGTGGAAATCCTCTAAGCAAACAGCTATAGCCAGATCTACGATGAAATTTATGTTTATAGCTCTAGATAAATGTGGTGAAGAGACTGAATAGTTGCGCAACTTCTTAGAGGATATTCCAAGATTGTCAAAACATGTGCCAGCAATTTGCATATATTGTGACAGTCAATCCACAATAGGAAGAGCACAGAGTAACATGTACAATGGTAAATCTACACATATATGTCATAGACACAATACCATAAGACAACTACTCTCACCTGAAATTATCACTATTGACTACGTAAGGTCAAAAGATAACATTGCAGATCCGCTAACCAAAGAGTTAAATAGAGAGTTAGTTGGAAAATCATCGAAAGGAATGGGATTTAAGCCCTTGAATGAATAAGTCGTTACAAAAGAAACCCAACCTAGTTGACTGGAGATCCCAAGATCTAAGTTCAAATGGACAACCTAATTGCAAAAGCTTAATAAAATTACTGTGGGGCTATTTCTTCCTATCCATTCCTATGATATAACAGTGATGCCCATAAAGATGAAAGATAAGCAATAGGCTTTTAATGATTCTTATGCGTCGAAAATCGAGTCAAGTAATGCCAGTTACTTGTAATAAGAAATCATCTGTGTGAGAGAAAAGTGGGGCCACTTCTAAGAGAATTGTGTGGGGGCTTAATTCTTAAAAACTCTCACAGAACTAGACATATGTTCATGGTCAAAACGAACATAATAATGAGAACTGAATTGTGTCAGGAAGAATCCTATGTGGAGTATATCATCGTTTACATAAATGACAGAACAGTTCAAGGACAACATGTTTACTGGTCAGTTAGTAAAGTAAATATACTTTCACAAGGGAATGTTCAAAGGGTAATACCTATCTATCCTATGCAGGCTTCAATCGTTGAACTTTATCACCTAGTCTTATGTCTCACGGTCATCAAGTCTCGTGTCTCACGGTCTCATGTCTCTCCCAATTTTCATTCATGTGGGGGATTGTTGGAAAAAATGAGTAATAGCTCACTTTTAGCAAAATTTTCGGTGGGACTCGTTGGTCCAATTTGGAAGATCAAAGTTGATCCGTATTCTTCTCCGTGAAAGCATCAAAATCATATATTTATTAGCCAAAAATGAAGTTTGGGTGAATGAGAAATTGGAGCTCAAATATGACCATTGGAAGATGGTTATATGGGAAAAAAAATTGAAGTTAGTCCCACATAGGAAAATTATGAAAGCAAGAACCACTTTATATAGAATTACACTTTGGAATGGTGTAATCATGTGTAGTATAGAGACTCTCTTCACGTGCGAGCGCAAGGGGTGCAAATCTCGGACTGAAATTACCTTTGAATCTTGAACTTGTGTGCAGGTGTGACTGAAACTTCTAAAACTCACAAAAATTGAAGTGACTCCAATATTAATTGCCATAGAGTTAATAGTAGATTCATGCTATATTAAATCTCAAGTTTTCCAGCAATTAAACATATAAAAAACGCACGAAATTCTCTCTGCACAAAAAAAAAATTCCCAAATTCTGTTGTCGTTTTCTTTTTGTCCAGTGAAGTCATCGTGGTGATGATATTGTTCAGACGCTAAATCGGTTTGCCGTAGTAGTTTCTGTAGTGCTCAGATTCTGTTGGTTTTGCCGCTGTATCCTGAGAAACAGACGCTCGGACTAGACCTCAAGCACTTAAGGTAAGGGGGCAAATCTGTTTTAAGGAAACTGTAATTACACAGGCCACGGGTTAAAAGTCTATTTTCAAATTTATATGCTTTCCAGTTTAAATCTCTGTGCATTTCTTTATTTGCAGATTTACATGCTTTCCAGATTTATTTAGCTTTTAGTTTAAATCTCTATTTTTTGAAAGTTATACTACGTTTGTGTTTCTGCAAATAATATAATTGTTTTACTTATTCAAGTAGTTTAATTTGTTTTAATTCTCACAATTTAGATAATATTTATGGAAATTCAAATTCTGTGTTATAAAAATTATTTTATGAAAACAAACAGTTTGTCCAAATTTTGTATTGTTTAAGTTATCATAAAGTTTCTACAAATTTTGTTGTTATGTCACTGCGGTGAGCTGCCTGGTATATACGATAAGCTGCCATGTACTTTGAGCTGTTTGGCATATACGGTGAATTGAATTGTCAAATACAGTAAGCAATTGCCAAATACAATAAACGTGAATCCAGTGCCTAAATCACATATACGGTATATGAGACTTCGATTCCACTCCATGTACTACCAATTAAATTTACCAACAATAATAAATGAAAAGCGTAATGATAGCATAATTAAAAAAATTCACTTACAGAATGTTATTTGGCCTCTATTTTTGCAATATAGTATTTATTAAAATATTTTACATTTAATATATTACTATTAATTATTAATACATAATGTAGTATTTTTTGAAAACTTATTTTGTAATGAGGTAGATACGATTTTTTTCGATGAAAAGAAGGGTAAGAAACATCTCACCCTTCTCACTAAGCTCAATTTAATAAGCGCTAGATTTTGTATCTTAACATTATCTTAGGCTATGATCAAGGAAGCCCAAATCTATATTAGTACATTATGGGTTTATTTAGGGGAAAATTTCAAAAATAAGAGAATAAGTATTGCCTATTTCAAAATTAAGAATAAAGGTTCGAGCTTTCAAAAATCATATATTTAATAAAATTTATTTATGATTTAGTTAATTAATTATATTAAGGCCACATATTTATATACTTTAGTCACATATTTCCCAATTTAGTTGGTCACATATTATTTTCGATCACAAATCATAATTTAGAAATGTCACAAATTATTTTACAATCACAATTCAAAAATTTTATAGGTCACAGTTTTTTTATCAATCACAGATCAAAAATTAATATATCACAATTTATTTATTGGTCACAGATCACAAATATTATAAGTCACAACTTATTAAATAGTCACAAAATTAATATTTTTTTAGGTCAAATTATTTCTTTGGTCACAATTTATTTTTTTCATTGGTCTATTGGTCACAGATTAATTAATTTAATGGTCACAATCAACCAACTAATATGTGACCACCACCAACACTTGCAACAACCACCTCCTCCAACAGCATTATTGCCACCATCGCCGCCAGAGCCACCACCACATTGATCCCAAATTAACCAATTTATTGGTCACAAATTTCAATCAACCAATAAAAATAGTCACAAACACCCACACCCCATCCCACCACTTCAAAGCACCGCACCATCGCCAATCACCATGAACGACGCCGCCCACTGCCACCACTGTCGCACCACCACCACTGTAACACCAACAGTAATATCACCACTACCTCTCGGAACAACACCATTACTTGAAACAAAACAACACCCGCCACCAAAGAACACCACTACATCACAATCACCGCGACGGTACCTGCACCAACGAAACTTTGTCGCCAACGCCGTCACCTTCTCACCACCACCTACACCACCAACGATTCAGCCACACCACCGTCACCGACACGACCACCACCCCTCTATCACTACCACGCCACAGATACAATCCCCACCCAAAAAATTTCCCCCACGTTGTGGCTGTAGGTATCACCAGAAATACCACCACCTCACCAAATCACTGCACGACCACCACGAGACACCACAAAACGGCAAGAAAAACTACATGTAAACACCACTATACCATAAATACCATCAATTATAGTTCCCTATGTCCTCCAGAAAACCAATGGTGAGCACCGCCATGCACATGTTAGCGACCAGATCTATGGTCGGAGTTCCATTTAAGGTGGGCAAGTAATGAACTGAGAGCAGTGGGATCGGCCAAATCTGTGGCACCACAAACACGATCTGCAATGGCAAAGAAAGAGATAGGATATTGACGATGGTGCTTGGTGCGGTGGAGAGAGAGAGACGGCCAGCGGCTTGACGTGCTTTTTTAAAAGACTATGACCATCGTCGATCGATGAAGGTGTAGAGAGAGACGGCGACGTTGCCACCTGAAGAGAGAGAAATGAGAGAATGAGGCGAGAGTTAGAGAGAGGGAGAAAGAGCGAGAGAGAAAGAGAGTCAGGGTTTGTGAGTAAAATTTTTTATTTTATAAAATATTAATTAGAATAAAATTTCTGATTTTTGAAAGGTTGAACTTGCCCCCTGATTTTAGAATTGAGGATTTTAATGATAGGGTTTTGTGTAATTATCACTTTATTTAGTATGTCTTCACTAAAAGTTGTATTTGAGAATGAGAAACTGCATTTTAACATGTTTTATACATGTTTCTATAATGACTTTTTTATTATAAAAGTTTTTATAGGAAGTTGATTCAAGATGACTTCCTTACTAACCTCTTCCAATAAAAAATTGAAGAAAATTTCATATTAAATAGCATACCTTACTTTCATTTCCCTTCAAATGTCAATGGATCAAGAGAAGAATGACTTCTTCAGAGGAGCTAAAGGGCTTAGGTTGGCTAGCTGCTTCTTCAGATTGTCCCCCAACTTGTTTGTCCTTGGCATGAAGCCATGTCAAATAGGGAAACAACATAATTGGACTCGCCCAAATAAGGTGGATTCAATAAAATTGGAGCCTTTACCATCCCAATTCTACAAGCCCTTCTGGAAACTTCTTTGCCTATATGCTCTCCCCAACTCAAGAACTTGCCGTCCAATTTGTTGAAAAGTTTGAAGCCTTGGGATCTAACATTGTTGTCAAGTGTGCATTGGTAAAATGTGATGCTTTAGATTTTAGCTACTAGTTTGAAGGATATATAACTAATATAACAACAATTTTTAGTTGAATTTCTGGTGGATCTCATTATTTATTAGAGGCATCATTTTATTTATTTTTTTGGTAACTTGTGGGAGGTATAGACCTAGTGCAACAGAGCATTTCTCTTGGGAGGTAGCCACTTATTGTTGTAAGCCTTCTTGTTTTTTGGTGCACCAAGTCTATTTATGATTACCTTTTAAACTTTGCATTCTACTAGATTTTTATAACTATTAAAAAAAGGATATTATTTTGGAACCTTAGCAGATAAATGAGTATCCAAAGCATCTTAACTTTGTGTATAGAGTTGTTGTCAATATGATGGAAGGAAAGTAAGGAATTTCTTCTGAATTTGATCTTTTACTTTGTGAGAACATTGGTGGTTATTGTTTGAATATATAGAGCTAGAAGATTATCATTACTCAATTGTCAGATTATTTACAATTATGGTTATCATCATCTTGCTGTGTAATAACAGAATGTGAGCAGGCTCAAAATTGGAAAAGTAACAGCTAAAGGTTGAAGTCAAAATCTCAGATGACTATTAGTTTTCTTCAAACGAGAGATTTTGTAGGAGTTTAGAACTAGTTGACCAATGACTTTTCTTTATTTGGATGCTTGGTTCAATTGTAGTGTGAAGATGTTATGTCCTCTAAAATAATTTTTGAACATGCAAAGCTACTTTCGACTACATTTTTTGATATGATCTCCATTAATTTATTTGCACCACTCATAATTCATATTGTAGGTCACAACACCTGGCCATCTTGTTGATCATTTGTCCAATACTAAAGGTTTCTCTCTAAGTTTATGTTGGATTTTTATACGCAATAATAAAAAGGTGAAAGAGAGAAATCAACACAAGTATTTATGTGGCTAAGCGATGTACTTAAGTCCACAAGAAGCGAAGCAGAGATATTTTATTCAATATGAATAATAACGTTATATCATCATTATTTATACTAAACCTAGCTCAAGCCCAAGCTCAAACCCTACAAGATTTTAGGGCACGTACAAGAAAATATCCCTTTAACACATTCAATGTGTGTTCCACTTTATATAAGCTCCATACACAACAATCTCCACCTTTTAGGAGAAACACGGAAAAATCATAACCTAGGAAAAGCAGGATCTATGGCCAATAGGTTGGGACACCTCATCTCTAACAATTAGAGAAGTTAATCAAATTCATTAAATACTTCAACCAAGGGTAGTCGCTGGACAGAAGTTCAATGGGGGCAAAACCAAAAAACCTTGGGGGCAAAATCAAATAATCCTGGGAAAAAATTTTGAAAACCTAAAACACCCTGGAGAAAAACTAAAAATCTGAACATCGAGTGAAGGTGGCCGACCTAGTTGGGCCCCAAATAGGTCTGTTCCTGACTTCAACCTGTCCATTGTAATTGGCTTTGTCAAGATACCTATTGCATTATTTAAGGTAGGCACCTTCTATAGCAATAGTTCTCCTAAAATAACCAACTTTTTTATCTTGTGAAATCTCACATCAATTTGCTTAGCTTTTACATGATAAACATGATTCTTTGCTAAAAAGATTATGCTCTAACTATCATGATACATTTTCATTCCATCTTGCTTGATCCCAATCTCTCTGACAAGCCCTCTCAATCAAAATAATTCCTTAGCTACCTCAGTTATAGTCATGTACTCTACTTAGTTATGGATAACGCCACAATTGACTTTACCATTGATTTCCAACATATAGGCCCATCGCAGAACATAACCTATATGGGATTTTTATCATCCAAGTCGCCTGCATAATCTGCATCTACGTATTCGTGAACTGAAACATCATCATGTTGTCTCTCAAATATGGTCACACACTCCATTTTACCTTTCAAGTACTTCAAAATTCACTTTACAGCTCTTCAATGCTCTCTGTCGGGATTAGCCATGTATTTGCTCACCACAATAACTACATGTGCTAGATCTAGTCTGCACACACCATTGCATACATCAAATAATCCACCGCGCTAGATTGAGACACCTTTGACATCTCTACAATTTCTTCTTCATTCTTTAGGTACACAATTTGAAGTTATTTGACAATGGTGTATCCATTGGTTTTGCATCAAACATTATAAATCTTTCCAACACTTTTTTAAATAATTTATCTGAGATACCCATAATTTTTTGGCCTTCCTATTTATGTTGATCTTCGTGCCAAAAATCTTTTTAACTAGTCCTAAATCTTTCATATCAAACTTAATGTTCAACAAAGAATTCAATCTGTCTACCCCATTTATATTCTTAGTAGTAATTACAATGTCATTCACATACAACATCAAGAAAATATATGAATCATCTTCAAGAACTTATGGTAAACACAACGATCATACTCATAGCAACATTAGCCAATCTGAATCATGTGGGAGTCAAACTTCTTGTACCATTATCTTGGAGACTGTGAAAGTCCATATAAAGAATTTTTTTAGTTTACGCATAAAATTCTCTGCTCCTGGTTCCAAGAACCCGTATGACTAAACCATGAAAATTTGGTCCTCCAAATCACCATAAAGGAAAGCAATCTTCACATTCAGCTACTCTAACTCCAAATCAAAACTGGCAACCATTGCCAAGACAATCATGATGTAAGCGTATCTAACGATCGGAGAAAAAATCCCATCATAATCTACTCCCTTCCTCTATGAGTATCCTTTAGCTACTAACCGAGCATTGTATCCCTTTGATTTTCTGCTTAAATTTTTTATAGGGCAATTAATGCTTCCTTGAGAACGTTGGAATGAATTATGACACAGTATTCACTCTACAGATTAACAAAATCAGCATAAAATATTGAAATATTACCTCGATTGTATTGTGCAATTTCTAATTCCAACTGAAATTTTCGTGCGGAGTTTCCCTGGTTGTAAACACGTATGAGATAATTCCACATCTCCTAAACTGGAGTGAATAAGTGGAGATTAGATATCATATGAGGTTCCATTGATCTCAAAAGCCACGAGATAATATGAACATCTGCACTTCTCATTGGTTTTTCACTTTAATTTTTGTAAAAGTTGTAGATGACCCATCCAAACGGCCCAACAGTTCTCTGCCTTCTATAAATATCTTGTATTGAAATTCTCATGTGGAGTAATTTTTTCCATTAAAATGGACAAAAATATTTTATGTCGACATAACGGCCCAATCTAGCAATATAAATAAAAAGGCGGCCCAAATAGTATCCCCACAAAAAAATTTAATAGCTATTGGTCTAGCCCATTAAACAATTTTAGCTACGATCACAATTTTAGCACACAATTTGGAACAAATGCCTAGCCCCCTTCACAAATTAATTGGATAACTTAATTAAACTATAACACAATTAAATCAGTCCAAAAAAGGTATCCAGAACACCCACGACTCTAAGTCACTCGATAGATAAAATATTGCTGACAATCACAAACACAGTTCGTAGGGATGGCACAAATATCCGTCAAACTCAATATCCGTGATCTCGCCCCAAATGGAACAAGGATTACCGGCTTAATCGGGTATTCAAGTCGGGGAATTTCACCCTGAGGCTAGTACGGGTAACACTCGTTCCATTTATTTTATTTTATTCTTTTAAGAATTTAATACTTTAAATGAAAGACTTTACAAAATTTCATTAATTTTAATAGAAAATGACAACCAAAATTGTCTAACGAATATGATAAACAATAAAAACTTTAATTTATCAAATATATTCGAATAATTGAACTTTTAAAAATAAATTAATTAATTAAAAAATTTTGACAATAAAATGATTTATTAAAAACTTAAATAAACAAGAGGAAATTTCACATAATGTCCATTTTCACCAAGTCATTTGCAAAAATGTCCACAATTTTGTCAATGTCCATTTTCCAATTATGTAGACGAAAATACCCATGTTAGCAAATTATATTTCCACACAAGAATTCAAAATTTCCATATCATTATAAATGTCAATCAACGTAGAAATGTCACTCAACATTAAATGTCTGGGTCGGGTAGGTGCGGGTTGGGTCGGGTTATGGGTCAAAATGGAAACCTGAAAGAACCCGACCCGAATACTTAAAAAGGGGGGGGGGGGGAATGAAAAAATAAAAGAAGCCCTAAACTAAGTCCTCTCAACTCTCACACTCTCGGTCTCTCAATCTTCACTCCGACCCAACCCGTGGACAACGAGCTAGTCCGTTTCTCTCGTCGTTTTTCAGTTGCCGTTTGCCGACCACACTCTGGAGTCCAGTGCCATTTGCTGACCACACTCTCAATCTTCATAGAAGTCTTCACTCCAACCCAACCCGCCGACAACGAGCCCGTCCATTTCTCTCTTCGTTTCCCAGTTGCCGTTGGCCGACCACACTCCAGAGTTCAGTGCTATAGAGTAAGTTTATTTCCTTATTTTTTCACTTCCCTAAGTCTCCCCTCTTCCTAAATCCTAAGACTTGTATTATTACATAAATTGATGTCAAGGTTACTGAGTGTCTCGATTCTATTGGACGAGCAAATAATAACTATTGATACAATTTGAGATAAAAAGTTGTACATGTGAGCTACTGTCGAAAAGGTTGAAGAGGTAAAGTCTTGTATTTATCGCAACGTGTTTAAAGAAATCCGGAAAATGATTGTACTTTCTGCTGTCCCTGTTATTGTATCTTTTTCTTTGAGCTATAATCTATATTTCAACTAAATTTGATGCTGCTAGATGATAAATAATACTAGTACAAAGTGAAGAATACTCCATTTGAGGCATATTTCGCATCTAAGTTATGCAATAAACATGATGAAATGACACATGTTGTGTTGCTATTATACACTCTTGAACTGTTTGAATGCTCATCAACAACTAAATGGCTTCATTTTTGCATCAAATTTGTTCTGCGTCTTGTTGAGGGTTGCATTTTTATATTGATGGTTTCTTATAGAGGAAGACTGTGATAGGTTGATAGCAGATTAAAAACTTTGTCAAATCTTATGACATGTATACTTGATTTTGCGTATGGTTTGTTGTAGCTGGCTCTAAATTTATTTAAAACAATGCTATGTTGTTGTTATTTATTTTGCTAAAGAATATTGTATTTTAGATTTATTTACATATCTAAATTAGGTAATTAACTTAATGAAATGGTACAAGTTTGTGTATATATTCTTAAACTGTTTGAATGGTAATCAACAATAAAATGGTTAACTAATAGCTTCAGATCAGAAGCCAGGTTTGTTTTAAGTTCAACAATTAAACACCTTAGTTTAGATATGGTATTTTATCAAACCATTGTATTGTAAAAATCATTTTTCTTTTCCTGCATTATAAACAAGAATGTTATATTTGATTTCGTTTGTACGTTTTCATACTATTTGTTAAAGTATTGTTTTCATTTGTTTTGATTTTTAGATGAGTATAACACATTGATATAAAATTCTGAAGGAAGAACGTGTTCCGGCCCATGTGTCGTAGGTGAGCAACACAAAACATATCAGTTGTCCTCAACAAATTGGATCCACAACAAAAGCGTCAGTTGGAGGAGAGTTGTATAGGACATGTTGCAAGGTCACCGGAGCTGAAACTATCCGCTCAATTAATTCATGAAATGGTAAATAGATCGGTGGTGTGCTGAAAACAGTTTGAGGCTTGGTTCAAGGTGAATCAAAGGTTTGCACGATTTGGACTGTCGGAGTTCGCTCTAATTACTGGCTTAAGTGCGGTCCAGTACCTAAAGGTACCGAAGTTGACAAAATCCTAGAGAAAACCTGTCTACAAGATAAAATGTTTGCTAATATAGACTGGATAACGTGTAGCGACCTGGAGAAAGTTTTTTTGAAATGTGCCAACCGTGACGATCGTTACAAGCTTGGATTGGCACTAATTATTGAAGGGGTATTTAATTCAACAGATCGAAATGTAGAAATACATCCGATAACTCTTTCCATCGTTGACGACCTGGATTTTTTCAATGCCTACTCATGGGGGAAGGTATGTTTTCAACTTCGCATCAAATCACTGCTACGTGGATGGGGAAGAAAGACGTACATGGAAAAAGTGAATGATTGTGATATGATAACTTACACGTTATACGGATTCCCTCTTGCTGTCTAGGTATACATCTATTTTGATTCATTTCAATTCTTTTCATCATACATTGTTATTTATCTCCAAATATGGTTATTACTGTTATAAATGTCATGTAGATTTGGGCATACGAGGCAATCCTGGAGTTGGAAGCTCGATTCTCGAGTAAGACTTGTGACGATGTTCCGAGGATGTTGTGGTGGTTTGGCACCAAGCAACCTCATTCTCGAACATATTTAGATTTTTTCGAGAAGACAGATGTAAGCAATTTAGATACGTAATTGCCTTACACTTTCACAATATATAATATTTCATTTCGCCTATTTTTCCTTCTCCTGTATGTACACTTGTGGGCAACGCTGCGCGCAACTGCTGCAGAAGAATTGCAGCCGTACTTCGCCGATCTAGTTCCCTTGGAAGGCGCAGCTGACCCCGTTCTAGATGGTCTTGTTGCTCAATCAATAGAAATACAAGCTTGTCTATTTGAAGATGATGTCATACGGAACGATGACAACAACCATCGACCAAATAAATCCCAGAGAGGCAACAAATGTGGACCTCGTCATCGAGATTTGCATCACGTTGAAGGCAGAGAAGAAGAATATGGGGATCCGATCATTGAAAGATCTGTGTCTTTAGATGAGATAAGAGCTATCTTGAACGAACAACGGGAGGCATTTGAGAGCAAGATGGGTGATTTAAGGGAAGAAATTAACACAAGATTCGCTAGTCTCCAAAATGATCTGGGAGGTCATGTGTGTGGTTTGAGAAATCATGTCACTGATGAGATCAATGTGCTTCGACGAAGGTTTGATGAAGTTGCTACAGAAATTGGGCAACACAATGTTGGTGCTGAGTATGGTGGATTTGGTCATGACGATCGCAGTGGAGATGAGCCCCGACATGATGTTTTAACTCCCAATATTTCTGTGGACAGACAGGATGTCGGAGAGATAACCGAACTAGTTGTTTACAATATCCTTGATGTGTCCATAACGTCGGGAGGTGGGGTTGGAGTACTTGGGTCAGTATACGTTGCTTGTGATATTGTGAAAGAGGCACCAACCATTGTACCTACAGTTGATGTGACCGTTGATGATCAGCTGGTTTATGATAGCGTCGTTTTTGTACCTTCGATGGCAGCTGATCCACCTACACGTAGACCTCGATCGTTGAGGCTGAAGAAGGCTAGTGCGAACACAAATACGCCATACACCCGATCTGGTGGCAAGAGGGGTAAGAGGGATGCGTAATCTGTATATTTTGGTTGACGGCACATAATGGTGATTGGATATGAACTTCAGGTTGATTAGAATTTAGAGGTTCACATATTTTGGTTTATATGGTGATTTTTCAATGTGTATTTTGGTTTATGTCGTGGTACGTAAAATGTATTTTGGTTTACACAGTGGTTTGCATATTTTTGTTTATATGGTTGTATGTAATATTTTGTGGATGCAAACTTGTGGTTTATGAGTTAGTGGCATGTTCGAAAGGTTGTATGTTGAAAATAGTTTATAACTTTATTATCTCCTTAAAAAGGTTGAACCCCAACCTTAAGGGCCCCCACCGACCCTGCCCTGGGCCATCGTGGAGGAGGTAAATTGCAGGATGTGCCTCCCAGGAGCCAGGGTGGAGAGCATATGGATAGGTCAAGGCTGTAACCCATATGGTAACTCCCGCTTGCAACAAAGCCAATTTCACCTTGCGGGGAATCGAACTCTGCACACTGCCGCGCTGAGCCCTTTCCGCCCTCCCTTTTGTCACTGGGAGATATGCCCTGGGGGCAATTTATTATCTCCTTTATTGGACTAGGAGATGTCAATGTTTTAATGAAATGTGGAGAAATACTATACTTTAGTTGAAATGTCGTTCTATACAAATGTAATGTTAAGTGTCCAGATTAGCAGGTATTTAATGTCGAGAACTACACGTCAAATGTCAAAAAATGAGTGAAATGTCAAGAAATATATTATTTCAATATAAATGTTAAGGTCCCTTATATTTTTGTTTCAATAATATGTGAACATATGTATAATTGTGTGTGATTATGTATGTGAAAATAAAATAAACTTCAGGTTAAAAAAATATAAATTATGTATTTTGAAACTCTTACCTATGACAATAAAAGAAAAATTATGTCTTTTGTTATCCTACTCGAACATAAAAAAAGGAGATGTAAGGAAAAATTGATTAACTTGGTTAGCTTTAATAAATTAAATAAATTTATTGAACATTTTTTTTCAATATAAAATTTGAATCGAACAAAACGTTAATTTTTTTTTTGTCAATATAAAATTTTGATGGAACAAAAAGAATTAAAAAGATTTTTTAATCGAACAAAAAGTTATTTACAATAAGAAGGAAAAATGGGTGATATAATAATTTTCAAAAATAATTTTATAAATTAAACAACAGAAGTTACGAATATTCAATTAAAGAAATTTATAATTTGTCAAAAAGTTTCAATTATTGCAACACAAGAAGTCACAATATTGATGCGTAAAAAACCATTGATATATATCCATTATGTGTGAAAAAAATATTCAATTATCATAACACAACAAGCGAATATATTCACTATATACAGAATCTATCAACAACATTCAATTATCATAACACAACAAAATGGTTCTGACATTTACTCACATGCACACTTTTAACTACTTCTTCTTATTCACTCATTATCCTCACATTCACTCCCTCATCCACAAATTTAGCTAGAATTAATTGTCACATTCACTCACTCTCGTTCACTCACTCTCCACGCGTTTTAATTGAAGTTTCATTCTCACATTCACTCTGAAAGACATTTAGCCGAAAAGATTTCCCAAATTTTCTCAAAAAAACACTCATTTGATAACAAAAGGTAAGTAACTCAAAATTTCTGTTCAATATTTGTGCTACTTAGCAGTTAGTTGAATATCATCAAAGGAAATATACTTTTTGTGGCACGAAAATACAATTTAATAAAAAAAATCATCTCCATTAATCACGAGACCTTTCCGTAACATGGAGACAACCTCTCCGTGACACGGAGACAAACTGTCTCCCTGTCACGGAGACGAGAAGACGCTTGTGTCAAGCGTCTCCTAGTGTCATGGAGACGCTTTGTCGCATCTCTGTGACACACAGAAATGCTAAAAAAAATTTTAATACCCACCCTAGTATGTTTTACGATATATGTAAACAAAAATATTAGATTTGTTTAAAATATTAATTTTTGAATATTTTTACACTTGATTTTAATTTTTTTTAGTATACAAGACATGGAAAAAAATTATATTTGTTTGAAAATATCAATTCTTAAATAATTTTACAATTAACAGTACTTTGTTTTAGTATACTAGATGTGTAAAATCAAATGAAAATATTAATTCTTGAATAATTGGACACTAACTTATAGTATGTTTAGTATACAAGCTTTCCTCAAAAAATAATTAGATTTGTTTAAAAATATTAATTCTTGTATAATTCATGCAGATGTCTTTAGAATACGTTCTCTCTCCAGTATCCAAATCGTCAATACGTTAAAGATTTTGTAAAATTCATAGATACAAATCAACAATGTTCTTTGATGTGTAGTAATTTTTATGGATTTATATATGCAGTTGTTTTCAAAGGAGAAGAAGAACAATTTACAAGTAAGTTGGTACACGAATTTATAATGAGACTTATACATTGTGGCAAAAATAATGAACTTTGGGTACGGTTAGATGACCATCTTGCTAGGTTTGGCATGCAAGAATTTTGCCTCATTACTGGACTACCTTGTCATGAACCATCCATAGAAATTGATTATAATAACGATCGTTTTAGAAATCAATACTTCAATGGCACAAAAAAATTAGCAATAGAATAATTTTTGAAGCTTTCCACATGTGTGAAGATGAAGAAGATAAAATTAAGCTGGGATTAGTTATGTTGGTTGAGTGTGTGTTGAAACTGACTTCAAGACAAATTGATTATAGAACTCTGGGCATGGTTGAACATCTTGAAGAGTTCCTTACGTATCCATGGGGCCGGATAGCATATTTCGTTTTGTTAAATTCATTGAAAGAGTTACAATTGGAAAGAATACTAAAGATGCAATAGAACCAACAAACAGAATGTAAGTATGCATTACAAGGCTATCCACTCGCATTTCAGGTATTCTGTTCCTATTCAATTACTTACGTATTATGTATAATTTCTTTGTACAAAGAATAAATTATATACATCACATTTCTCTTTCATTACGTTGCAGTATTGGATATATGAAGCGTTTCCACAAATTGGACAAAAGTTTGGTCGTCGTAAATACATAACGGTGCAGATTCCATGAATCTATAATTGGAGGCCTAATACTATACTGAAGGAATCGATTGTTAAGGAATTTTTGGATACTGAAGATGTATGAATTTTTTATTTTCAATGTAGAATGACATTTGCATTTAATTATTAACAAGTTCAATTAAACAATGGATTCTGACAGTTTGTTATGATTACAGATCGAAGTCATTGCAGTGCTGCAGCCTACGGAAGAAGAATTACAAACACCTTGGTGCACAAGTCTTTCACTGCCAGCTGACAATAAACATAGTATATTAGATGTCATTGTCAATGGAGAAGTAGATAATGTAGTACAACCAATACCAGATAATATCCGTGTGCAAGAAACGACCATTCGTGGTACATCAAGAACTTCAACTGGAGTTGGGCCTAGTTCTGCTTCTGGTGCCTCCAGATATGTAACTGAAGACTGAATGGAAGAAATGTTGGGTATGTACAGGTAGCATACGATATCAGATGTGTCCAGTTTATGTGGCAACTTGAAGGCAGAATTTGTTGAAGAATCAAAAGCCCTAAATCATGCTATCCTTGAAAACCAAAAGCAACTGTTCGAACAACATAACAAATCGGTGCAAGATTACATGTAATGTAGTATGCAGTCATACATGGATAATTCTCTATCAAATATGTTTAACACTCATATTGCCAGGAATTGCAACAACAAGAAGTCCATTATCAGCGATTTTCCAAAAGTAAGAAGAATTATTCCAACAGCAACAAGAGCACATGCAGTCTTATGTTGATACAAGTTTATGTTCTGTTAGATCTTACATTGACGAAAATAATGAGAATATGCTAAATAGATTATCTAACTGGGAATCCAACATGGAAGCCATTATAGGTTCTATGCAGCAGGATGTTCCTCCCCATGCAAGTTCAAATCCTACTGATCAACCGCATGAGACATCAATATCTCAACCAATAGAAAGTGTTGACATGTGGAGAAGAGAAAGGAAAAAGAAGATGAAATACACACAGTCTTCGTCATCCACAGGTCGTTCCTTAGAAGACTACGATATGAAAAAGTACAAAAACATTAGAAATTGGATATCGAGAAATCAATCTTGGTAATAAATTTAATTCATTCTGAATAGTCTGAATGCTAAATATTATTATATCAATGTCAAAAATTATTTGTTGATTTATTCGACAGTAATTTAAATTATGTTATAATGTGCATATTTGGACAATGGTCGTGGCAATGTCTATGGAAGAGACATGCTGAGAACTTTAATGGATCCGACGAAGGATCTGAATATTGCGGTGAGTGAAGGTTTGCAATCACAATAAATTTGATTTCGTAGTTAATATGTCTAATATATGTTACATATATTTATTTCATTAGCATATTGAGCTGGAGGTGAAGTTATTGGGCAGCGTATGAATGAAGGTTGTACTCTCGTCAATAAACAATATGCAATTTTGGATTTTCAATTTGAAGAGGAGTGTTCTCAGCAAATGAGGTGACAAATGGAATTTTGAATGGGAAACCAGAGAGGTCAACTGGATGTAACTCACCTAGAAGACTACGTCAACGATAGATTGCCTGTAACTGGTCATCCATGGATGGGATGCAAATTCCAAGCTCATATCCAGGCAATGAATGTTATCTGTTTCTGGTCAATATTCCTGAATGAAAATTCCACGTCTATGACTGCAGCAATAATGTTCACACACCAGATGCAATCAAGGCACACGCAGAAGCAACATACACACTCGTTCAAGGATTATTGCAGTGTCCACCCCTATCCACCAGACAAGATATAAATTAACATACAAATGAACGAATAAAACTGGAGATTATACCTTATCTACCATGTGCGAACAATGGGTGAGTATTTCAACTCTTGTTATTTACTACCGTAGTTAATTTATTGTATATACTAATTTCGACTAACGAAAAATCATTTCTTGTATAGGTCAAATTGCATAATGTTTGTACTCAAATATATAGAATGCTTCGTTCTAGGGTATCCAATAGAATTAGTTTCAGCAGAGAGGATGTCACTATACAGATGAAAGATTGCGGTCGATCTTTATCATAACGAATACTTTCTTCATCCCCGATAGTGAAAAAGTTGTAGTGGCTTAGCTGTACTTTGCTTGTGTAACTGTTGATGATCAGCCGGTTCATGATAGCATCGTTTGCAATATGTATTTTGCTTTATGTGGTGGTACGTAACATGTATTCTGATTTATGTGGTGGTACGTAATATGTATTTTGGTTTACACAGTGGTTTGCATATTTCGGTTTATATGGTGGTATGTAATATGTTCTCGAACTGTCATTCTAGACTAATGAAATATCAAGCGTGGAGATTCACAGCTATGTAATGTCGAGAACGACATATCAAACGTCAGGAAATCGAAGAAATGTAGAGAAATCTCGTCTTTTGGTCTAAGTGTCATTCTAGACAACTGTAATGTCAAGTGTCGAGATTAACAGCTATTTAATGTCGACAGCGACGTTCCAAATGTCGAGAACGGCATCAAATGTCAAGATAAATATGATCCAACCAAATTTAATGAAGAGTGAAGGCAACCAATTGGAGTATTAACTACAAAAATTGTAGCAAGCAGGTTTATAATTACTATAACAATTAAAATTGTTATGCCAAGCACAAGTACATTCTCAACCATATTGATGTGAAAAAACGTTATAAAATAATCACCACGAATGACTTCAACCATATTGGTTGGTGAGATATCTTCTCATGCATTTAACATACAAGTATTTCTCCACTATAAAAGGCTCGATTTTACTTGAATATGCACATACGAGAATTTAACAAATTCATACCACTAGTTAGTTTTTCCATTGATTATATCTTCATCAACTCAACATACTCCTTTTATTGATGTTACTATCACTTTCGACCTCCCCGGGTCGTCCGCGGACAACCCGATCATCATAGACTCAGACTCGGATGATGAAAGCAATATCTTTGTTCCATATGTTCATGAAAGCAATATCTTTGTTCCATATGTTCGTCAACCTTCGAACCGCCATCGAAGGGTTTGCCTTCAACCAATTCCTTTTCTGAATCTAATCGACGAAATTGAACTAATTCAAGTTCATCGTGAGATCGTCCCAGTAGAGGTCCAACTGGAACCACATCATATGTTGTTGGATAAAAATGTTGGAGCAGTTCTCGTCGAAAATGAAGATGTGATCACCACAAGCTCCGACGAGAAGTATGACATGATATGTCCTCTTTGTCCGTGGTGGAGGATATGTAGAAGATACAATCATCGTAAGTGAAATGTTTACGTATATATACTAGTGTTAAAATCCATATAGGTGATGGATATTTTTTGGGGTGATCACCATTTTGTATAATAGTTGTCTACGACATGCATTGGAGTTATGGCTTCCTTTTGTTGTGATTGCTATTTCGTCTGCTCCAATGACTTAGGAGAACGAGTCATTCATGGGTTACTTTTGTATCCATTACCACATTGTGTTTACAATGATTAAGAAAATTTCTGTGATGAATTAGATATATGATTGTTCACTTATATGATTATATGATGAACGAAATGATATCGTAATGAAATGCTCATAAGAATATATGTGATCACCATTTCCCTTGTTTGTAGTTATACCCCAAACCTGGCATTTCTTGTTTGTATCCATTACGATATTCTAAAATTAAGTGTTGTTTGTATTTAGTGAAATGCCCATACGAATTTTCCTGTTTGTGCGCTATAAATTTTGAACGACAAGGATAATATAAGAGAAAAATCACAAAAAATGGGATGAATCCGTAAAAAGGATTCAGAATGTATTACAAACTTAATTTTAGAATAAGCAATTGCAAATAAGTGCTATGAAGAGAGAACGAAGAAAGAAACAGGAAGAAGTAAAAGTCAAAATATATTCAACAACATTCAAAACAGGAGATGAACAACTAAAATAGAAAGCAAGTAATACAAAAAAAATATATTCAAAACATTGATAATCCATGTTATCGAAGCATTTGACGATCGGAATACACAATGTCATTCAAGTATACGTGTCACTTAAAGGTGTCGAATTCTAACATGTTTGCCTGTTATGTCCAGAACCCCCACATTGGCCGCATTTTCGTGTCAAAGTCGACCTTTCAGTTCTTGACCGTCGACGTTGGGTAGGAGGTCGACCTGGTGCTCTACGTATATTCGGGGGCAAAATTTCGACGGAACGAATAGATTAAGGAACAACCCAATCTGACTATTGGCCAACGGGGTGAAGAACTTCGTTGTACGTAGCTCACCAACATTCTGTGGTGTAGTAAGGAGAGCACAAATCATACAATGATTTCTTTTTGCGCAAGCAGCTCAAGATGCATGTAAACATGGGATTTGTCATATCTAAAACTCTCGACATGAACATGTGTTACCTATAAGGTCGACAGTACAAAGTTCGGTAGCTACACCTACCTCAAAAATGAGTTCGTCCAAATTTCGTACTGGTAAAGTTGCACCGGCGTCGAATGATTTTCTCAATTCATCATCAATTTTTGGTGTCACAGTCGTACTGCATTTCGTGGATGCGCTTTTTCTCTCGTAGAATCATCATTGCATCAATGGCATAATAATTTCGACCAACGAGGTTATAGGGAAACTTCGTTGTCATCTTAGGACTGAATTCAGTGACTCCGCAATGTTATTCGTCATAACGTTGTACCGATTACCAATAAAATTTGCCCGTGACGAGGTGGATATACCGGCACGTTCCAAGTAAGATGCCATTGACGGTCGAATGGTTCTTATATGTGTCATGAACTGATCAAATTTCGATACGCGGTATGCTAGCGCTGCCCGCTTGAACAAGAATATGACATTGCTACTGCTATACCTAGCAATAAGATTTTTCTCGATATGCCAGATGCAGGCACCGTGGTGAGAAAGTGGGAACAACCTCGTAATTGCCCGCTTAATACTCTTCTTCTTGTCCGACACAAACACTAGCTGGTTTGAATCATCAACGACATCTTTCAACTCGCAAAGAACCAATACCACGATGCATTTGTTTCCTCATCGACAACACTCCAAGCAAGAGAATATATTTGTAGGTTAGCATCTTGTGATGCAACTACTAGTAGTGTTCCCTTATATTGGCCCTTTAAATGACTTCATCAACACAAATTAGTGGCCTCATGTA
This sequence comes from Olea europaea var. sylvestris, assembly GCF_002742605.1. Taxonomy (NCBI): domain Eukaryota; kingdom Viridiplantae; phylum Streptophyta; class Magnoliopsida; order Lamiales; family Oleaceae; genus Olea; species Olea europaea. Next base: position 7,172,673 of record NC_036245.1, on the reverse strand, counting down.
CTCTCGAAAATCACGTACACTAGGCCCGAATACTAAGAAGAAGTACAAGAACCTATTATTCGAGTCGAGTTCAATGTGTACAATAGTTCCTGGATTTTTCTCAGTTAACATGTGACAGTATGATGGCAATTTCTAAAAACTTTTCTTCGGGTGTACCAAGAAGAAATCGAAGTCCCTTCTCTTTAGCCTTCCACGTTTTGTTGTAGGTAATCCGTACACCAAACTCACGTTTCATATCCCCAATAACACCCGCGGGAACGTATGATTGGTTTGCATCGTCCAACCTTCGCATTATGTGATGCCCAATTACTGCACTCGTTGCGTGAATTTGTGCATTTCGTCGAACGTCTAGAGAACATGTGTGCTCAGGTATGTACTCTCGAATCTTAAATATTTCTGAAGTTTTTATCTTAGAAGCTCTCACTAGCCAATAGTATGTAGTATCGACACAACACACAGTAAGAGATCTAGGATTCGACTTTTTAACCTTGAAATGAAACTTCTCTTTCAAAGCCTTAAGTTGAAGCCTTGTGTGTAACTGTCGCTTGCTAAAAAATATCTGATTCTCCACAATGTCATTTTCATCAATTGACTCAATTGCATTTTGAATAAACAAATTCCCTTTACATAAACGTTCATCCGTATTATCAATCATTTGTAGCTCTTGTAGTTCGCACATACCAACTTCGTCGCGTCCACACAGTGCATCTTCTATTGGTGACAAAGGCTCAACTCCGACATGCATTTCGTGCTCTCCAGCATTATATTCATCTGCAATTACACACAATGCCGCTTCTGTGTGAACAGACATAAACCATTGCAAATCATCATCGTCAGCTACATCAGCAAGGGGTATATTCATGTTCGGAACTGTAAATTTCAATTGAATTCGGAACTTCATTCCATCAACATTCAGCTTCTCGAATGATTTATGTACAAACTCTTCATATGTAATATCATGTCGAACAACAATTGATGTTGTTCGATTCCTTAAACACTTCCACCCGTCGTCCATGTTGACGAGTATACCACCACACGAGATAACAAATCTCTTAACATCTTCCATATCTGCATGTCATAAACAACAATACTGTCAGCCACCAACGAAAACTGAAAATGAAAATGCTACCTGCATGCAATATGTGAAACGCTATAACGAAATTTTTCCAACTTAATCAAGTTTTTAATGTTCTTGTCAACATTTGATAGTGTCGAGAATGATGGTGTAAATATCATTCTATCATTCTCGACATTTATAAATGTCGTGAATGACATTTATACTATCATTATCGACATTTATAAATTGTTGAGAATGAAATGACGGGATTCCATGCATTTATCATTTTTTTCAACTTCAACCACCATTTTTGCAAGAATTTATTCCACCATAAATGATATTCTAAATACAGAAGTATATTATCTAACCAAATTATTTAAGATGAATGGTACAAAAAATATATACTTAGTGTTTGGATAATTTCGTCCATTTAAGGGAAAAATACCTTATCAAAAAATTGAAATTTGAACATATATAACAACTACTACTAAATAAAAATTATAAAAAAAAATGAGAGTTCGAAGAAATATACCTTCGACCGAGAAATGATGAGAGCCTAATCAGTTTCAAATTTCGACCACAGTAAATTTCTTCACATGAAATAAAATGATTTCTTTGGAGTTGAAATCATATACTTCTTTGTATGTGTTAATGGAATTTCTACTTCTTCTTCATTTGTTCTAGAATAATTGATTAAAATCTAATTAAAAACGTAGGCAAGTGGACTCACCTAGGTAATAGGAACATTATTGTAACTTCTTATAGAAGTTATTTACTCTTCTAAAGAATTGTGCCAAAGTGATATAAAATTGATTAATCTTTTCATGAGGGTAAAGTAGACAATTTGCTATAGAAATTGAACATTTTTGCAAGAATTATCAAAATATGACACTTTTCAACTCACACCCCTAAAATTGGATATTCTTGAAAATGCCTTAATAAACAAACAAACAAATGGGTTCGTTAAAGAGGCAAGGTCTATCCCACCATAAACGGATAACTGGGCAAGTACGGGTTCCCGCCTTAAACGGAAAACGGAACAAGTCGGGAAATTGCCAGAGGGAAACCGCCTTGTTGCCATCGCCGGCAGGAAAATAGAGATCGTCGAAGTCCAAGAACACAATGTAAGGATTTCTTAATCAATAGATGGGCTTATATGTGTAAATAATTGTGTGTTAAATTCAAGGCTATTCGAATTCAGTTGAGTCCAATTAAAGTGGTTTAATAAGGTTTCGATTTTTGGGCTTTAATGTATCCAATTAAAGTATGAGTTTATAAATGTGTAGAAATCAGACCCAAATCTTAATTCTATGATGGGTCGAATTAGGTCAAAGAGCGTCGCTATATAAATACTATTATGGTCCCCAAATGACACGTACGTATTATTCATTCTCTATTATATCTCATCACAGAGAGAAAAATGAGACTGCGTGTAGATTTGAAAGACAAGACCGCGTAATTCATTATTGTATTAACAATGTCTGATCAGGTACGCTTCCGTTATATTTCTTCAATTTCTTGATGATTTAATATGAAATGATCCGATTATTTAAAGCAATAAATTATCCTCTACACCGATCGCGAAATAGCCCCAAGTTAATTCCAAACAGGAAGATTGAATGATCCATCAGATGAAATCCCAATCACAGACGTCGAACAGAAGAGAAAACCCGAAAGAAACGCCCGCAGCTCAAGATGCAAATGCTGAAAATGGATAAGAACAGGTGCCGCCAACACCAAGAACAAACAAGGTTAGTCCTTAAACCAAGATTGAGTTTCACCGGACCAAGAATTGATCCTCGATGTCTCAGAAATACCAAAAGAATTGAAGAACTCTATTTAATTTTGAGGGCTATAATACCATGATAAGATTGTAGAATTTTCATTCCATTAAATAGAAATTTTGTTCCTAATTTCAGTCCCTAATTACAGTCGAAATATTTCTATCAAATCTCCTAATTTCCTCACTTTCCTGATTACAACATAATCATGTTTCTTATATAAGGAAATAAAGACTATTCTATGTTTACAATATAATTATGTAATGTGAGTGATATACTGACAATTAGTACTGGATGGGAATCAGTATCACCAAGACTTCGATTTTTCTAATCTCAATTTCAATGATCTATTCAATCAGTGGTTTTGAATTGGAACGCGCTAAATTAATTAAGTGGTAAATTAGTCACCTGATTCATCATGTTCATGTGCTTGTTGTGAAAGTCCCAGTCAGTTTCTGTAGTTACATTCTCTTAGGCAGTCCTTGAGAGGAAGAAACAATCCCAGATAGATTTTTTCTTAAAAATTTCTCTGTTCTCAATGGATGTGGCAGTTTATCTATTAAGTTCTATTTCTTTGTGCTCCTTATATAGTTTATGTCAAATAATCTACCCAATAGAATGAGACGCAGATGAGTTATACGCAAATTAATAGCAGATGAGTTATACGCAAATTAATAGCACCATGGTGGGAAATAGTCTTGTTCACCTGAAGAATTCTGCTCTCGATATTACAGGTGAAAAAGTTCCAGAGAGCTTGTCTGAAAAATCCTGTTAAGGTATATTAATGCTTATTCTTTTCTTGTCATTTTTTTTGGGTAACTTCTCAGAGTATGTTTGTGTTAATTGTTTAAGTATAAATGCAGGTTGAAGCTACGTCCAAATACTCAACTGTGTATACGCTGAAGCAAAAGTTTTGCTTCATTTTTCAAAGCATAAAGTCTGTAGATTCCCCTGCTTCACATTCCTTTTTGTGTGGTATCTATAAGAGACAGTTTACTGTTGTATGACTTGCAAAAGAACTGCATGAACATTAATTTGGTGATTATTGGATTTTGTTCGGTTGGATAGGGTGGAAAAAATTGAATCCACGCTTGTGGTAAAGAGTACGTTATTGCATATTGTGAGTCAATGTTAGATAAAGTGAAAGTTGCAAGATATTTCTTTTCTGAATTATTTCATGTAGTTTTCTTCAGTTTCTGTACCTTATATTTTGCTGCAAGATTGCTATCTTGTTCATATTCTCACCAAGATGTCAGGAAAGACATCTATGGTTTTTACTAGAACATGTAAATGTGATGCAAATCGTCTTTTGGGTGAGTGGTCAAATGAGCCAGGTATATTTCAAAAATCATATAGCATTTTATTCTAAGGTAATTTATTTTCATCTACATGATATTATTTTTCTTGATAATTGTTTGCAGGAGAAAAGGACTTGGAGCCTTGAACATATTCAAAGAGGAAGAGTGCGATGTACTTATATGCAATGATGTTGCCAGTAGAGGACTTGATATTCCTTCTGTAGATATGGTTATCAATTATGATATCCCAATGAACTCAAAGGTTAAGATTTATTCTGCATGGTTTCGATAATGTTTCTTGTTCCAAATGCGTCCCTTCGCCTGTATACAATTCTGAGTTCTCATCTCCTGTTAACTGGCCATTGATAATGCAATTTAGATTATGTTTGGCTGCTTTTATCTCTTCCTTTTAATTATCCGATGTAAGTCCAAACCTCTTATTATAATTTTTACTCAGACTTTTTTTTTTTTTTTCCATTTTTTTAAAAAAAATAAATTAGTCACAAAAGATAAAAAAAAAAAAATAACGTGACTCAACTAATTTAATAGAAACTAAAGACTAGCAAAAGTAATTGACTCAATTTTGAAATTAACTCAAAAATTGAAATAAAATATGTTGGTAGCAATTGAACGAAATAATAATATAATATTTTTTTTGGCTTTTTGCTTTTTTTTTTTTTTTTTTTTTTTTTTTTTTCTTGTTTTTTTCTTTTTTTTTTTTTTTTTTTTTTTTTTATTTAAAAAAAAAAAAAAATTAGTTGATAGAATTGCATGAAACTCGAGTAACATGAAAACTGATTACAGGATAAGTCCATCCCTTTTTCTCACACTAGAGCAGAAATGAGTTTCATTCTTTAGTTATATGGAAGAGAATAGAATGATACTCATGAAGAATAATAAGAAAACCATAATTAGGGGATAAATCAATCCAGCTATGCTTCACACTCTATCAAGCTAAATAACCAAATAATTATCACATCTTTGATCCATAAGCATGTCAAAACCTGATGGGATTTTGATGGGCATGTTTGATTTTCTCCATTATTCTTGCCTTGCATGAGGTTAGAACAACTTCCTTCTGGATCAAATTTCAATGTGCAATGGAGTTATTGCTAAGTATGTGTCGAATGTTATAATGATATAATGTGCAATGCTTGAATTTCAAATTGTTCTTCAAGGTTTCTTCTGGCATGTCCTCTCTTTACTAGCCCTTGCATTTTACTATTTTCATGAAAAGTCTCGCAACTTCTCACTTCCTTTGGTCTGTTCTTTTTCCCCCTTCTGATGATGTTTGTTAAGAGTCATAATATTCTATCATCCAGATATTAATATGAGGCTAAGAAGATAATGCCTCGCTAGAATGTTACAAATAGAATGTTACAGAGGCCAAAAGAATATCGAAGATGGTATGTATAGACTATTCTCTTCATCTGACGAAGAGTAATATAGTTTTTGCTTGATTGAAATATTGGTTTTCATTCCCTTTTGTTGAACTGTGATTTTCTAGGCTATAAATTTGCTTTTATTTTCTTCAAACTTTTGCTGAAAATCAAAGAAACCAGAGGCTAGAAGACACGAAAACAAGATGATGATAACGCAGAGGACACTGATAAATATTTAGGTCTCAAGAAAACGAAGTCATTTGAGAAATGAAAGAGAAGATAACAGAAGGATTTTCTGTCAAGTTTTGTTCAAATTAGGACTAGTCAATTTTATACTTATTCATAATTTTGTTTTTCTCGTGAGAGTTTGTGACACAATTTTGATTATGATTTTTTATGGTATATATGATTTTGCCTTTATTACCAAATTTCTCCTCCTAATGTTGTCATATTATCATGTATTTTCGAGCTACTGACATTCTGTTTTAGACAGGAGCTGTAGTTCTTGTCACTCAGAACTAAGAGATTTGTATTTAATATGGCTCTTGGATTACATGCAGTGTTTTAAAAGGTGAGTCTAGGAGGGGCCAAGGCATCAACCAGGCACGATGCGTGGCGGAAATACCAAGTCAAGTGGATTGGTGCCTTATTTAGCAACCGCTGATAGATAATGCATGCCTAGGCATGATTATGCGCACTTTATTATCTTTCTTTTTTTTATTCTTAATAATTCTTTTAATTTAAAACTTAAATGCTGATTTCATCACTTTATTTACTCTAAATTCAAAATTGCTGCTTGAAACTTTGAACAAAGGAAAATTCTAAAAAATTTCTAATTATTTACTATTTGGTATTTACATTTGAAGCTTATTTTTTGTTGGAAACTTTAAAAAAAAAAGTATAAAGTTCCTATAAATCTGTTTTAGATGTTTGGTAAGTATTATTTTTAACTATTAAATGATTTTTTGATTGATTAAAAATTAAAATAATATTAAAATAAAAAAAACTCTTTTTTACGCTTTTTATGTCTATGCCACACCTAAGCTCGTCTAGCCCATAAATTGGTATCTATGCATCCGGTGGCGGAACAAAAAATATTGTTCAATAAGAGCGAAATTTAATCTAGGTCGAACTCCTAGTTTTCAAGACCTGAGACGGACTTTAAATTTGTCCTTTAAGTTATAGTGTGCAATATGCATTTAAATTTTTCTAACCAATCTATAACAAAAGTGGATAAGTTCTTCTTGGTAAAAATTTATGGGTCTTAATATCCCAGGCCCAAAGGTGGGTCCATCCCTGTAAATGCGTCGGCATGCTTTAAGCATTTTAGAACATGGATTCCATGTACAACTTTCAAATGTAGGGCCTTAAGAGCTATTTTATCTTTATTTTCGTTGTTAGCTTTTTTGTTTGAATTTTGAATATTTGACAGTTAATTAACGCCACAAAATAAGTGGCCTACGGTTGCATACATTTCAAAAAGTTTATTGAATGCAATTTATGAACTTATTGTCAAGAATAATGCTCTTTGTATACTCCATGTTGTACATGGAATTTGACATTGCTTGCAAATTCAAAAATGTATAGATAGGAAAGTGTTTTTCATTTTAAAACTGGTCATTCGTTGTGCGACAAGTGACACAATGTCAAACTTAATGTCAAAAAAAGTGTACATGAAGTAAGATTATATTTTCAAATACCTTCGTACGTCTTTAAATTGGTCAAAAACTTTTTATATGACCTTGAAGTGCGAATGAATCCATTTTCTTATATCTTTTCAATAAAGTCCTTGTTTGGTTTCCATTATTTTCAAAATACATTTCATCTCTCTTACTTTTGATCACACATTTTTTAATAAAATAATATTACATGCAAAATAAATTTTTTTCTTATTTTTTAACTACTCATTCTCCATCAAAATATTATTCCAAAATGCAGTTTGAGCGAAAATTGGCATCAAAGAAGCTGAAAATCTTGTGAAATGATAAATAACCTCTCATGTTTAAATAAAATTAATAAAAGAATTAATTTCTATTGTAATCCTAATATCTTTTTTTTAAAGTGTAAACAAATACCAGATAATTAATTGAAAAAATAAAATTCCTCTCTGTCCCATCCACCCTTCTTCCCACCATCACCACCACAAGCCAGCTTTATGGGCACAAATGAAATGTTGGCCACGGGCTTTTCCCTTAAAAATGGCTGTTAATTAAACCGAAGACCATGAACAAAACAATGGCAACTACTCCGCTAGATTTAAATTTGAACATGGAGAGGTCTCGACTAGATTCCTTTAAGGATGATTTGAACCAATCGTTTTCTTAGTAGGTGTGAGAGAAATGAGATTTTTTTTTTTTTTTTAATTTTTTAATTATTTATTTGGGAATTGTTTTTAACTTTACGTGTAATATTATTTTATTGAAAAATGTGCGGTTGAAAAAAAAGAGAGATGAAAATGAATTATTGTTTAATGGAGGCCAAACAAATGGTAGGCTCCTTTAAGGATGATTTGAACCAATCGTTTTACTTGGTTTTGAATTTCTTGACAAATGTTGCAATATTAGGATAGGTGGTTTCCGTCGTTTCGAATTTCTTGGAGACCTTGTTGATGGTGGATTTGAGGGATTTGTGGGATGAAGTACGACAATAGCAATGGTTGTGATAGTTGTGGGAAGACGAGTACGTGGAAAGATGATTAGGTGCAAGAGAAAAGAGTTTTATTTTTTTTATTTTTTTATTTTTTAATTATTTATTTGGAATTTGTTTGCACCTTTTGAACAATTTGGAATTACAGTTGAAATTAGTTCTTTATTTTTTCATTTTTTGTTTTATTTAAATAGAAGGATATATTCGACATTCACAAAGGCTTTACTGAGAAAATAGAAGAAAAAAGAATCTTCCGCACCTCAAAGATCATATAGGAGATTTTCAGCCAATTTAAAAAGGTAGGGGATATTTGGCAATAGATCCATACGTTGGGTAGGTATTGCGTCAACAAACCTTTCAAAAAAATAATATAGATTTGCCTATTTGAAAGTATTGTCTTAAGACCTTAAAAAAATAGGTATTATCTTCGGGAATTTATTTATTTATTTATTTATTTTGCAAAATACGTGTGGATAATGTTAAGGGTCCATAAAACTCTCGAGTACAACCTCTCGAACGTGCCTTATCTTTTTTATTCTATACTATTTGTCAAATCCCATTTGTTAATAAGGAGGACTGGAGGAGTTCCACAAAGATAATTCATGTCTTCTATTTCTGATAAGTGTTAAGGGAATATAAAGAGTCATTTAAGGTCTGTTTGATTGCGAATATGGAATTTAGGTGGAAAGAAAATGAATTTCAAGGAATTGAATTACCTAGAAATTGTTTTCATGGAAATTGTAAATTATTGTGTTTGATTGTATAAACTTTTCACGTGGAAAATGTTGAAGTAAAAGTATTTTTTGATGTTCGTTTGACTTTGTTTTACGTGAAAATTGTCAATTTCAGGGATATCTTCTTTTACAATTATTCCTAAAATTTGTTCCCATTGCCAACAATTAAAAAAAATAAAAAAAAAGCAAAAAAAATAAAAATAAAAAAAGGTGGAAAACCAAAAACCACCTATCCCCTAGGAAAAAAAAAGGTGGAAAATCACGCTTTAAGGTGTTGTACCTAGAAATTCATGGAAAATCAATTCCCTGGAAAATTTTGTCAATCAAACAGGCCAAAAGTGAAAGTTGGAATTCGAATTCCAAGTTCCATGGAAAATTTCGTGCAATCAAACGGGGCCTTAGACAATTGATACAGGCTGCTGGTGTGTTTCTAGATAAATCTCTAGTACACTACCACAAACAATTTTTAGTTTTCCGGGTGCATTTGTTTTAATTTGGTGGCAGGTTGGCTTATAAAATTACTCGCAAGGACAGAAAAAAATTATTAAGACTCAATACCTTATCTCTTCTTATAAATATAAACTTATATTTTGAACCTAAATGATTAATTTTTTTTTTTTTTTTTTATGACGGGAAAACCCGCAGCTGCTACCCTTTTTGTGCGCACTAGATAAACACTTGGACTGACACAATAGGCAAACCCGATGCGACAAGTTAGACTGAGAAAGTGTTGGTAGGAGGAATTGAACTCGTGACCAAAGGCCTTCGCGCTCACCTATTCCACCAACTCGGTCACCCCATGAGGGCAACCTAAACGATTAAATGCATTGTACAGGTTAGCATGAGCTTAACACTAGAAGGATAAACAGCAACAGTGTAATATGAATTCCAGAGGCTATGAAAATCCAGCATCACATAAAATCAGGAAAAACTGGTTCAATGATGTGGTCCACCAACAAGGTGGTCCGCAAATTCATAAATTGCATGTATAAAAAAGAAAACGTGGGTATTCCAAATTTCATTACAAAAAAAAGTTAAATTATTATCCCTCCTGCTGGTCCCTCTTCTGTTGTCTCCAAAGTACTGGTTCAATGCGTGCCATTAGTGGGTATTGTAGGTCACTCCTGTTCCTATATTCAATGAATTTGACACTTTGTTGGGCTTAATTATATTGTCCTTTTTTGGTTGAGGAATCTGGGGTTTTTTAAATTTGAAGTATTGATGTGAAAATTGTTTGGTACTAATTTGGGGAGGAATTGATTTGAAATTTGTTTCAGTGATTTAGAAAAATTAGAATTTTCGAATTGGGGGATGACAAAATCGTGTTTGAGGATGAAGGAAAACGCTATTTCAATTAATTATTTTTGATCAAGTGTCAATAATTAACGACGTTTCTTTACACATAAGATTTTCATCCGGCATATGTATTTTTTTTTGTTTAGGTAGACAGACGGAATTGACATAAGTGATGAATGGATAACTTTGTGTAAAAGCAAGTAAACAAACATCCTCAAATCATTTTTGGCACCAGACATCCCAAATGTAATAGCCACACCCACTCAAGAAAAGTCGATTTTGGAGGCCTTGAGGTTGAACTGTACCATAAATAATTCTATTTTAATGTTGTTATTTCTTTGAGTAGCACACTTACACACGAGGCCTGGACTATTATTATAAACCCATAATTTTCTCTTCTATCCATAAACTATTCTGATCGTAACTATTCTGATTGTATACGTATGGCATGAACCACGACACAGCCGTAGGAGGTGAGGACTCCTCCAGCCTCTAATTTCTTTCTTTTAATTTTCCTTCTTGGATTATATATTTCAAGTTGTCTAGATGTTACAGGTGTCGCTGTAACATCCAGAAATTTATTACAACATGATTATTTAATGATAAGGGTTTCGACCTAAAACTTTTAATAGTTTTAAACAGTTGGTGTACTAAAGTGAAATAAGTATATATCAATTAGTATTTTGGTCAAATAATTAAATATTGATAGAGCGAGAATTATTTTGTCAATATTGGACTCGTTTGGTTGCTCATATTTAATCTTGTCTCTCTCTGGTTCGCACATGGTCTCGGACCACATGGGTTAACCTCATCTCTCTCTGATTCACCTTCCCCAACCATGAGTCAAGGCCAATTTTGTCTAGAACGAGTTGAACTCGTGGATGAACTTCGGGCCTAATGTGAAAAATTCGTGACCAAGGAATTTGATGAATCTATGGTACTCTAAATGATCAATTCGACAATTAGAACCTCAATTGATGATGGAAAATCCATGAGTCAACAAATAATTGATCCAATTTACAACCCAAATGCTGGATTCAACTCTAATCAAGTCTTGTTGCACAATGGAAATTTTTCAGCTCCAATTGCTGCTTATTCTGATGTCTTTGCTTCAATTATGGGGAGTTGTTGGGCGGTAATTGTGGAGGAGGTTAAGGGCTTTTCGTTGATATCAACATCCAATGGTTCTTGTGGCCAGAAGGTGGTTGAAAATGACCGACAGACAACGGTGGGATGGGAGTGAGGTGAAATTATTTTGGTGGGTTATTTACTTTTTAAAAAGTTTAGGCCTAATTTATTTTTGATTTTCTTTTTCTTTTTTTTTATTTAAATGAGAGGGTATATTCGTCATTTTATGTTAAAAATGGTGAAAATGACATTCAATGCAAAGAAATATGAAAGATAGGGGCAAAATGTCAAAAAATGAAAGGTATGGACGTTTTTCACAATAAACTTGAAAAGTATGGACGTTTTGTGCCAATTGCTCTAATAAAAATAATTTAAAATTTTAGATTGAACTAATTTTTAATTTGCTTATATTTATTTGCATGAAATTTTAATTTTCTATATTTTTAGATTAAAATGAATTTTAATTTATTAAAATATATATTTTTTTATTTTTTAATTAATGAAATTAGTTATTTTAAATGACAAAGTTAATATTTTTCTCCAATTTAAAATTCGGTTAATATCTTACGCAATCCACTAGAATATATGATATAGAATTTTGTTAAAATTCAAATCCATGAAATCTATGTGAGTCCATAAATTTTAAGAAATTCATTAAAATTTGAGTCAAGGAATCAATTATTATTTTGTAACCTAAAATTTTCCATCAATAATGCTTATTTTTCCAAAATGAAAATTACGCAGTAATTCCTAGTTACACACAAAGACAATTACAAAGTAATTGCCACAGCCACTGACCCACTCAAGAAAAGTCGATTCCATTTTTTTCCCAAATGACTTTTAAAATTATAAGGAAAATTTTCCAACAGGGCCATCACTGTAGAGACGGCCCCACATGTAGAAAAAAAAATAGGTCGGGGCCGGCCATGTGTGTTGTCTGATAGGGCCTGTCTGTGCACGGTTCAAATTCTCATAATTTTCTCTTCTATCCATAAACTATTCTGGTTGTGTGTGTGTATGTATATATGGCATGAACAATGACGCATTCCACCTGACAGCCGTAGGAGGTGAGGACTCCTCCAGCCTCTAATTTCTATCTTTTAGCCTTGTTCGGTAAGAATTAAAATCAGATTTTTGGTGAATTTCAATAGAAGTTAATGAAATATATGATTGAAAAGTTGTAAGACACATAAAATATGTGATTAAAATTAATAATTGACTTTAACTTAAATTAAAATCTAGATTTTAATTATTTCCAAAAAAAATCTTTATTTTCCTTCTTGGATTGTATATTTCAAGTTGTCTACACGTTATAGGGAAGAAATTTATTAGAATATGAATATTTAACGATAAGGATTTTGACCGGCACCTTTTAATAATTTTAAAAAGTTGGAGTACTAAAGTGAAATAAGTATATATCAAGCACGTTTGGTTGCTCATATTTAATCGTATATATTAGGCTTGATAAAAAGTTATTTTAGATAAGTTCGCAGTCGATTAAAGAAAATCTTGATTAGATTTCATTTTAAGGAATTACTTCCCTTTGATTAGTCGTTATATGCCAATTTGAAAGTTATTGAGAATTATGATTAGATACAAGTTTCGACCAATGTCTTGTGAGTGTCATGGAATTGATAGGCATTTGATATTAGTTGGGTTTTCCAATACAATTAAAACTGGTATTGTATTAGATAATTAATTTATGGTACAGTCTTAATCATAATTGATAAATATATCATGTATGTCCCCATCCCCGGCCACGCATTAGTATTTGCCGGTCCTTTATCCAAAATTTTGTTTCGTCGCCTAAGGTTCTGCAGAAATAGGATAAGCCTTATTTGGATAAACTATCCTAATCTCTACACCTATATAAATCCAAAGTCTACGAAAGCCCATTCTTATCTAATATTCTTGTATGAATTCTAATTACACACTACTCGATTGAAGTATTTGTCACGGAGTCAAAATAGCCACAAAGAAAAGAAAAAAAGAGAGAGTCAAGGGAGGGAGAGGAAGAGGAAAAATATAGAAACAGATTTTACCTAACTTGCAAGCGGTTCGATTCCTTATACTTTTTATGTATTTAATGAAATATGCATGAATTGTCAGTGGATTTACGGGTTCGACCTAACGAAATGTGTGCTCTTTTATGTAGTTAAAAATACAGTTAACTTTTTCATTCATTCATCTATTGCCATATGCAATTATGTCAAGTTTCCTGTTAAATTTTTCTGATAGAGTAGCTTTATCCTTATATTAATTCAGGCCGATCGAATCTGTGGTAGTGTGGTGAAGCGGACTGCCAAGAACGTTTGAAGAAATAAAGCATTAATTTTTTCTATCATTCGATTGATTATATAATTTTAATTGTGTTCAAATATATGTTTATTTCATAAGTCGTCGGTCATTATATTTTTGTATCAAAGAAATACAAACTCATGTTTAGATTAATATTATTATTGATAATAAATAATTAATTTTTTTACGTTTCCGCATTAATGAGGAAAAAATCGATTTTTTTATAACACATCAGTGTTTATGAAAACTGGGGTCTTATAGTTACCAAGTTAGAAAATTGAATAGTGCACTAGATATTATATTTTGATCAACCCCCTTGATCCGTCCTAGAAGACAATTTGAAGAAAGTATATCATTCTATAAAAGGAGAAACAAACCTTCTTTCGGATCTTTTATTAAGGCCGAAACTTCCATACGTTAGTCATCAGTGTCTGCCCTAACTATAGATGGGGTAGGCGATCGCCTAAAACCCCACTTCGATGAGGGCCTCAAAAAAATTACTATATATTATTTTACATGTATTTTTACATATATATAGAGTCCTATATTTGAAATTGATTTAATGCCCCCAAAAATTTAGGGCCAACCTTATCGGTCATATTCACATCCCCATCAATAGGCGGAGCAAGCTAAATTGTCCGTTGAGGACAAAATTTAATCAAGGCCGAATGTCAAAAATATAAGTCTCAAGTTGAAGGTCATTGCTTTAGGTATCAATGAACATACCACTACAATTAAGCCAGCCTTAATAAGGTCATTGCTTTAGGTGTCAATGAACTTGCTGGTATGTATTAGTTTTCATAATGAGAACTTTTTATCAAAAAAATGAAAAAGTACACTTTTCCATTTCATTTCATCATCCAAGTCTTATATTTTCGTTGCGAAGAGATTTAACAAGAAACAAGTCCAAGCCTTAGAAGACGAACAATTCCTCCTAGAATTATTTGTTTGCAGCATTTATATGTTCATTCTACTCTAATATTTAGTTCAATTTAGGACAATAAATAGTTGTATTCAATTGAAACTTTTAATAACCTTTTGAAATTTAAAAAGGTTAGGGGTATTCATTGTAATTTTTTTTTGAGACTCTTTGAAAGTATTGGTCTATTTAATTGAGACTTTTAAAAAATCTTTATAACTCACGTTATATTTAATTAAAACTTTTCAAAAGTCTATGTAAGTCGGTGATGGCAATGGGACGGGTTCGGGGCAGGGCTCCTCCACCTCGTTTGGCTCGAACCCCGCCCCGCCTTGGATGGGAAGGGGACAGGGCAACTTTTTACCTCGTTTAATTTTTTTAACATTTTCAAAGTTTCGAATTATGTTATTAGAGAATAAAATACAAATTCAAAATGGATTTTTAATGGTGTGAATTGTCTATAAATAAAATTATTTATTATTATTATTTTTAGTTTTTCTTCACTAGGAGGCGCATCCTAGCCTTGCCCCGGCCCGCACCTCATGATAGGGAGCCCTATCCTACCAACCCGTTAGGAGCGGGGTTTTTTTGCCATTCCTAATATAAGTTTTGAGGTATTAAAATTTTAATGATTTTTATAGACTTTTATTGAAGTTGCCAGAGTATTAACTTTTAAGTAAAAAGTACTAAAATAATATTTCAAAATTTGTCACATGGTTTTGGGAAATTTTTCACAAAAAATGATATTTTTTTAATATTATCTTTCATTTTTTTAATATTCTCTTTCATTGTCTAGAAATAAAACTATTTTTTAATTATTTTTTAAATTTTTTCTTCATCAGGCAGGGCATCTTCTCCCTGCCCCGTCCCGCCAATCTGTTTGGAGCATATTTTTTTGTCATCCCTAATGTAAGACTTGGGGTATTAAAATTTTAATGATTTTTATAGACTTTTATTGAAGTCTCTGGAGTATTAACTTTTAAGTAAAAAATATTAAAATAAAATTTCAAAACTTGTCACACGGTTTTGGGAAATCTTTCACAAAAAATGATTTTTTTTTTAATATTCTCTTTCATTTTCCCTTCTGCGAACAATAGAGTTATAAATAAAATTTATTTTTCTATTGATTATATTTGGTTCTACTTTTTTTTTCCCTTTTATTGTTTATCTCTATTTTCTAAGAAAAAATTAAATTATATTCTTATAATTTTATTTTTTCATTTATTTTTTGTGAAAATATTTATTTTTAATTAAATTATAAAATTTTATATAGAAAGATTTATAATTAAATTTAATTATATTGATTTTTTATTTATACTTTAAAGGCAAATTATATTAATAATACTGAATATTAAAATTAATTTTTATTGATTATTATTTAATTAATTTAATTATTTTTCTTTTAATTATTATTATTATTATTATATGAGAAGAGGAGGTGGAAGAAGATGGGGGAATTGTGGAAACAAACACTTGTATGGAAGAATTTCAAACTATTGTACAAAATTCACACAAATTCTATTTCGAAAGCCTTTTGTACTCTACAAAAAATGTTAAAATGGAAGTTTATAGAAACCTACGAAAGACTTCCACTAATTTTATTCAAATCTATAAAAAAATTAAAAAAATTAAAATAAAAATTCAAGAATTCAATTGAAATCATTACTTGAAAAAAGTTCATCAAAATTTTGAGAAGTTCCAGTTGAACACAACTCTTATATTTTGCAATAGTACAATAGGCCCACAATTTCAATTTAAAAGGGCAAAAAAGAAAAAAGGAAAAAAAAAAAATCATCATTACCAAACTACACACACAGCATATCTTACCAGCTTTCTACCGTGAACTAAGACAATGACAACTGAAAACTAATCTGAACAAAAAGGTTGAAAACTAATCTGAACTAGCAAATATGCAACTTGTTACTTGGCTTTTTTAATATTCTGAACGGTCATGAATTACGCTTCCTCACTCTCAAAGGTTAACTTGATCATGATACTTTTGAAGAAACATGTAACTCGATTTTAAAATTATTTTTTTATTGATTATTATTCAATTAAGCCCTTAAACTTTTATTCTTTTAATTTTTTTCTATTATATGGGAAGAGGAGGGGGAAGGAGATGGGGGATTGTGGAAGCCAACATCTCGTATGGAAGAATTTCACACTATTGTACAAAGTTCACATGAATTATATTTTAAGTGAAGCTTTAAAAAGTCTTTTGAATTCTACAAAAAAAATTTAAAAGTTTTAAAATGAAAGTTTATTGAGTTTATGAAAGACTTATATTAATTCTATACAAATTTTAAAAAAAAATCGCGAATTCCACAAAAAATCATCATTTTAATTTTTTTTTATCAAAATCTTCAAAAATTCGAATTGAATGCACCTTTTAAATCTTGCAATAGTATCATCGGCCCACCATTTCAATTTAAAAGATAACAAATATCATCATTACCAAACTACACAGAATATCTTACCAGCTTTCTACCGTGAACAAAGTCAATGACAACTGAAAACTAATCTGAACTAGCAAATAGGCAACTTGTTACTTGGCTTTTTTAATATTTCGAGTGGTAATTAAGCACCCGTTTGCCCCCATTACATTTCATTTTATTTTTTTCTTTTCTATTTTCAACCACACAATTTTCAATAAAATAATATTACACATAAATCGAAAACTTTTTCTTCTTTTTTAATCACTCATTTTTCAAAAAAGTACTATTCCATCCATTTTTAGAAAATGGGAACCAAACGGGGGCTAAATCACGCTCCCTTGCTCTCAAATGTTAACTTGATCATGATACTTTTGAAGAAACATGTAACGTGATTTTAAAGAAAAATTCAGAATGTACGGAGTTTTTTCATACAGGATAAAAACAGAAATCTCACATGGGGTGAGGTCCTTGTGAGTTTTATATTCAAAAAATTAAATCATCCACTCCAGATGTTGTGAGTCTGTAAAATTTTTGCATATCATTTTTCTGTACATGTAGTGTCTCTCGATTTTAAATTATAAATTTCTAATTCACTGGAATATATGTTGACGATGCATGTGCCAGTTCAGTAAGCTGTGGAATCCATCTATAACGTTGGTGTCTCCACCAAGAATAACAGTTGTGGGGAGCAGGTCATTTATATGGGTGTGAACCGGAAAAATTAAGCCAATAGCATATAAGTAATTACTTTTTCCCCATGTGTAGTTTTCACATGAACAACCTCCCATCTAGCCCCCGTTCGGTATGGATCAAAATTTATATTTTAATTTAAATTAAAGTCTACAATTAATTTTAATCACATATTTTATAGTATCCATTATTTTTCAAACACATATTTCATCATTTTTTATGAAAATCTACTAGAAGTTTTATTTTAATCCATATCTAACAGGTGCCTAATGCCTAGGCTTGATCCTCATAATCGACAATAATATTATATTAAACCTTTTTGCCCGAAAGAAAATGTCACTCTTGCTGACAAGTACTCAAATGGGAGTATGACCCATGTGAACAAAAAATGCCAAAAAATTCCTCTTCCTATTGTGAGGGGTTTGTCAAAGAGGATGTCAAACCTTCCCTGGTAACATAGCAAAGCTGATAATGTTAACTGGTTCTACCTGCAATGAGAAAAAAGGACTAGCTCAGGCCCAAAGTTCGGTGAATTGCCTGCACTAGACTAGGAAAGGCTCCACCCCTTATCTGTGTGATGAATTCATTGTTATACATATAAATTATTGCATTGGCCTTGGACGAGACCCATTAACGCACTCAGCCCCTCTCCATCTTCTATATATATGTGGTTTCATTTCTTTCTCCGACCGTTGACTTGATCATCGGAGTGCAAACGTTCGCCGAACCCTTTTCTCGACTGGAGGCCTTTGCTTCCTAACGAGGTGCTTTGTGTGCAGGTGATGAGGGGACGAGATCTTGGTGTATTTTTTGAAATCAACATTCATCTTCCTCTCATTCCTTTCCAAAAGATACCAACAGTTAGCACATCAGCAACATTCCTCCAGAACTTGAAAAGGCAAATACATTCCAACATTATTTTCTATCTTATTAAAATATATTTGGTGCAACAATATTGTATACAAACATCTTATTCCTTGATATGTTGCATACTTTTCATTTTTTTAATCCTAGTTACCGTACACTTGGACGGATTCAAAACGAGATCATATATTCAGCTTATCAATCAAGGTCGACAATGATATGCGCAAGTTGCAAGCATCTTTTCCAAGTCCCGGCCACAAAATTTCGCTTTCACAAAGTCCGTGTCAATTTTGATTACTTAATCCGCAGCAGAAAAGGGTCTTTGGTCTCAAGCTGTCATACTTTAAATATATTTTAAAGCAATTTGAAATTTTCCAGCTTGCACATTCATTTAAGAAACAGTTTTATATATATATTTATTTATTCTAAAAATAAAAAATTCAATACGGCACTAGTTCTTGTTATATACGTATTGGAAGCAAGTGACGAACTTTATCTGATTTTCATGTACAAAATCTTTTAATTTGACACGTTAAAAATAGTCGAGGCGATAACCGCTATATAAATAAATGGGTCACGTCTAAATCAATCTACAACTTGTCATGTAATTTCCCTGAATGATGAGCCATTATTTTGTCTAAAGCACATTTTTCCTCCAATAGAATGTGCTTAAATTGGAGTCAATGGTTATGATTTAGCCTATGTACAGTAAAGATTAAAATCGGATTTTTAATAAGTTTTGATAAAATTAGATGAAATATGTGATTAAAATGTCGTAAATCTTGTGAAATATATAATTAAAATTAAATGTTGACTTTGATTTAAAAAATTAAAATCTAAATTTCAATTTTTATTAAACAGGGCTTTAATATCAATTTTCCTTGAACACAGAGTGCGCCTTATTGCAATTCCTGAAGTCGTGTGTCTCCCTTTAGTTGTATATACTAAAATACCACATCTAATGACGAAGGTTGTGGTCCATCAAAGTGCAGCGTGTGAATATTTTATTTCATATTTGTTGCGCTAATCTTATCCGTCGGTTAACTTCCATAAGATTTTGACACCTGTGTCAAAAAAAAAAAAGTTTTGTGCAAAAGGTTGTCATTGTTTGTATTCATTGTACAAATCTTCCCTATTAGTTTCAAGTTTGATATTTGCATCCTTATTTCTAGGGTTGGCAACGGTTCGATTATGGGTCGGTTTGGCTAAAATCATAACTGCACCACCAATTTTTTGACCATACCATAACCGTACCATAACCACGTAAATCGGTTAGATTCGTATCTCGGTTCGGTACGATTCGATTTCGTTAATAACTACGAAAATAAATTATTTTTTATAGGCTCATCCGTCAAACTGATATAAAACAATTTATAAAAAAAGTCAATGAAAATAAAAACACAATATTCCAAACGAAAATGCAAATATTATCAAACGAAAATACAAACATTATTCCAATTTTCAATTGTAAAATACAAATTTAACAAACAATGTTATAAATATAACAATACTAAAATTTTCTTTCATTCTTAATTGTTGTGCATCGAAATTACTTGATTCATTCTTCCCCACAAGTCTTACTAGCATAGATCAACACTCAAAGTTGATTTCTATAAAGTAAATAAGAAATGTAAGTAGAGAATACAACGATACTATCTATTCCAGAATGGTCTTAACTAATTTTTAAATAAAAAAAATGTACATTTTCGTCAACTTCCTTCTCGCTAAACGTTGCACAAACTCTAGAGTATGATGAAGAAGTAAAATTTTTTACACACAATAGAAAAAAATTAACAATAAAAGGAGCCGTGCATGAGTTTGTGGTTTGTGAAGAGTATGATTTGCGTTTATATACTGTTATACTAATGCTATTATTATGGGGTAATGGTAAGTGGGTTGGCCGGCTGAGTCATGTAGATGTAATCGAGGGGGAGATTTTTGTTTTGGGTTTAGATAGAAAAGTAGTGTAAATCCCAATAATCAATTCATTTTTTTTAACGGGTAATCGGCTCGGTTTTGGTTCGACGGTGTAAATATCATACCCGTACCGCCACGAACCGGTTCATTAAAATAAAAACCATATCCGTCCCATTGCACCATCGGTTCGGTTAACCGCATTTTTCGATTTTGACGGTTCAAATTGTCATCTCTACTTATTTCGACTTTTTTTCTTTGCAGAATTGGTCCTTTCCTTCCATTCCGTTTATTCCTTCAATCAAATACGGGTATTGACGCAAACCATCCCTATCATTTGCATATTGTTTCAATTTTGACATTTGAATTCTTAGATCGACCTTTCCTTTCGCAAAAGATTATTACCTCCATTAAAGCAGTTAAAATGATTAATTTACTCTCCTCTTTAAATGGGGAAATAGAAAAGAAAAAAGAATATAAAAAAGTTGCAGCTAGAGCTCTAAGCCTTTTGAAAAGTATAAACGAGTACCACACAAAATAATTCCAAATATTATAATAAAAGAAAAATATTTTATCTTCCCAATTAATGCCACTATCCCCATCCCCTACCCTCCGTCACCATCGGAAAAATACTTAAAAACGGAAATAAAAGTATAAAAAGGGTAAGAAAATAATTAAAAATATAAATCTAAAATAAAATAGTTCTTCTTTTCAAGCCAATTTCACACCCTATTGTCACCACCAATTCTCATAAAATGATGTTTGAAGTTGGTTTTCTTTCTTCTTCCATTAGAGGGTTCTTTTGAGATTTTAATACAAATTATAACCCTAACTACTCTAATTCAAATCCAGCAAAGAGGAAAAGAATTTCATTTTATTTTTTTTAAGATGGATTTTCTAAATATGTTTTAAATTATTTTAAAAGGGGACTTGTTTGCACTGTTTACTATTTAGTACTTTGACCTTAATTATTATTTTTATATTATTTCTTTCTTTTCTATTTATTTATTTTTCAAAAATTAATAAATTTGTTATTTTGCACTTCTTTAATGGACCTTTTACGAAAAGTAATGTTGATTTGAGGGTTCAAATGTCAAAATTGAAATGATATGAGCGATTTGCGCAATGAAAACAAACGAAATTTGATGATGGAATTAAAGGAATAGACCTTAAAGTACCAAGTTGGCAAGAAAGTATTGAAATAAGTGTGTAAATGTCGAATTTGAAACGATAGGGATGATTTTCGGAATAAGTACAAACGATGATGATCTTTTGTGTAATTACCCGTTCCACTAACCATTATCTGTATATATTTGTATATTTGCTATCCAAAATTCTCATTCGTCTCTGTCTTCCGAAAAATAAAGGAATTTACACCATATATGCTCTCAACAAGTAAAGCAAAGCAATATCTAAATTCGCTTCAAATTAAGCTCAACCTCCTTGCCTATGGCGGACCCAAATCCATTCCTTACGGCTGACCATAACCCTGAAAGAAATGGATCTTCCAGCCAATCCCACCTGCAGGTTCCCGATTTGGCCGTCCAAAAGAAGCCTAAGAGAAACATGTATGCTTTAGCTTGCTCTATTTTAGCTTCGATGACATCGGTCTTACTCGGATATGGTAATTATAAAAATAATAATACTGTTTCTTGTTTCAATTAGATTTAGTTTCCTTCTTGTCCCAACTTCTTCATAATTTTTGCAGATACAGGAGTGATGAGTGGAGCTACGATTTACATCAAGAAAGACCTCGGAATCTCCGATGTCCAAATAGAGATCCTAGTAGGGACCATAAACATCTACGCCCTTGTTGGCTCCGCCGTGGCCGGACGGACCTCCGACTGGATTGGCCGCCGTTACACCATAATCTTCGCTTCGGCAATCTTCTTTATCGGAGCTCTGTTAATGGGCCTGGCAACCAACTATGCATATCTTATGGTCGGCCGGTTTGTGGCCGGGATCGGAGTTGGCTATGCGCTGATGATCGCTCCCGTGTACGCCGCCGAGGTATCTCCGGCAGCATCTCGTGGATTCCTCACTTCTTTCCCTGAAGTCTTCATCACTTTTGGTAGGGTTTCTCACACATACCTAAATCGTGCGTAGATTGAGGTGTAGACACATGACATTAATGCTTATTTAAAAAAAATATATATATCATTTCAATTTACTTTAAATTTTTATTGTTGGGTAATTAAAAAATTAGGCTTAATTATAAATTATCTACTATAAGATAAAAAATAAATTGATTATTTATATCTCTCAATTTAAATTTTTTATTTGATTTCCTTAATTGTAGAGTTTGTTATTATTCCTTGAATGTGCAATAGTTGTCAATAATCAATAAGGGATCTGTGAATTTATCTTTTATAATTAATTTCTCCCTCTGTTATTCCATCTTTGAAATTCTACTTTTTGGAAGAATAATCGTTTCCACATCCCTGTTTGACAACCGTTAATTTTTAATTTTTAATTTTTAGAAACTGAGTCGAAATAGTGATTTTTTTCCTTGAAAAATGTGTGATAAAAAGTAGGAAATTTTTTTTCGGAGTTATGCATTAAGAGGATGTTTGGTGGTTTTAAAATTAGATTTTTTAATAAATTGTAATAGAAAATTTTCAAATGTATGATTGTAAAGTTGCGATGCTCATGAAAAATATGGTTAATAATGATTAATTGATTTTGATTTAGCGTTTGATTGGTTCTCATTTTTCTATAAATTAGTTTTTTTAAAATTTATTTTTAGCCACACATTTTTCAATAAAATAATATTATATATGTGAATTTAATTTTTTTTTAATTTTTGATTACATATTTTTCATCAATTCACTATTTAAAATGTATTATTTTTCCTAAAATGGGGATCAAACAAGGGTTCACATTAAAATCGAATCTTGATCAAAACAAAACGTGGACTGAATGTTTTATTGTGAGAAAAATCTATTTTATTTTTTATTTAAATTAATTTGGTTGATAGTTTGACAAAAACCCAAATATCTAGATAGTGGTTACTTTGTCGCTATTGTCGGTGTAAAACGTGAATTGTGCGGAGATGATATTGATATGTGGACCAATGAGAGAACTCAGCATTTCCTTTTGCATTTATTCCCACAAACACAAGCATTGTACTGTATTTCTACTTTTCTAGTTTGACACGCCTCCTCCATTTTGAAATACTACTTTTAAAAATCATTAGACTACTTATCCTTCATATTAAAACATGCTAATTTAAAAAATTTAAGCCCCGTTTGACATTCATTATTTGAATTTATAATAGGGGAATTGTATTTTTTTTGAAAAATGAATAGTTCTAAAAAAATGAAAAGTTTTTAATTTTCGTGAAATATTATTTTATTGAAAATTGTGTGGTTGAAAATAGGAGAGAGAAAAATTTAAATTAAATTGATGAGTTTTAAAGGGAACCAAAGAGGGGCTAAATCACTTTGTTAATATTGTTAATTCTAACAACATAAAAATGTGTAAATTTGTTATCTTATGTTGCCTAAAAATTATGTCTTAAAGAATATATGATGTCACTCTAATGTATTCGTTCTATCTATTTAATTTGTTTTGTAGGGGTATTGCTAGGATATGTATCCAATTATGCATTTGCCAAACTTCCAACTAACTTGGGCTGGCGATTCATGCTTGGTATTGGTGCACTTCCATCAATTTTCCTAGCTGTTGGTGTCCTATTCATGCCCGAGTCACCCCGGTGGCTAGTCATGCAAGGTCGTATAGGCGAAGCAAGAAGAGTCTTGGAAAAAACTTCGGACTCATTAGAAGAGGCCAAAATGAGATTGGCTGATATTAGAGAGGCTGCAGGATTGTCAGAAAGTTATCGCGACCTCGAAATCATTTCTGTTCCAAAACGAAGCCGTGGTGAGGATGTATGGAAAGAAATATTCCTCCACCCTACACCAACGGTCCAACACATTATGTTGGTGGGCGTTGGCGTGCATTTTTTTCAACAGGCGAGTGGCATAGATGCTGTTGTGTTATACAGTCCCCGAATTTTTGAGAAAGCTGGTTTAAAAACTGAGACGGACAGACTACTCGCAACTATAGCCGTAGGAGTCTCGAAAACTATCTTCACCTTAGTGTCCACATTTTTCCTAGACAAGATTGGACGACGAGTTTTGCTTCTTTCAAGTTGCGGTGGTATGGTAATCTGCCTCATAGGTCTGGCCATTGGATTGACTGTAATCGATCAATATCCCGATGAACAACTAACGTGGGCCATCGCCTTGTGCATTCTCATGACATTATTAGCCGTTGCTTTTTTCTCGTCGGGGATGGGTCCCATTGCATGGGTCTACAGTTCCGAGATCTTCCCATTGAGGCTAAGGGCCCAAGGTTGTGGTATGGGAGTCGCAATGAATAGATTCATCAGTGGGGTGATCTTAATGTCATTTATATCCCTGTACCAGAGTATTACAATTGGAGGGGCTTTCTTTTTATTTGCAGGGGTTGGAATTATAGCTTGGATTTTCTTCTACACATTGCTACCGGAGACACGGGGAAGAAACCTGGAGGATATGGAGGTCCTGTTTGGTTCTTTCTGTAGATGGAGATCCACCAGTAATGCATTAGAGGAGAAGAAGAAGAGAATGGAGGGCGATTTTTATGGACTTCCTAAACCACAGTAACCTGGTATGTCGATCTACGATATTAGACCCGTAATCGACTTTATTTAAAAGTGAAATAAGTAGAAATCTTGATTGTTGTAATATGCACTACTTGCTGAGTAGTGAAAATGCTTGTGGTCATTTTTGTTCTTTGTAATAGCTGGCTTGGTGCATGCAGACGTTCTCAAGGGAACTTCTCCTTGTATTGCAAACACTCCCCAGTAATTTCTTCATATCGAAAGAGTCCTGTCCCATTATTATTTGTGTACACGATTGGTTGAATATGATAAAATGCTAGTTCTCATGCAATTTATTATTTTTAAATGATTGTTGTACATATTTCTAATAATAAATATACACCATTGATCACACACTTTACATGCAGTTTTAGTTTCAATTTCTTCTTGATTTTAACTGGTAGTAGATATAAGATGATTGTTTATTTTCAGCAAGTTTGTTTACAAGTAAATTCTAGATTTCATCTCCTTGAAGAATTGCAGTCAATTTTTTCGTCCACTTGAAGAATTGTATTCAACTTAATCCAAATTTAGCCGGTGTTTGTTGCCCATTATTTAGTAAGTTAGAGAGTTTTGAGTAGTATTATTTTGAGAATGTGTGATTTAAAAGTAAAAAAAAAAATATATAAAAAAATATAAAAAAAAATTTATTGGTTCGTTTGTAGAATATTTTATTGTGTAAATATGTGATGGAGAATAATATTGTAGCAAATAATTTAAAATTTTAACGATTGACAAACAGGGCCTTATGGTGATGTGTCACTTCTTCCTGGTATATGGAATGAAGTTAAATTCTCAATAACTGTGTACGTAATAAAAAATATTTTTTTAAAAGAATCAAAATACATCTCATACACAGTAATGTTACAGCGAATATTTTCAAAAATTTATAATAATTTTGTACTGCACTCTTTTCAGAAAATGAAAAAGAAAAGGCGTACTATAGCATTAAGCGTGTACTTTTAAAGCCCAGTTGTTTTTGCCAAAGGAAATAAAATCATAGAAGCAAGCTTAATTCATGTGACCTCGGTAGGAAACTAGTTAGCCATGGCAATGAGTTGAGCCGAACTTGGATCGTCTATGATCGGGTTCTACTAATTGTTATCGAGTCGAGCTCCAAAAGCACCCATCTCTAGTCTTCCTCAAGAAGTGATTTACTTATTTGAAATTTAAGAAAGCTGTATAGTGTGTTTCAGTTCAAATCTTCTCATGTCATTCATTCTTTTCTCCTTTATGGAGGCTGATGGACTCGAACTTGTCATCCTAATCATGTCAGCCACTTTGTTCCAATCTAAGGCTTGTGATAATGCGCCGTTTGAAATATTTTGATTAGTTTTGAGGTCGGTTGCAATAAGGTCATGAATGACACTTTGACTATAGGTTTGTGTCCTATGTCATTCTAACATCTTCCTGATAGGTTGATTTGATCGGTATTGCCTTAACTTCGTTTTATTTTCTTCAATTTCTATTTTTATTTATAGTGCAAAAAACTGGAATGAAAATGAATATTTGAAAATGCATTCATACGATCATAAAATATCATAAAAATTTATTTAATGCAATATTAACTTCTCTATCTTTTAAAGTATTCTCAAGAGACTATTTAAATTTAAGACTCTCTCAATATTGGAGAATCAATTTTGAAAAATGAGATTTCAGTATGTTCTCTCTATTGGAACTTTTTAAACTATCCAAAGTGGCTCTCCAAATCAACTGTTTATTAATAGTCGATGATCTAAAAGATCTGAATCCATCTCAATTTGTAAGTATTATGTACGTGAATTTTTTCATATTCTTCACATTTTAGGAAAAAAAAAATGTACCCGTAGTAATTTGTTCATGTACAATTTTAACTTTACCTTTATTGAAAAGTAATCGTTCTCGAACCCAGAAAAATGATGAAAGTTTCAAAATATTTTCAAAATGGGGCGTGCGTTTCAATTCAATAGTTGACGTAGTCATAAGATCATTTGATTGATATGATGAGTTTGATAAGATATTGAGACAATCTAATTTGGACCCAAATATGGTCCCAACCATGTGGCCGGTGCAAGTCTTTACATTGTTCAAACCGACTTCAACCCACAATAATTGATGATATTTCATCGCTAATTTGTTGATAAAAATAGAAAAAAAAAATGAATATGAAAATTAATTAAACACTTATATGTTGATTTCCCAACGGAGATTTCCATTGGTGACTATTTAAAAATAAAACTTAAAATTAAAATTATTCGAAACCAAAACCCATCGCGAAAAACTTTTTTAAAAATTAAAAAAATTAATAAACAATTACGTACTTAAATATTTCCATATAAAAGTTTGTAAATAAAAAAAAATTAAAATTAATAAACACTTTCCGACGTACAACAATCCATTAAAAAAAAATGAAAAACAAAAAAAAGAAGTATGACAATCTGTCAATATTTCAAAAAGAACAAAGTTGGTCTTACCAATCCCTCACATGGGGTTGGCCCCACGTGGGCCCCGACGCCATTTATATAATTTAAAAAAAAAAAATCGACCCCAACCTTGTGAGTGCTGGGCCTGTACGCCGAGCACTACTCTTTCAAAAATTAAAGCAAGTGTATCATGTGTTTTGAAAAATTAAGCTAGCTTTCTAGTACATATTATCGAGAATCCGACATAAGTTCCGCCATAAATTAGTATTTTTTTTTAAAAAAATTATATTTATTACGGATCTGTAATCTGTTTTGTTTAAATTTAAATTTTACGGCCATTTTTCCTTCTTTAATTTCAACACCACGCTTTGGTAGGCTATAAAACAGATACCGATCGTCAAATTGATATCTGAATCGTTTACTTCATCGACTTCCATATCTTTTAACAATAAAGGTATGAGTACAGAAAAAAAAAGCTATGAGTACAGAAAATTTTTATTAGAACTCGTACTAACACTGATATAATAAAACATGATTGGACTTTTTTTTCCCCATCTTTCAATGATGTCATATCTGTAAAATTCTTCTGTCAAAAAATTCTATACCTCTAGCATTGTTCATCTTCTAAATATTGAGTTTTTTCACAATTTGCATTTGGAATTTCGTTTTCTGTTATTTTTATCACCTTTGTCAATTAATTTTGCTATACGTGAAAAACAAAAATGTGGCAAGTCGAGATAATGATCATAGGCAGTTGCAAATTAGGTAATCATAATCAGTTATTTGTGTATCTCGATATAAATATAACTACAAAATACACGGTCATCTAAAAATGCTACGAGAAAAGGTTGAATAGGTAAATTAATGAAAACAATAAATAAGGTCAAATTCGTGCAAGCAAAATGTGATCAAACACATCAGAAGCAAGTAAATTAGTAAATTAAGGTACCAGATTGAATAGAGCTCAACTCGTCATGTATTTTAAAAGAATGACTTGATAACGACTTTGCAGGGACTTCGTGCAAAATCTCTTCGATCTTTCGAGGCACATAAGAGCATTTTGTATCTACAAGATTTTCTAAAATGAAGACTATGAACAGAACCAAAATAATTATTTAAGTGAAAAAAGATGTCTTTCACTTTTTTTTCCCAACAAAAGTGTCTAACTATAGGATGATTATGTTTTAGCACAAGTTGCTTTAATGATAATTGACAGTTCGAATTGATATATATGTGTAATTAATTATCATGTAGGACAGGAAAAAATAAATTCTAATAAGTTATCTTGAATAAGTGATATCACTTTGCACTTTGCTTTCTTATCTTGAATAAGTGATTCAAATTCATCACGGAATTGATTTTAGAGAGAATTGCAGCCATGGTCCCCAATATATATATTTTTTACAGACTTTATTCAGACTTTTTATTTGTATCAATCACTATCTCAAATCTTTCATTTTTATTGCGGCACAGGGACAAATAGATTGAATCCATCCATTTGACAATTAGTTGATCTCAAAAAATAATTTTGACTACATTATTAGCTATTTCAATAATGGTAAAATGGTAATTTTGTATTTTATACGTAAAATGAGTTAAAAATTAAATTTAAAAATAAACAAATTATAATAATTTCATGCCAAAGAATCAAATCGAAGAAATAAAAATGAAAACCGTAAAATACCATATTAAGAAGAATAGTGCTATTTAGTTCCAATGAGGTTACAATCTCAATCTATGTGGTGGTGATGATATGTTGAATGAAAAGTGAAAATAAGTAACTTTTTAATATTACAAATCATTTAATACCACATTAACGTCACTTAAACTGAAAATGTAACTCTAGTGAAATTAAATAGCATCACTTTATTAAGAAAGCTACTAGTGTAGTGGAAAATCACCTCCTATTTCTTTCTGTAATTGG